>NC_092339.1:52114166-52472500 GCF_046630445.1 Rutidosis leptorrhynchoides
CACCAATAACTGTTAAACTTGCTACATCACCAGAACCCTGCACATTCCCAACCAACCTCCTAACCTCCAACACCTCATCATGAGAAACCAAATTAGAATGAAGTTTATCAACTTGGGACTGCACACCCAGAAGCTTGTCATCAAACTTCTTAGCCATAGAAGTCAAAGCCTGAGATAGGCCAACCTCTGTGACTGGTGCCTCAGCCTGCAATGTAGAACCAGTTGTGATTGATAAAGGTTGTATGTCCTCAACACCTTCCTGTTGTGAAGTAGGGTGATCCTTGGACAAAGAAGCTTTTGAGGCCTGTACTTCATCCTGTGATCTGAATGAAGCATTGGCAGCCTGTGCAAGAATGTGTAAGGATTGGACATTTTGAGAGAGAGGTGGCAGACTGATGTCTGAGGTAGGTTTAGCCATAGATTGGTCTTGAGTTTGGTTTGATAAGTCCAGGATTGGGACTTGAGTTAAGTTATCTGAGGGGGTTGGCTCAGTAACTGTAATGAGGTTATCTAAGCTCACTATCCTAGTAGGTTCAGGCTGGGTTAAAGTACTCCCCTCACCAACCTCTAGCAGAGGTGGTGGAGTTGTACTTGCAGCACCTTGCCTAATAGATGTTTGATGTGCATCTATGGGTGCTGGAACAACTAGGTTTGCAGACATGTGAATATTCTCAGTATGAGCTGGTGAGCTCACAAGGTTGTTTAATGAAGAATTTTGTTCTTGAGCAGTGGGAGAAGGTGGGTTTGAATTGAGTGGGATTTCCTCATCCATCCCTTCTGCCTGCTCTGCTTGTTGAACATTGTGTGGTGGAGTAACTGGGGGGGTAGAATCAGAATGATCAGATTCTATAAGTGGTTGATCAATGTTTTGATCACCTACAGATCCTGGATGATCAGACCCTGCATGTGATTCCCCTTCAGACCCTGATTGCTCATGATCTAAAGGTTGATCTGGTTGACCAGGTTGAGCTGGTTGACCATTGTTGATCCACTGAAGCATAGCTGGAGTAAGTCCAATTTCATTGTTGTTGATGTGATTATGAAACATCCTTGTACTACACTCAGGAACAGCTGTAAATTCATAAACCCTGAACACCCTTAACCCATCATACAAATTAGGAGTCATAGCCTGTTCTATCATCAAACTTAAAATCCTTATGAATGGAACATTATGATCTCTTGGTGTTCTTTCAGCTAGTAACAACATCTCATTGAAATACAACCTGGCAAAATCTATATTCCTCCCAGTAACAATTGCATGAAACAAGAAAGCCTCAAAATCATTGATTTCAGTCAAACTACCACTTTTGAAACTCAAACTCCTTACAACATTAGACAATAAAAACATCCAACGAGGTGAAAACATACTTGTTTTAACAGTTGAATCAGTCAATTGTTGACCAACCATATTAAAGCTTAACCTAGCAGCTGATTTAGAAGTTGCTCTAACATAATCGTTTTGCATTGGTAAGTTTAAAGCTAACCTTAGATGATTTTCAGTAAGGACAAGAGTGTTGTTACCATTCCTGTATGTCCCTGTAAGCGTTCTTGCCTCCCTATTACCAACACAGGTGTACCAAAACTCAGCTAACAATTCAGGATACATTGTGGTCGTTTTGAAGAAAGCTTCCCTTAGTGGATGATTATGCATGAACTCAATCAACTCTTCATAGCCCTCATTCACAAAATTCTCTGGAATAGTGTCGCAAGCAACTCGATTATTCGCCGATACCATAACATCTTTGTTGGCTTTGATCTCCACAGCTCGGATCATGTTTGGAGTGGGTACTAGAACAAAAGGAATATACTTTGTGCGTGCCATTGTGCTTGATCGAAGAAAATTGCAGTAAAATTGAGGGAATTTTGAAGTTAAGAACGTAAAAGGGATTTAGGGTTTTAAAATTGAAATCGATGAAGAGAGATGGAGGGATATTTATATCCTAACAAGATTTCAAAAAGTTACTTTTAACCCTCCAACTTATTTACCGTTTACCCCTTTTAAAATAATCCTTTTTCTTTTTAAAACAAAATAAAAATACACAAAAATACAAAAGAAAGTAAATAACCTTAGACTCTGGAAAACATGACGTCATCCAGACTCTGGAAATCAGACTCTACCTTTTTTTTTTTTTTTTTTTTACAACAACATAATTAGAGAGTATCTTCACTTGTCAACATTTCTGTTGAAGGATTTAGCATACCAAGTTTTTCAAGAAGATAAAAATGCCTCTCTTCAGGAAGTGCCTTAGTAAAAATATCTGCCAGTTGATCTTTTGTGCCAATATGTTTTAACACCACTTTGCCTTTCTCAACACAATCTCTTATAAAATGATGCCTGATCTCTATATGCTTAGTCCTGGAATGAAACACTGGATTTTCAGTAATAGCAATAGCACTTTCATTATCACACATGATTGGAGTTTTGGTTGAAGTTAATCCAAAATCCAATAGTTGATGTTGCATCCAAAGCAATTGAGCACAACAGCTCCTTGCAGCTACATATTCAGCTTCTGCTGTTGAAGTGGCCACTGAATTTTGCTTTTTACTTGACCAACTCACCAATTTACGACCTAACAATTGACAACCACCAGATGTGCTTTTTCTGTCTAACTTACAACCTGCATAGTCTGCATCTGTGTAACCAATTAGATCAAACCCTGAGTCTTTAGCATACCAAAGACCCAGGTTAGGAGTACCTTTCAGGTACCTAAAAATTCTTTTCACAGCCTTATAATGAGACTCTTTAGGATCTGACTGATAACGTGCACACATACATGTAGCAAACATTATATCAGGTCTACTAGCAGTTAAGTATAACAAAGATCCAATCATACCTCTATAGGTTGATTGACAAGTTGGTTTTCCAGATTCATCTTTATCAAGTTTTTCAGAAATACTCATTGGGGTTCTTAAAGAGGAACAATTTTTAAAACCATATTTGGTAAGCATATCAGAAACATAATTACTTTGGTTAATAAAAATACCCTCTTGACTCTGCTTAATTTGTAGCCCAAGAAAATAGTTTAAAGTACACAAGTTACTCATCCTATATTCTTTAGACATTATATTTGAAAACCATTTTCTCAAAATTGGATTAGTAGACCCAAAAATAATGTCATCAACATAAATTTGAACCAGTAACACATCACCTTTCTCCTTTTTGATGAATAAAGTTTTGTCAATAGCTCCTCTAGAAAATTTCTTTTCCAAAAGAAATGTTGACAAAGTATCATACCAGGCTCTGGGAGCTTGTTTCAGACCATATAGTGCTTTCTTCAATCTGTAGACATGCTTGGGAAACTTCTTATTTTTGAAACCAGGAGGTTGCTTTACATACACCTCTTCTTGCAATATACCATTCAGAAAAGCACTCTTTACATCCATTTGAAACACCACAAAATCTTTATCTGAAGCATATGCTAGAAACAATCTGATTGCTTCAATTCTAGCAACAGGAGCAAAGGTCTCATCATAATCTATACCTTCTTCTTGTCTGTACCCTTGAGCCACTAGTCTTGCTTTATTTCTAACCACAATACCATCTTTATCAGCCTTGTTTCTGTAAACCCATTTAGTACCAATTGCAGTTTTACCTTCAGGTTTTGGAACCAATTCCCACACATCATTTCTTTCAAACTCAGTCAATTCTTCAGTCATAGCTTCAACCCAATCATTGTCAGCCAATGCTTCATCTACTTCTTTGGGTTCAATGAGTGAAAGAAAATTTGAGAAGAAACAATAATTAGCAATTGCAAAATCAGACACAGGTGTCTGAGATGAAGAACCAGTTTTAGGTAAACCAGTAGGATCTACAACATAATCTTCAAGATGCTTTGGAATAACAATATTTCTAGAAGATTTTCTGATAGGAACAACAGGATTCAAAGTAGTATTAGAAGGTTGATCATCTTCATGAGTAACACTTGGCTCATCTTCTTGTTGAACTTCTTCAGTGAGAGCATTATCTGCAGAATTTTTCAATCCAGACAAATTAAATTCATCTGTCTCAGACTCTGAATCTAGAGTCTGAACACTGTTTCTAGAAATTAAATTAGACAATTCACCAAGTGCAGAATGCTCAGAACTAGATGATTGATCCATTTCAATGGGACTTTCATCAAAAGAAACGTTAATGGATTCTTCAATCTTCATTCTCCTCTTATTATACACTCTATAAGCTTTAGAAACAGAAGAATAACCAATGAACACACCTTCATCAGATTTTGGCCTCATCTTCTCAAGCTGATCCCTTTGATTCAAAATATAGCACTTACATCCAAATACATGAAAGTAATGAATAGTAGGCACCTTTTTATGATACAATTCATAGGAAGTTTTGCCATGCCTCTTCACAATTAATGACCTGTTTTGAGTATAACAAGCTGTATTGACAGCTTCTGCCCAGAATCTGAGTGCAATATTTGATTGGCATAACATGGTTCTGGCTGCTTCAATAAGTGTTCTATTTCTTCGTTCAGCAACTCCATTTTGTTGTGGAGTTCTAACAGCAGAGAAATTTTGACCAATTCCAGACTCTTCACAAAATTCAATTAGAGTAACATTCTTGAACTCAGTGCCATGATCACTTCTCAATTGTTTAACAAGAACACCTTTTTGAACCTGCTCTTTCTTGATTAAATTAATGATTTCTTCAGGAGCATCACTTTTTGCAGCTAAAAAGATAACCCAGGTAAACCTAGAATACTCATCAACAACAACCAAAGTATATCTTTTCCCACCTAGACTACTAGTGTTCATTGGACCAAATAGATCCATATGAAGCATATGAAGTGGATCACTAATAGTGGCTAGGGATTTTGAGGGAAACTTTGTTTTGGTTTGTTTACCCATTATGCAAGCAGAACAAGGTTTATCTTTCTTGAAAGGTTGCTGAGGCAAACCTCTAACAAGCTTCTTTTTGGAAAGCTTATTAATATTTTTAAAATTCAGATGAGATAACCTTTTATGCCAAAGCCAATTAAGTTCTGGAACAGTTTGAGAATACAAGCATGTTTCAATTTCAGAATCAACAGAATCCAAATCCAGCATATACACATTTTGGAATCTCCAGGCAACAAGAGTTGGTCTTCCTTTTGGATCATAAATAATTCCAGCTTTCTTTCTTATTCTGATTTCACAATCTTCATCAGCAATCTGACTTACACTTAGCAGATTATGCTTTAACCCTTCAACTAAAGTAACTTTCTTGAATGAAACACTTCTAGCAATAACAGTACCATAACCAATAGTCTTTGCAACTGAATTATCACCATATCTCACAGAAGGACCTTTTTCTTCTACAAACCCTACAAGATGCTCTTTGCATCCAGTCATGTGTCTTGAGCAACCACTGTCTAAATACCACTTATTACCCTGCTACACAAGACACAAGCAAAAGAAAAATGATTAAATCTTAGGGGGAACCCACTTTGCAGTGGGTTCAGATGGAGTGCATTTAACCCTCCAGACAAAAGCTTTATTACCAATCCTGATCAACTTATCCACAACTGTTTTTAAAACACCTTTATTTTCACAAACTTTAGGTTTCCATACCTTTTTAAAATTTTCAGGAAAACAAGATGATTTTGAGAATTTTTCATGACCCTTTAATCTTTCATTAAGCTTTGAAATTCTCCTTTTCAGTTTTTTTATAGTCTTAGCTTGTTTTGACTCTGACTTTCTTTTAGTTGACCATTTAGGATCTGGACAAGTGTCACTATCAGAAGATGATTCAGTATCACTTATGCTACTTGATTCTTGGGTGTAAGATACTAGGTCAGAACATACACTTTCACTTTTAGAGACTAAACTGTTAGAGTCTGAAGGTTTCAATAGTTCAGACTCTGATGGATTTCTGCAGTCTAAAATTATAGTCTCTGAAGGTTTAACAGGTTCTAATGATTTTACAAACTCAGATGATCTTACAAAAGCATTAGTTAAAATCTTTTTCTCACCATCAAATTTTACAAAAGTATTTGGTAAAATGTCAGGCTTAAATATAATAGGATCAACTTCCACATTATTATCTAATGTGTAGTTTTCACCAAGTATAGCTTTGACATCATTTGGAATTTGTTTAGCAATAGCATCAGAATTCTTTTTGGAAGAAACACACCAAGATTTGCAAATATTTTCATAATGGTTTGCCTTTTTAATTGATCTTCCTAATTCAGTATTTAACCTTTTAGTTTCTTCTGAATATGCCATTTTATATGTGTCAAGTTTTACCTCACATTCTTTTAATACTTTAATTTCAGCATCTTTATCTTTGATGATGTTCTTAAGCTCAAAGATCTGTGTTCTTAACCTGTCACTATCCTCTAAGAACCAATTGAAATCAAGCAACAAATACTGAAACATTCTCACTTTTTCATTATCAAGATAGTTTACAAAGTTTTGTACCTTATAGGCAGAACCTTTATTACAAGTAGAGTCTTTATCCATCTTCTCAATAGCTTTCAAATCTTCCTCAAACTTGCTAGAACCACTATCCTTTTCAATTATAGCCATCAGACACTTATCCTCTTCATCATCAGATGATGAATCTTCATCTTCCCATGCTTCTGTGTACAATGCTTTCTCCTGTTCTTTATTCTTCAACTTTTCTGCTTCACTTTTCATCTTCTTGTACTTGAGCTTGTACTTTCTTGCTTTGTCAACAGGTTTGTTGAAATTTGAACCTCCTTCATTCTTGGACCAGCAATCAGCAGCTATATGACCTACCTTACCACACTTGAAACATTTAGCTTTCTTTGGATCAAATGTACTCTTGCCTTTACCCTTCTTCAAACCAAACTTCTTCTGCTCAATCCTTTGTGTCAAAAGAGCCACTTGACTTTCCAGATCTTGAATCTCCTCATCTTCATCAGAATCACTATCATCAGAGGTCTCATCACTTTCAGAATCAACCTTACTAGAATAACTTGAGAATAATTGCTTATTCTTCTTAGTAGTAGCTATTAATGCAGCTTCTGGATCTTTAACCACCTTCTTAGCATTGATCTTGTTCTTCAACTGTGATTCTTCAAAGTTTGACAGTATGCCAAACAATTCACTCAATTCATAACTGTCTATCTTCTCACTGATTACCATGGATGTAATCACAGATTCAAAGTTTGAAGGTAGCAATTCAATGAATTTTTGACACAACACTTGTTGTGTTTTCTCTACACCAACACTTTCAAGATCATTAATCAGAACCTGAAATCTTGAATGAAGATCACTCAAGGATTCTTTAGGCTGAGCAGCAAAATTTTCATAACACCTTATCAAATTCTTCTTCTTCTGAGTCTTAACAACTGTGACTCCTTCATAATCATTGAGCAAGAGATCCCACATAGCTTTTGCAGTTTTAGCATGACTGATCTTCCTGAGAATTGGAACAGTAACACCATTACCTATAATACTCCTTATCTTGCTATCAAGCTTGAACTTTATGGCTTCTGCTTCTGTCCACTTATCTCTTGGTTTTTCACGAAGATAAGCAGGTTGAGCAGCAGCAGTACTTGTAGCAGGAACAGCTTCAACCATTGTACCAGGTATAATAGGTCCTACTGTAAGAACTTGTTCAGCATCTTCATGAATCGAACCAAGAAACCATAGAACTTTTAGCTTCCAAGTTGCAAAGTCTGTGCCATCGAAAATTGGCACACCTTTTCCAGCCATAACTGGAGTTGGGATGGAACTGGTAGACATCTTAAATCAAAGTATGGATCGTTTTAAGATTACCAAGTTGGATTTACACCAAACCCGCTCTGATACCAGTTATTAGTTCACAATAACTTGATTATGAACACAAGACTCTCAATAAACAATAAATAAGAATTATATGAACATGAAATTGAGAGAACACGAATTGATAGAATAAGAGAGAAAAGTATTCGTGCTTCAAAAGATACAAAATACAAAATCATCGTACCCCTATTTATACAAGATAAACCAAATCTTTATGATTTGGTTTCCAAAACTACTTGACTAGAAAAAAGGAAAAGATAAACTTAAACTTATTAATATTCTAAACAAATCAGTGTTTATCTTCTAGAGATAATATCAAATCAAAACGTGATCTTCTAAATATTTATCCAGATCTCCAGAATTCCCATAGCTTCATTATCAAGTAATTAAACCGTTGACCACAACAGATTCTGCAACTCCAGACTCTAACATTCAGACTCTAAACTCCTGCAAAAACATTTTGACTCATCACATCATTTTCCAACAAATTTAGATAATACATATAATTTAATAACAATAATGATAATGATTTCACATACACAGTAATAATAACAAAACACGGTTGCGTGTTAAAAATTTGTAGTAACAAAAAATAATAATACACGGTTTATAACTCTTTTTCCGAAGTCTTTTTCTCTGTTTTTTGGCAAAGACGTGGATTTTAATTTTAAGATGAATCATCTTATGGGGTTAAAGTTTAAACAATTTCCACTATTATTTTATTAAAACATTAAACTAAAAATCAAAACGTCATCTTCTTTTGATACTAAGGAAATAAAGAGGGTCCACTATGTCCTATATTATTATTTATGTTTATGAAAGTCTAGATCTACCAAATTTGAACATTTCATTGTCCATTTTGCAGACGCTCAAGGTTTGACTTTTGAGAAGTAGATAGCTTTATTAAGGATTAAACATTAATCATTTCCACTGCTAGCACCTTAATTAAAGAGTCATGTCTTAACTTTCATCTAATTAATCTCCTTTGCTACTAATCTTTATCAACTATTTTTTCTTTCTTCATCCACCAAATCATTTTAATTACACATGACGATGCCATTTAAAGACCTGGATCACCTTAGTATACCATTTGAGCAAATTAAAGAAGCCACTACAAACTTCACAACTATCATCAACTTTAAGTTCGAATCCCGTAAACAATAAGAGTGTGCATGTTATTCTAAAAAAAAATCTGCTGATTATTGGATGGAAACACTTAAAGCTCTAAAACCTTTAAATCTATAACCCATTTTTCATCTCTTTCATTCTTCTTATTTCTTTTTTACTAAAAAACAAGAATGATAGTTTTAATTGCTTTTATTTATTTTCTATTTAAAAAAAAAAAATTTCGTTTCGCCAAACGTCCTTAAAGTTTATCATTAATTCACCATGGGTCCTAAAGTTACTTTCTTCATGATAACCCTTAATGACTGTGTATGATCTTATTTATAGATGTAAATGGAAATGAAGACCATGCATGTGGTTGAGCCTTATGACTGTGTATGATCTTATTTACACCTTAATTGTTACGACGTTTGGCTTCTTGCTGAAAAGAGGAGTTGAATGGTGTTTAAATATCCATGTTAAGATTTTTATTATTGTCTTTTTGTTTTACCTGAAAGCTGTGCACACTGCGTCAAAATTAAACAGGATATAAGCCATGTGCCAAGCACATTCAACTGAGTGAAGGTACTAATTTAACCGAGTCTTAATAAACCCTCACTAAAAAATAACCAGTTTAACCCTAAAGCCTTTTGACCCTTACCTGTACCACCCATCTTGACACACTTATAGTCTGTTGGAAAGAAGCACAATATTTTACTGCATTAGTTACACAATTTTTCATGTACAGGCTGTAATTGAAGCAGGGTTAATTGCCCCTTTGGTGAATTTGCTTCAAATAGCTGAATTCGACATAAAGAAAGAATCTGCTTGGGCAATATTAAACGCCACTTCTTGTGGTAATAATGATCAGATCAAGTACACTCTCATGTCATATCCCTCCCTAAGTTTAATAATCGAAAAGTTATATACTGTTACTTATAAACTGTATGCTATGATTCGTAGGTACTTGGTGAGCCAGGGAAGTATAATATATAATATGAAACATTATATGAAAAAGCAGTTGAAATTCTCAAGACGTTTTGGTTGGAAGAGGAAGAGGAGGGTGTAGAAGATGGTGGCTTCAACTTTGGCGGGGGAACTAATATTAAAGTTCCATCTGGTGGATTCAGTTTCAACAACTGAAAGGTGATTACTTCCTTCAAATTTTTAGCATTTTAACTTCCTTTCAGACTTTGGTTACATAAAAGAGTGTGCCTACAACAGGTAATACGGTTATTTAATTATGTTTTAGAATTGAAACATTTGTATTAACCCGAAATCAGTTTCTACTTTTTTCAACCATATGATACTCTTATATTTTTAAAAGAAAAATTAACAAATAGCAGTGAACTTTGCGAAAATTAGTGATGTGGACCCAAGACGTTCACGATGAATTTATCTATAACTGCATCGACTATAAGTTCCAGTTCTTAACTTGCAGGTTCTTGGGAGCTAGTAGGACAGTATGTCAGTCATATAATTTCAGAGCATCATCTGGTTTTGTACCAGGTATGTCCAGTGTACAGTGAAGATTACTTATCCAAAAAAAATGTAAAGTCTGTTGATGAGTTGGGGAATTGGTCTTACTGTTTACATCTATAGCTATCATATAGTGTGAGGACGAGATGAGAATGGTAACGTTGTTTATATTTTTTTCAATCATTTGGTCCAAGCGCAGGTTCGACCTGTAAAGCTCAAGTTTTAAAACAAAAAAAATAAAAAAGTTTCTAGTCAAACTTGTGTTAGATAATTTAGATAATACATATAATTTAATAACAATAATGATTTCAAATACACAGTAATAAGTATTATAACAAAACACGGTTGCGTGTTAAAAATTTGTAGTAACAAAAAATAATAGTACACGGTTTATAACTCTTTTTCTCTGTTTTTTGGCAAAGACGTGGATTTCAGTTTTAAGATGAATCATCTTATGGGGTTAAAGTTTAAACAATTTCCACTATTAATTTATTAAAACATTAAACTAAAAATCAAAACGTCATCTTCTTTTGATACTAAGGAAATAAAGAGGGTCCACTATGTCCTATATTATTATTTATGTTTATGAAAGTCTAGATCTACCAAATTTGAACATTTCATTGTCCATTTTGCAGACGCTCAAGGTTTGACTTTTGAGAAGTAGATAGCTTTATTAAGGATTAAACATTAACCATTTCCACTACTAGCACCTTAATTAAAGAGTCATGTCTTAACTTTCATCTAATTAGTCATCTCCTTTGCTACTAATCTTTATCAACTATTTTTTCTTTCATCATCCTCCAGATCATTTTAATTACACATGACGATGCCATTTAAAGATCTGGATCACCTTAGTATACCATTTGAGCAAATTAAAGAAGCCACTACAAACTTCACAACTATCATCGGAAAAGGTGGATATGGCCCTGTTTATAAGGGACAACTCTCACTCTCTGGTGAAACGGAACTTACCACCGTCGCTATAAAACGACTTGATACTAGAATTTCTGGTCAGGGCCTTAAGGAGTTCTTAACAGAGATTCAGTTGCTATCGCGTTATAAAAAACATCCAAACCTCATCTCCCTTGTTGGTTTCTGCGACCAAGGCCCTGAAAAACTTCTCATTTATGAGTATGCGCATCTCGGAAGCCTTGATAAGTACCTACGTAACTCTCGGAATCCCACTTGTACACTAACATGGAAACAGAGACTGAATATTTGCATCGACGCAGCACGTGGTTTAGATCATCTGCACAACCACGTTGCAAAACATGAACGGATTATCCACAGAGACATTAAGAGTGCTAACGTTCTCTTGGATAGTAACTGGAGAGCAATGATCGCGGATTTCGGTCTTTCAAAAATTGGTCGTGCCAATGAAAATGAATCTTTTCTCATCACCAACCCGTGCGGCACACCTGGCTATTGTGATCCTTCTTACCATCATAGCGGGATATTGACCAAAGAGTCGGACGTTTATTCATTCGGCGTAGTACTATTTGAAGTCCTATGTGGACGCTTGTGCTTCTTTATGGATCCAGAAAGTAAACAGCAGTTGTTGCCACAAATGGCCAAAATCTACTACAAGAAAAATAAACTAAATCAGATTATTGATCCTACGTTGAAGGAGTACATGGACTCCAACTCCATGAAAGAGTTTTCACGGATTGCATATCAATGTTTGTTGGACGATCGAGAAGGACGCCCACCGATGGATTTGGTATTACAAGAACTTGAAAAAGCATTACACCTGCTGGTAAGATTTAACTTTCTCAACAATTTGAAGTTATTTTATGTATAGGAAAATTTACACTTTGAAGTTATTTTATGTCTTTAATATCCTGAAAAATTGAAGGACTTTTGGATACGTGATTACATACTGTTACGTGGATCAGAAGGTGAAAAACCGTCACATGTTCCTGCTTCTCCGGTGATAGTATTTGTTAATTCAAGAAGTGGTGGTCGGCTAGGTGGAGAACTTTTAGTCAGCTACCAAACTCTTCTTAACAAAAATCAGGTTTTTTAAATTTTTGGCCATACGGGGTTAAATTTTAACCAGGACGGACTGGACTTATTTCTAATCGGGTTTAATGTTGGTTGTATCTTAGGTATTTGATTTGAATGAAGAAGATCCTGATAAGGTTCTACGTCAACTGTTTTTAAACCTCGAGATGCATAAGCATGATGGTGATTCATTTGCATCTGAAATCCAGAAGAGATTGAGAATTATAGTAAGTATATTAAGTGTTTATTATTTATGTTTATATTACATTTGCTTTTATTTGTTAGTAGTTGCTTCATTTATGAATTTATGAACGTGTATTAATTAGCTGGCAGGCGGGGATAGAACTGTTGGATGGATCCTTGGGGTGATCTCTGATCTCAAGTTAGTGCACTCACCTCCAGTAGCCATGGTGCCGCTTGGAATGGAAAACAATCTTCCATTTGCATTTGGTTGGGTAAGATTTTTTTTTTTTTTTTTTTTTCCCAAATAAATGTGAATTATATAAAATAATAACGGTTTTTTCATCATGACGATGAAAGACACCATGATAGTGACCTTTGTACTGCATCCATGGTGGATAGTGGACATTAATAGTTTAAATTAAATATAACATTGTTTATACTGATTTGCAGGGAAAGAAAAAACCTGATACTGACGTTGAGTCTGTGAAGATGTTTCTGGGTAAAGTAAGAGATGCGAAAGAGATGAAAGTTGATAGGTAATTGTTATTTTTCTTGTTGTATAAGGAACACGAAACCTACCTTATATTTGATAGCATTATAAATGATGTCTATCTTGTTTAAATACGAAACTAATCAGCCTATTGGAATCGTTTGCACTTTTAGAATAAGACTGAAAAAAGAAATTTGACAACTTTTAGTATGCAGCACATTCAGTATTCTGTTAATAAATTTTTGGTATGCAGTATATTCAACACGTTCTTAATACTTGAATTTTAGAAGTAGGACATTTTAATTCGGACCTCTTGTGTTGTAGCTGGCATGTATTGATGCGGATGAAAGCATCTTTGGACCTGCCACACACTTTGCATGCGGTTCAACTTGTCTCCCAACAATATGCACCCGATGAGGTATCTTCTATACTTAATTTTTTTTTCCCTCCGTCATTCATTTTTTAAAAATCGTGCAAAATCCATAAAATAAATTTGCATGATCAGTTGAAATGTACTTCTGGTTATGTTTATCTGTTACGTTAACGCGTATATGCTCTGTATGAAGGAAGAGTAACATAATATGACATTTGTTGTGTTTGCAGGAAGGGTACGACACATTTCGTGGAGGTTTTTGGAACTACTTTAGCATGGGTAGCCTTTCTAACTTTTCTTCTTCCTTCATCATTCTTTTTGCTTTCATACCAAGTCTATAATTACCTTTTTTTTTTTTTAAAGTTAAAAAAAAACTTTTTTTCCGTTCAGGAATGGAAGCTCAAGTGTCTTACGGATTTCTTGCATCTTCACGGTAACAATTTAGATTAAAAGATTTGCTTGAAATCGTCTGAAAACTGATTAACAAAACTCTGGTCCTATAAGACATAATTTATATTATCTTTGAAGAACAAAACTCTGGATTTCAAATATCTAGTTTTCATATAATCACATTATTATGTGCTCCTATGCCAGTAATATAGGACAACCGTCAAAAGTTTGGATCATGAGAAAACCAGGCCAATGGGAGCTCCTCTCCATACCACCAACGTAAGTATGATAACTTTTTCACTTTAAATTATTTCTGCTTATTTTGTTCTGTATTTGAAGATGTAATTCAAGGTTGTAAAAGTGTCGCTGGTCGAGGACTAGCCAGTTCACTTGTAGGGACTAGTGGACTAACCAGTCAAGTTAGAGACTTGTTGGAAGCTGACCAACTTTGACTGTATTTGACCAACTTTGACCGATTTTACACAATAAATTCGACTTTAAAGTTGACCGGTCAAGCATTTAGGCTTAGTTGAGTAATAGCTATCTGATTGTTTATTATGTAGCATAAAATCAATCATTTGCCTCAACTTGCCTAGTTTTTCTGGTGGACTCAGTCCATGGGGCATACCAAGCAGAAGGAGAGCTTGTGAGGTTAGCCTTTGACTTTCACCTTCGTTTCTTAGATATACTCTGATCTTATTGAAGTACATTCATAGTTACATACACTATGTTTAACATTTAGATTCAACACCTTCCACTTAAATTTTGATGATCATATATACTTGTGTATATGTGTTCAACAGAAAGAATGGACTCCTCCTTACGTTGATGATGGATTTCTCGAGGTTGTAGGGTTTCGAAATGCTTGGCATGGTCCTGTTTTATATGCTCCAAATGGGAACGGGACCCGTCTTGCACAGGTAACATGTTATTCTATTCGAAAAGGTAATGTATATGTCAGCCAAATATTCAAATATTCAGTTGTTGTTGTACCTTTTTCACATAGGCAAGAGGTATTCGTTTTGAATTTCATAAGGGATCAGCTGATCATACATTCATGAGGATCGACGGGGAGCAATGGAAACACCCTCTACCTAAAGAAAATGATGATACTGTTACTATCGAGATTTCTCATTTTGGTCAAGTGAACATGTTAGCCACTGCAAACCACCCATCCAAAAGCGTATACGACCCATCGACCCATCCCGAAGATAGTGAGTATGATAGTGATGAAGAAGATTAACGGTTTATATTAAGTATATATATTGTATATCTTTTAATTGCATTGTAGATTGTATGTATCTTTTTATTCTTGGATAGTTTGTTAGCCTTGTACTCTATTTAAGTGGATGAATGCAATACACACATTAGGGTGTTATTTTATAATTATCATATGGTATCAGCCTTTTAATCCCTAACCCTCTCTTTTTTTCATCTGGCCGTCACCCACTCCTTCTCTATTTTCTGTCGTCACCTGTTCTTCCCAAATAATGGCAGGTGATCAGTCTTCTTCTATATATATATACTTAATATAAACCGTTAAAGATGAAGAAACAAGTGAAGAAAGAAAAAAGTTTGGTGCGGTTGAGAGCTTCCATTTACCGGAAGACTTATAACACAAGTGATTTAGCTATGCAGCCTGGCGAGAAATTTATTCGTTCCTGGGTCAAATGGTAGATTCAAAATGCACATAGTATACCTGATGGGGAGGGAAGGTGATGATGATAAGTGAATGGTACAATTGTTATTAATGTGGCACAATTTTTTATCTTTTAAAGAGGAGAAACGAACTACTACAAAAAAAGACCTTTGAAACCGGTTTTTAAGGCCTTTGAAACCGGTTATAAAACAGGTTTCTATAGGTAGGGGTTTCAAAAGTGTAGGACCGGTTCTAGAACCGGTTTCTTTGATTTGCTTTTGAAACCGGTTTTGTCATAAAAACAGGTTCTTATTCTTTGTTAAAGAGACCTCTTTTTCTTTAAAAAGAGGTTCCTTTGCATTATTAAAAATTAATTTATTCTTCCTGTTGTTGTATTGTGTCATCTACATCAATCATAAAACGAAAGAACGAACATACTATCAGAACCAAAAATCGATCCATATTGACGTTTAATAATAAACTTATGCACCTCAACATTTTTTGAAGTACAAATTGTAAGGATATTAGGACCCAAAACAACGCAAGTGATTCAACGAGATCACTCACCGATAGTAATTCTACAAGATTACTAACCCACTTAATGAACGAAAGATTATAAATACAATAAATGTAAATCGACACAAGAGATAACGTGGTTATATGCAATCGTTGTGATTGCTTTAGTCCACGGACCAACTAGAAATGTATTACTGAATATTTGTGGTGTGTTTACAATGAGTTACAAGAGGGTCTATTTATAGAATGGTTTAAGGAGTAAGCTAAAAACAATTCCTTGAAGCTTCATGTGAGTTTCCTGACAGCTTCATGGAGGCTACATGTGAGTTTCCTGACAGCTTCGTGGAAGCTACATGTGAATTTCCTCACAACTTCGTGGAAGCTACATGTGAGTTTCCTAACAACTTCGTGGAAGCTTCGTGTGAGTTTCCTAGAATCTTCCCTCTAATTGTTTAAAGTTCTCCATATCTCCAACAATCTCCCACTTGGAGACTTTGAACAAACCCAACCTTCATCAACCCAAAAATATCAACGATCTAACCAAGAACGTTAAACCACCATTATACCGCCAAACTCCATTTGGGACACGCACACTCAACACATACTTAGGATGAGCAGACTTTCGATACAAGGTCTTCAACACTACTTGTTAGAATTGAAACATTAACTCTCTAATTCTCTAGTTGGGGTCTTCTCTCATCAATTCATTAGAAGACCAATTGAGGTAATGCAAAACCTCAATTTCTCTGTCGTAACAACCTTAGTAAACATATCAGCAGGATTCTTCGTACCAAGGACTTTTGCCAATGCTAAAGTACCATCATTTATATGTTGTCGAATAAAATGATACCTTAACTTAATGTGTTTCGTACGACTATGAAACACCGGATTCTTCCCAAGATGTATTGCACTTTGATTATCACAATACAAGACACAATAGTCTTGTCTTTTACCCAACTCACCTAAGAAGTTCTTCAACCAAACAAGCTCTTTAGAAGCTTCTGCAATAGCCATATAGTCGGCTTCGGTGGTTGATAAAGCAACACTCTTTTGTAGTCGAGACATCCAACTAACCGCTGTCTTCCCTATTGTGAAAACATAACCCGTAGTGCTTTTTCCATAATCGTTACATCCACCCAAATTAGCATCCGCATAACCTCTAAGTATGACATTGCTTTTAGAGAAGCACAATCCCATATTAGAAGTACCTTTCAAATAACGAAGTAACCATTTAACCGCTTCCCAATGCTCTTTCCCCGGATTAGACATATAACGACTTACAACTCCCACTGCGTGAGTAATATCGGGTCTTGTACAAACCATAGCATACATAATACTACCCACGGCCGATGCATATGGAACCTTTTCCATATCCGTTTTGTCTTTTATCGTCTTTGGTGATTGACTTTTCGATAACTTAATCGTGCTACCCAAAGGCATAGAACGAGCCTTTGAATTTTCCATGTTAAACCTCTCTACAACTTTCTCAATATATTTGGATTGAGACAAGTATAGAGTACCCTTCACATGATCACGCGCAATACTCATGCCAAGTATCTTCCTAGCACCACCAAGATCTTTCATCTCGAATTCACGGGAAAGTAATCCCTTCAATTTGTTAATTTCGGACATGTTGGAACCTGCAAGTAACATGTCATCAACATACAACAATAAGATTATATAAGAAGACTTGAGTTTCTTCAAGTAGCAACAGTGATCCGCTTCACATCTTAAGAAACCAATCTTCTTCATAAAATCATCAAACTTCAAGTACCATTGCCGAGGTGCTTGCTTCAATCCATACAAACTTTTCTTTAGCTTACAAACCCACTTCTCTTTACCCTTTACCTCAAAGCCCTCGGGTTGCCTCATATAGATCTCTTCATCAAGGTTACCATGTAAGAATGCGGTCTTCACATCTAGTTGCTCTAGATGTAAGTCCTCGAATGCAACCATAGAAAGTACCAAACGAATAGTAGTTGTAGTGACCCGAACTTTTCCATGTTTATATATATTAATTGAGATTGATATTTACATGATTAAATGTTTCCAACATGTTAAGCAATCAAACTTGTTAAGACTTGATTAATTGAAATATGTTTCATATAGACAATTGACCACCCAAGTTGACCGGCGATTCACGAACGTTAAAACTTGTAAAAATGACATGACGATATATATATGGATATACATATGGTTAACATGAGATTATGATAAGTAAGTATCTACATAAGTATATTAACAATGAGTTATATACATATAAACAAGACTACTAACTTAAGGATTTCGAAACGAGACATATATGTAACGATTATCGTTGTAACGACATTTAAATGTATATATATCATATTAAGATATATTAATATATCATAATATCATGATAATATAATAATTTAACATCTCATTAGATATAATAAACAATGGGTTAACAACATTAATTGAGATCGTTAACTTAAAGGTTTCAAAACAACACTTACATGTAACGACTAACGATGACTTAACGACTCAGTTAAAATGTATATACACGTAGTGTATTTAGATGTATTAAAATACTTTTGGAAGACTTGAAGACATATATCAAAACACTCATACTTAACGAAAATGGTTACAGTTACTTTTCCATTCTTTTCTTTCATCAAGAATTCTAGTCGTATTCTTACCCGTATTATACACAGCTTCAAAACGTACTTACTATGAGTATATACCAATAGGAACTAGCATGGGATTCCACTCTTGATTATGTCATGTATGACTAATCAATTTTAACTTCTACCATGAGCTAGTCAACTAACTAGAACTCCTTTTAACCCCACTCACCACTCACCAATTACCACTCATCATTCACTCCATTTCACTTCCAATTCTCTTTCTAATTCTCTCTCAACACACACACACTATTATGAACGTATTTTTCCAGTAGTTAATCATCATCTTCATCAAAAATCACTTCAAGAATCAAGCTATAATCATCATAGGAAGAACACTTCAAGAACACTTCAAAAATCCCTTCAAGTTTACTAATTTACTTCCAAGCTTTCTAATCCATTCCAAGTAATCATCTAAGATCAAGAAACCTTTGTTATATACAGTAGGTTATCTTTCTTATTCAAGGTAATATTCATATTCAAACTTTGATTCAATTTCTATAACTATAAACTATCTTAATTCGAGTAAAAATCTTACTTGAACTTGTTTTTGTGTCATGATCCTACTTCAAGAACTTTCAAGCCATCCAAGATCCTTTGAAGCTAGATCATTTCTTGTCACTTCCAGTAGGTTTACCTACTAAACTTGAGGTAGTAATGATGTTCATAACATCATTCGATTCATATATATAAAACTTTCTTATTCGAAGGTTTAAACTCGTAATCACTAGAACATAGTTTAGTTAATTCTAAACTTGTTCGCAAACAAAAGTCAATCCTTCTAACTTGACTTTTAAAATTAACTACACACATGTTCTATATCTATATGATATGCTAACTTAATGATTTAAAACCTGGAAACACGAAAAACACCGTAAAACCGGATTTACGCCGTCGTAGTAATACCGCGGGCTGTTTTGGGTTAGTTAATTAAAAACTATGATAAACTTTGATTTAAAAGTTGTTATTCTGAGAAAATGATTTTTATTATGAACATGAAACTATATCCAAAAATTATGGTTAAACTCAAAGTGGAAGTATGTTTTCTAAAATGGTCATCTAGACGTCGTTCTTTCGACTGAAATGACTACCTTTACAAAAACGACTTGTAACTTATTTTTACGACTATAAACCTATACTTTTTCTGTTTAGATTCATAAAATAGATTTCAATATGAAACCATAGCAATTTGATTCACTCAAAACGGATTTAAAATGAAGAAGTTATGGGTAAAACAAGATTGGATAATTTTTCTCATTTTAGCTACGTGAAAATTGGTAACAAATCTATTCCAACCATAACTTAATCAACTTGTATTGTATATTATGTAATCTTAAGATACCATAGACACGTATACAAGGTTTCGACCTATCATGTCGACACATCTATATATATTTCGGAACAACCATAGACACTCTATATGTGAATGTTGGAGTTAGCTATACAGGGTTGAGGTTGATTCCAAAATATATATAGTTTGAGTTGTGATCAATACTGAGATACGTATATGAAAGGACCCGTTCATATACATTATAAACGATTCACAATAGTTGATTACATCGCGAGGTATTTGACCTCTATATGATACATTTTACAAACATTGCATTCGTTTTTAAAAGACAAACTTTCTTTACAACGAAAGTTGACGGCATGCACACCATTTCATAATACATCCAACTATAATTTGGCTTAATAATAATCTTGATGAACTCAATGACTCGAATGCAACGTCTTTCAAAATATGCCATGAATGACTCCAAGTAATATCCTTAAAATGAGCTAATGCACAGCGGAAGATTTCTTTAATACCTGAGAATAAACATGCTTTAAAGTGTCAACCAAAAGGTTGGTGAGTTCATAGGTTTATCATAACAATCATTTCAATATATTAATAGACCACAAGATTTTCGTTTATAAATATATGTACACTCGCAAGTGTATAAAAGTATTCTATAAGTTGTAGGCACCCGGTAACAAGCCTTAACGTTCATGTTTTACCCTCTGAAGTGCACCAGATCAGGTGTGTTTAAAATAACCTCGAAGTACTAAAGCATCCCATAGTCAGGATGGGGTTTGTCAGGCCCAATAGATCTATCTTTAGAATTCGCGTCTACCGTACATAGACAAGTAGTTTAATGTTACCAAGCTAAGGGTATATTTCTTGTTTAAACCCACGTAGAATTAGTTTTAGTACTTGTGCCTATTTCGTAAAACATTTATAAAAATAGCGCATGTATTCTCAGTCCCAAAAATATATATAAAAGGGAGCAAATGAAACTCACAATACTGTATTTCGTAGTAAAAATACATATAACGTCATTTAACAAGTGCAAGGTTGGCCTCGGATTCACGAACGTATCAATATTGAGATTCAATATTGCAGGAAAGTACGTAGACGCAATGGAGATGATAAACACTAGATTGACCTCACGAGCATACCCATGAACCATACCCATCACCTCCATAGCTATAACCCATAATTTCCTTAGCTTCGACTCATTCAAAAAAACTATTTTGAAATCACTTGGACAGCACTCCATCGTAATATTTTATGTATACTAATAATATCATGAAATAATACAGAGCAAATATATATATTTATATATATAAATCGATTGAGAGAGTTTAGAGAAATATATTTTCAAGTTTCTATGAAATAATGAAACCTACTGAATTCTATTTATAATAGATTTTTGAATTATTAAAGTGAATTATTAAAGTATGAATTATTAAAGTGAATTATTAAAGTATGAATTATTAAAGTGAATTATTAAAGTATGAATTATTAAAGCTAATTATTAAAGTATGAATTATTAAAGTGAATTATTAAAGTATGAATTATTAAAGTGAATTATTAAAGTATGAATTATTAAAGTGAATTATTAAAGTTAAAGTAAAGTAAAAGTAAAGTAAAGGTAAAGTTAAAGTATAGTAAAAGTATAAAAACTATGTATGTATAATACGCGTATAAATATATATAATATTATTTTAAATCGTTATATATATTTAATGAAATAAAATATAAATATCGTTATATTTATTATACTGGTTAAGTAATGAGTTGTCAAAAGTGATTCTAGATATTTATAAAAGTTATATACGTTTTAATAATAAAGTTCTTTTTAAACTGAAAACGTCTTTGTACGTTTGAAAATAGATTAATAGAATATTATGGAAACCAATTCTCCACTAACTTTTGTCTAACTTTCGTAAATGACACTTTTTGTTTTTATTTATAAATAGCTTTACAAATTATTCTGAATATCGTTAAGAGGAATAGATTTTCTCAAATCATAGTGGACCTCTCAACAGAGACTTGTAATCATAATTCAATGTTTCTGATAATTCAATCATTTAATATATTTTTTTTATTTCGTCAAAAATCATATTGAAACAAATACGTTCGTGTAAAGTATTATACGTTTAATACTTTATTAATATTCTCAAGTTATAATATATATATATACATATACATATCTATTTATATATAACGGTTCGTGAATCGTCGGAATTTGGTCGAGGTTATAATGAATGTATGAACACAGTTTAAAATTCTTGAGATTTAACTTAACAAACTTTGCTTATCGTGTCGGAATAATATAAAGATTAAAGTTTAAATTTGGTCAAAAATTTCCGGGTCGTCACAGTACCTACCCGTTAAAGAAATTTCGTCCCCGAAATTTGATAGAGGTCGTCATGACTAACAATGAGAATGTTATTATAACGATTATAGAGTTTTATCATGTTCAAGAAGAATGGATAAAATAATTCGATTACTCGAAGCGTGTTAGTGAAGTTATCGTAAATGAATGAAATAAAATAATAGTGATTCGTCGTATCTTTTGACGTCATCACGATTGATCTCTGAAAAGAAAATCTTTGTAATCTATATTGGATTTGATTATTCGGCGATTAAGGAAATTATGATCCTCTTCGAATTAATGCGATAATCCATTTTGATTTCTCTGTCAGATATTTCACTATAAATCCACCTCATTTATTTTCTTACAACTCACACCTTCTCAACTCATATTTTAAAGTATTTGTCAATATGCTTCATCCAGTGTTGATTCTTGATATACTCCTCACTTTCATATCTGTCGCTCTTCTTTTTCATCTGCCTCCGGAAGAATCTATATACTTCTACTATACTCTTGGTTTTATAGTGTTTTTAGTTCTCCCGTGTCTTTATATTGCTATATGCATTGATATATACGGTTTATGATTTCTGAGTTGTTGTTGGGTTTTATATCTTCCCTTATATTTTAAAGTCCTTGCTTCTTCTATAATCATTGTCATCCACAGTTAATGCTCTCTTCTATTTGCTATGATTTATACTCCCATTTCTAGTTCGGAGCTTTGTCCTTTCGTTTCTGCTTCTTGCGATTAAGCACCGATTGTAATGGTCCAGAATTCGCAGATATAAATTTCGGAATGAACATTGTTAATGTTCTAGGAAGGAAATTGTAATGGCACGATCTTGACTTGTCAAATTACCAGAATACATCGGAAAAGGCCGAATCATCAAGAAATATTTTCTTGATATTTAGAGATCAAAGAGAATACAAGAGTCGTGTAACATAGCACATGATGATGTTATGATCTGTGAATCATCATGTTCTATTTAGAAACTCAACATGAATTACTGTAATATAATCACGTTGATCAAGTGTCATTATATTATACTAACTCATGCTTCAGCTCCCAACACTTCTTCAAGAATATTCCTATTTTAAACTCGAATGTTTCAGAATTTAGAAACTAAAATAGTTTCTTTTATGATATAATACAGATAGCGCGAAGAGGTAAATGATTTCAGATAAGAATAATTATAAAAATATCTTCAGAAGTATGGATGATATTTATAATGAAAGATACGATGATATCTTAGAATGTCTAATATCAGAGGATGATGAAGGATATTGTCCGTAGGGGTTTAGAGTCAGGAGCAAGGTATTCGTTAATGACTTCAGCAAGTACTGAATCATTTGGATTCTTTGAAGGCAGGTTCAGCCTTTGTGATTTGTCCACAGCCTCCTTCATACTTTGCTCAATCCGTTTTTTAATTCCAAAGCTTCTCTTTTTCTGAGCTTTGCCAATATACTATCCTTTATCATCCAACTTTTTACTGTTAAGGTCGTTTACAGTTTTTGCTGCTTCATCAGCATTTTTCAAAATTTTGAGAACTGGTTCGCAGTTTAGGGTGTTTTTCATAAATTTCTCATTCAAAGAATGTAAGTCTTGGAGGTAGACGTTGTGTGTATATGTAATTGTTGATGTAGACATGCTGTGAGGTTTCAAAATACTGATTGCTGATTCTCAGTAATTGGTATGGCAATTCTTGTTATAAGGTACGAATGAGTATATGATAGGGTTTCGATAATTATAATGATTTTTTTTTTTGGAAAGTCAAAGATCAGTGTAGTTGTTTGTAAGTTTATTGCTAATGTGGTGAATATAAACGATTCCCCGGTAACGTTGGCGAAAGGGCAACGTATCTATCGAGGTTATAATAAGACTGTTTTGATTGAGAAGTCGAAGTTGACTTGCTGGAGCTGTGACAAAACTGTCTATTTTGAAACGGAATTGAAAAGTTATTTTAGCTAGTAAATGCCAAAGGGTCTAACACGGATACGTGTCGAACTATGACTTGGGTTTTGAGAGTTTTTCAGGTGTATAACTGTGGGTAACATGTGGTTGGATCATCATCTCGATTGTTCCTTAGTTGAAGTGTCTTTAGGAATTTCGAAGGGTTTGAGCACATATTGTAATCGTTAATACATATGATGTTCAAACACAGTTTTGAAGTCAAAAAATAGCTTTGAAAGATATAGGAATCTAAGAGTGATGATACTGGTTATATTTCGAATTGAATTATGCGATTTCAAAATCAGAATATGTAATTGAACTTGAATGAGTATGATTGTTTTGATTTATATGAAAGAATGGATATTGTTGTGAAAGTATGGAGTATAGTTGATGATTGCTGAATCAGTTTCGAAAAATGTAATCTATTAATTGTGAATTTATATATCTCTTGGGTATTACCTACCCGTTAAAAAAATTTCACAATTAATATTTTGTACAAAAGAAGTTTATTACAGTCTTTATGAAAATATATGTGTATCTTTTCTTTAGATGTAATATAGATTTAATGAGTTAATATTAAATTAAACTCATTTGTTTTATGGTTGGAACTAGAATTGAGTAATCCCTAAAACTTTATAAATTGCATAAGTATTTCTTCAATAATATTGAAATTATGAATCATTACTTTGTTATTTGTTGGTTTTCGTGAAATTCTTGTGAACTTCGCAAGGTACGAATGATGTTATTTGAAAAGTTTCGAGTACATCGATGATGAAAGTGTAAAATAAAACATATATTCGAATAATACACTTGATTTATTATGAATTGGATTTTTATTGAATTGAGACAGAGATTGAAATTAACGATGGTTAAGTTGTGGACGAAGGACGTACATCATTGCATATTTGTAATATGAATTAACTGAGTAGTTAAGATTCACACATAATAGCTTAGTACGGGAAGATTTATTATGGTTTAAAAATTTATACATATAAAATATACATATAAATCTTTCGATTGGAAATGAGTTAATACTTCATAACTCGTTGATACAATATATTTGTTGTTGATTCGTAATGATGTCCACAATGATTCTTGAACTGACAGAGTTTGTGATGTTACAGGTGCTATTGATTCTGACGATACTGATGGCACTGGCTGTGTTGATGATGCTACAGTCCTATTGATGCTGTTCGTAAAACAATTCTAGCTTGTAAATCGTACACCATTTTTGATCAAAGTTTCTACTCTACCATCTCCGTTCACTCATCCGATTTACGGTCAGAATTAAATAATCTCTAAGATTTTGGAGATTACATAACTGCCGCAGAGATATCTCTTCAATGAAGTTTATGAATTAATACTTCATCGTTTATTGTTGTTGATATTCCTGGATATTTACAGGGCGTATGACGTTGATGTTTGAAATACAGATTGTGATGTTGCGGTGTGGGATGTAGATGTTATTGTTGGTGGTGGTGATGGTACTGTTGGTGTTGCTGATGGTGGTACTGTTTATGCTGCTGGTGGTGCTGCTGGTATTTGTAACCTTTGCACCATATTCTCCAAAGCCACTAGCCGAGCGCGAAGCTCGTTGACTTCTTCTATTACACCGGGATGATTGTCGGTTCGGACGAGCGGATAAATAAAATCTAGAATTTGGTGTAGTATGTAATCGTGACGAGATACTCTAGAAATAAGAGAGAAAATGGTGTTTCGGATAGGTTCGCCGGTAAGTGTTTCAGGTTCTTCGCCAAGAGGGCAATGTGGTGGATGGAAGGATCACTTTCTTCTTGTCTCCAATGATTAAGGAGGCTACGAACCCATCCCCAATTCATCCAGAATAGATGATGAATAATTGGTTGATCCATTCCGGTCACATTGCTTTCGGAACTTGAGTGGGATTCCATTTCGGAATCCGAGGGACTTGAACTAATGACGAATTCCATTTCGTACGATTGAATAAAGAATTTTTTGATATGAAATGATTTTCCGGCTATCGGGTGGTATTCTAATTATATAGAGCAAAAGGTTTCGTAGATTACGGAGGAATTTACGGAATATGTCAGGCAAAGTTTACAGTAACAGATACGCTAAGATATGAATTAGCAGATACGCTAAGATATGAATTTTGTCTATACACTACTCATGCAATCAATGCAATAAGATGTGTCTAGACTAAGAATGATAAGCAGGTAATTTCCGACAAAAATGATGAGCAAAACTTTTGACATGCAGACACGGTCGAAGTCCAGACTCACTAATGCATCCTAACGACTATCAGTTAGACACACTAATGCAGACCTGGTTCGCTAAGACCACCGCTCTGATACCAACTGAAAGGACCCGTTCATATACATTATAAACGATTCACAATAGTTGATTACATCGCGAGGTATTTGACCTCTATATGATACATTTTACAAACATTACATTCGTTTTTAAAAGACAAACTTTCTTTACAACGAAAGTTGACGGCATGCACACCATTTCATAATACATCCAACTATAATTTGGCTTAATAATAATCTTGATGAACTCAATGACTCGAATGCAACGTCTTTCAAAATATGCCATGAATGACTCCAAGTAATATCCTTAAAATGAGCTAATGCACAGCGGAAGATTTCTTTAATACCTGAGAATAAACATGCTTTAAAGTGTCAACCAAAAGGTTGGTGAGTTCATAGGTTTATCATAACAATCATTTCAATATATTAATAGACCACAAGATTTCCGTTTATAAATATATGTACACTCGCAAGTGTATAAAAGTATTCTATAAGTTGTAGGCACCCGGTAACAAGCCTTAACGTTCATGTTTTACCCTCTGAAGTACACCAGATCAGGTGTGTTTAAAATAACCTCGAAGTACTAAAGCATCCCATAGTCAGGATGGGGTTTGTCAGGCCCAATAGATCTATCTTTAGGATTCGCGTCTACCGTACATAGACAAGTAGTTTAATGTTACCAAGCTAAGGGTATATTTCTTGTTTAAACCCACGTAGAATTAGTTTTAGTACTTGTGCCTATTTCGTAAAACATTTATAAAAATAGCGCATGTATTCTCAGTCCCAAAAATATATATAAAAGGGAGCAAATGAAACTCACAATACTGTATTTCGTAGTAAAAATACATATAACGTCATTTAACAAGTGCAAGGTTGGCCTCGGATTCACGAACGTATCAATATTGAGATTCAATATTGCAGGAAAGTACGTAGACGCAATGGAGATGATAAACACTAGATTGACCTCACGAGCATACCCATGAACCATACCCATCACCTCCATAGCTATAACCCATAATTTCCTTAGCTTCGACTCATTCAAAAAAACTATTTTGAAATCACTTGGACAGCACTCCATCGTAATATTTTATGTATACTAATAATATCATGAAATAATATAGAGCAAATATATATATTTATATATATAAATCGATTGAGAGAGTTTAGAGAAATATATTTTCAAGTTTCTATGAAATAATGAAACCTACTGAATTCTATTTATAATAGATTTTTGAATTATTAAAGTGAATTATTAAAGTATGAATTATTAAAGTGAATTATTAAAGTATGAATTATTAAAGTGAATTATTAAAGTATGAATTATTAAAGCTAATTATTAAAGTATGAATTATTAAAGTGAATTATTAAAGTATGAATTATTAAAGTGAATTATTAAAGTATGAATTATTAAAGTGAATTATTAAAGTTAAAGTAAAGTAAAAGTAAAGTAAAGGTAAAGTTAAAGTATAGTAAAATTATAAAAACTATGTATGTATAATACGCGTATAAATATATATAATATTAATTTAAATCGTTATATATATTTAATGAAATAAAATATAAATATCGTTATATTTATTATACTGGTTAAGTAATGAGTTGTCAAAAGTGATTCTAGATATTTATAAAAGTTATATACGTTTTAATAATAAAGTTCTTTTTAAACTGAAAACGTCTTTGTACGTTTGAAAATAGATTAATAGAATATTATGGAAACTAATTCTCCACTAACTTTTGTCTAACTTTCGTAAATGACACTTTTTGTTTTTATTTATAAATAGCTTTACAAATTATTCTGAATATCGTTAAGAGGAATAGATTTTCTCAAATCATAGTGGACCTCTCAACAGAGACTTGTAATCATAATTCAATGTTTCTGATAATTCAATCATTTAATATATTTTTTTTATTTCGTCAAAAATCATATTGAAACAAATACGTTCGTGTAAAGTATTATACGTTTAATACTTTATTAATATTCTCAAGTTATAATATATATATATACATATACATATCTATTTATATATAACGGTTCGTGAATCGTCGGAATTTGGTCGAGGTTATAATGAATGTATGAACACAGTTTAAAATTCTTGAGATTTAACTTAACAAACTTTGCTTATCGTGTCGGAATAATATAAAGATTAAAGTTTAAATTTGGCCGAAAATTTCCGGGTCGTCACAGTATACACTGGGTCGTGGATTGATTCAAGATAATATTTATCAATTTATTTCTGTACATATAACTGTGGACAACTAGTTGTAGGTTACTAACGAGGACAGCTGACTTAATAAACTTAAAACATCAAAATATATTAAAAGTGTTGTAAATATATTTTAAACATACTTTGATATATATGTATATATTGTTATAGGTTCGTGAATCAACCAGTGGCCAAGTCTTACTTCCCGACGAAGTAAAAAATCTGTGAATGTGAATTATAGTCCCACTTTTAAAATCTAATATTTTTGGGATGAGAATACATGCAGGTTTTATAAATGATTTACAAAATAGACACAAGTACGTGAAACTACATTCTATGGTTGAATTATCGAAATCGAATATGCCCCTTTTTATTAAGTCTGGTAATCTAAGAATTAGGGAACAGACACCCTAATTGACGCGAATCCTAAAGATAGATCTATTGGGCCTAACAAACCCCATCCAAAGTACCGGATGCTTTAGTACTTCGAAATTTATATCATATCCGAAGGGAGTCCCGGAATGAGGGGGATATTCTTATATATATGCATCTTGTTAATGTCGGTTACCAGGTGTTCACCATATGAATGATTTTTATCTCTATGTATGGGATGTGTATTGAAATATGAAATCTTGTGGTCTATTGTTACGATTTGATATATATAGGTTAAACCTATAACTCACCAACATTTTTGTTGACGTTTAAAGCATGTTTATTCTCAGGTGAATACTAAGAGCTTCCGCTGTTGCATACTAAAATAAGGACAAGATTTGGAGTCCATGTTTGTATGATATTGTGTAAAAACTGCATTCAAGAAACTGATTTCGATGTAACATATTTGTATTGTAAACCATTATGTAATGGTCGTGTGTAAACAGGATATTTTAGATTATCATTATTTGATAATCTACGTAAAGCTTTTTAAACCTTTATTTATGAAGTAAAGGTTATGGTTTGTTTTAAAAATGAATGCAGTCTTTGAAAAACGTCTCATATAGAGGTCAAAACCTCGCAACGAAATCAATTAATATGGAACGTTTTTAATCAATAAGAACGGGACATTTCAGTTGGTATCCGAGCGTTGGTCTTAGAGAACCAGAAAATTTGCATTAGTGTGTCTTATCGAGTTTGTTAGGATGCATTAGTGAGTCTGGACTTCGACCGTGTTTTCTTTAAAAATGATTGCTTAACATTTTTGTTGGAAACTATATATTTTTAACATATGAATATTATGTGATTTATTAATCTCTTAACGTGTTTGATATTATGTGATAGATGTCTACCTCTAGAATAAGTCCCATTGACTCACCTAATAATAATGAAGAGTCAAATGTAAATTGGAATGATTCGTGGACTGATTCACAAGTTCCCGAAGAGGAACCGGAAGAAGAGTCGGAACCGGAAGAAGAATCGGAACCGGAAGAAGAATCGGAACCGGAAGAAGAAATAGAACCGGTGGGGGAAATAATAAAACGGTTAAGTAAAAGAGAATCCTCAACCAACCGACCAAGGTTAATTATGGTCAATGGTGTTTCCGCCAAGGAAGCAAAATATTGGGAGGATTACCAATTCTCCGATGAATCGGATTCCGACGAGAATTCCGATGATGTTATAGAAATTACCCCAACTGAATTTAAAAAGGCAAAAGAAAATAATAAGGGAAAGGGCATAAAAATAGAGAAATCTAATTCCAACCCCGATGAACTTTATATGTATCGTCAACCCCCGAAGTCCTTAAGTTGTAACAATGACCCGGGAACCTCTAAACCACCAGGTTTTTCTAAACCAATGTGGACAACGACGGCTCGTATTAGGGGAACATCATATATCCCTAGAAACTTGGCAAAACGAACCAAAACCGAACAAGAAGAAACAAGCGAGTTAAAATAAGATAGTTGTATTCGTGTGGTGTAATATATGTAATATAGTGTGCTTATGCTTTATGATATATGTAAAAATTGCTTGTATTAATAAGTATTTTTTTTATGAATCTAACTCTTGTCTATTTTACAGTATAAAAATACAAAATGGATAGACAACCCAATATTTTAAGAGACCTACCCGGAGACATGATTGATGAAATCTTGTCTAGAGTCGGTCAGAATTCCTCGGCACAACTATTTAAAGCGAGATCAGTTTGTAAGACATTCGAAAAATGTTCCAAGAATGCCTTGGTTTATAAAAGGCTTTCGTTCGAAAGATGGGGGATATCACATTGGGAAATCCATAAGTTACGATGTGTTTACTTTGACGCATATATTGCGGGGAACCCAAATGCTATTTTACGCAACGGGTTAAGAAATTATTTTGACTCAGTATATCCGAATATAGGACTTCGTGATTTAGAAAAAGCGGCTAACATGCAATATAAAGAAGCATGTTATGCTTACGGGTTAGTAATGTTCGCTTCTCACCAAAGTGAGAACAAGAACATCGGGCTACAACTATTAAACAAAATGTTCCCACAAGTGACGGAGTCGGTAATTGGGGTAAGAAATGAGGTTTTTAGGTTATTACGAGACTGTTGGTCATTACGTAACCCTCGTCCCTTTGACGACGTTACAACACGCTGTCTTATCAATGGCCATAACGGTTATGTTCCACAAGACCAAGGATGGGAAGTAGTCCTAGTAAAACCAGAATGCATGACTTGTTTCTGGACGTATGAATTACGTGTCTTTATTGCCTTTGCTGAACGACTTGTGTACTAGCTAGAATTATCTTTACAACTATCTTGTATCAAAGTTATTGTGTGCTATATTTCATGCTTTATGTAAAATAAGCGGTATTGTAAGTTTGTAAAATATTGTATAAAAGTTTGAACGCGAAATATTATTACAATCAGTTTTTCATATAGAATTGTAGTAGTTGAATTGTATATTAGCTACTAAGTATGAACTTAACGGGTGGGTACTACCCGAATTTAAACTTATAAAACGCTAATATGAAGAAAAAGCTTTTATAAATGAGTTCATATTATGCTACGAAATACTATTAACTACTCTTAATATTCTGTATGATTAACTTGTTCCATTTGACTATTTTAAAGGAAATGGCACCGACTACTCGACACACCGTGAATATGAATGAAGAGGAATTCCGTACTTTTCTAGCTTCAAACATAGCCGCAGTACAGGCTGCGCTACATACCAACAATAACTTTGGATCTGGCAGTACAGGAAATCGTGTAGGATGCACCTACAAAGAATTCACTGCCTGCAAACCTTTGGAATTTGATGGAACCGAAGGACCGATCGGATTGAAACGGTGGACCGAGAAGGTCAAATCGGTGTTTGCCATAAGTAAGTGTACTGAAGAGGACAAAGTGAAGTACGCTACGCATACCTTCACAGGTTCTGCGTTAACATGGTGGAATACCTATCTAGAGCAAGTGGGACAAGACGATGCGTACGCACTACCGTGGTCAGCATTCAAGCACTTGATGAACGAGAAGTACCGTCCCAGAACCGAGGTCAATAAGCTCAAGACAGAACTTAGAGGGTTACGAACCCAAGGATTTGATATTACCACGTACGAAAGACGATTCACAGAATTGTGCCTATTGTGTCCGGGAGCATTCGAAGATGAGGAAGAGAAGATCGACGCGTTTGTGAAAGGATTACCGGAAAGAATCCAAGAAGATATAAGTTCACACGAGCCCGCCTCCATACAACAGGCATGTAGAATGGCTCACAAACTAGTGAACCAGATTGAAGAAAGAATTAAAGAACAGACTGCTGAAGAGGCCAATGTGAAGCAAGTCAAAAGAAAGTGGGAGGAAAACGGTGATAAGAATCACCAATACAACAACAACAGCAATTACAACAATAATCGCAACAATTATCCCAACAATCGCAACATCAATCGCAACTACAACAAACGGCCCAACAACAACAACAACAACAACAACAACAACAACAACAACAACAACAACAACAACAACAACAACAACAACAACAGCAACTACAACAATCATCCCAACAACAATAACAACCGCAACAACAACAACAATCAGAAGCAGCTATGCCAAAGGTGTGAAAAGTATCACTCGGGGTTCTGCACCAAATTTTGCAACAAGTGTAAAAGAAATGGTCATAGCGCGGCGAAGTGTGAGGTCTACGGACCAGGGGTTAACAGAACGAAAGGAACAAATGGTGTCGGAACGAGTAATGGCGGAGCAAGTAGTGTCGGAGCAAGTTATGAAAATGTAGTTTGTTATAAATGTGGAAAACCGGGCCACATTATTAGAAATTGCCCAAACCAGGAGAACACGAATGGACAAGGCCGCGGAAGAGTTTTCAATATTAATGCGGCAGAGGCACAGGAAGACCCGGAGCTTGTTATGGGTACGTTTCTTATTGACAATAAATCTGCTTATGTTTTATTTGATTCGGGTGCGGATAGAAGCTATATGAGTAGAGATTTTTGTGCTAAATTAAGTTGTCCATTGACGCCTTTGGATAGTAAATTTTTACTCGAATTAGTAAATGGTAAATTAATTTCAGCAGATAATATATGTCGGAATCGAGAAATTAAACTGGTTAGCGAAACATTTAAGATTGATTTGATACCAGTAGAGTTAGGGAGTTTTGATGTGATAATCGGTATGGACTGGTTGAAAGAATTGAAAGCAGAGATCGTTTGTTACAAAAATGCAATACGCATTATACGAGAAAAAGGAAAACCCTTAATGGTGTACGGAGAAAAGGGCAACACGAAGCTACATATTATTAGTAATTTGAAGGCACAAAAACTAATAAGAAAAGGTTGCTATGCTGTTCTAGCACACGTCGAGAAAGTACAAACTGAAGAAAAGAGCATCAATGATGTTCCCATTGCAAAAGAATTTCCCGATGTATTTCCGAAAGAATTACCGGGATTACCCCTACAGCGATTCGTTGAATTTCAAATAGATCTTGTACCAGGAGCTGCACCAATAGCTCGTGCTCCTTACAGACTCGCACCCAGCGAGATGAAAGAACTGCAAAGCCAATTACAAGAACTTTTAGAGCGTGGTTTCATTCGACCAAGCACATCACCGTGGGGAGTTCCTGTTTTGTTTGTCAAGAAGAAAGATGGTACATTCAGGTTGTGTATCGACTACCGAGAGTTGAACAAACTTACCATCAAGAACCGCTACCCACTACCGAGAATCGACGACTTATTTGATCAACTACAAGGCTCGTCTGTTTATTCAAAGATTGACTTACGTTCCGGGTATCATCAAATGCGGGTGAAAGAAGATGATATTCCAAAGACTGCTTTCAGAACACGTTACGGTCATTACGAGTTTATGGTCATGCCGTTTGGTTTAACTAATGCACCAACTGTGTTCATGGACCTTATGAACCGAGTGTGTGGACCATACCTTGACAAGTTTGTCATTGTTTTCATTGATGACATACTTATTTACTCAAAGAATGACCAAGAACACGGTGAACATTTGAGAAAGGTGTTAGAAGTATTGAGGAAGGAAGAATTGTACGCTAAGTTTTTAAAGTGTGCATTTTGGTTGGAAGAAGTTCAATTCCTCTGTCACATAGTGAACAAAGAAGGCATTAAGGTGGATCCGGCAAAGATAGAAACTGTTGAAAAGTGGGAAACCCCGAAAACTCCGAAACACATACGCCAGTTTTTAGGACTAGCTGGTTACTACAGAAGGTTCATCCAAGACTTTTCCAGAATAGCAAAACCCTTGACTGCATTAACGCATAAAGGGAAGAAATTTGAATGGAATGATGAACAAGAGAAAGCGTTTCAGTTATTGAAGAAAAAGCTAACTACGGCACCTATATTGTCATTGCCTGAAGGGAATGATGATTTTGTGATTTATTGTAATGCATCAAAGCAAGGTCTCGGTTGTGTATTAATTCAACGAATGAAGGTGATTGCTTATGCGTCTAGACAATTGAAGATTCACGAACAAAATTATACGACGCATGATTTGGAATTAGGCGCGGTTGTTTTTGCATTAAAGACTTGGAGGCACTACTTATATGGGGTCAAAAGTATTATATATACCGACCACAAAAGTCTTCAACACATATTTAATCAGAAACAACTGAATATGAGGCAGCGTAGGTGGATTGAATTATTGAATGATTACGACTTTGAGATTCGTTACCACCCGGGGAAGGCAAATGTGGTAGCCGATGCCTTGAGCAGGAAGGACAGAGAACCCATTCGAGTAAAATCTATGAATATAATGATTCATAATAACCTTACTACTCAAATAAAGGAGGCGCAACAAGGAGTTTTTGTAGTGAACCGAACTTTTCCATGTTTATATATATTAATTGAGATTGATATTTACATGATTAAATGTTTCCAACATGTTAAGCAATCAAACTTTTTAAGACTTGATTAATTGAAATATGTTTCATATAGACAATTGACCACCCAAGTTGACCGGTGATTCACGAACGTTAAAACTTGTAAAAACTATATGATGACATATATATGGTTATATATATAGTTAACATGATATTATGATAAGTAAACATATCATTAAGTATATTAACAATGAATTACATATGTAAAAACAAGACTACTAACTTAATGATTTTGAAACGAGACATATATGTAACGATTATCGTTGTAACGACATTTAATGTATATATATCATATTAAGAGATATTCATACATGATAATATCATGATAATATAATAATTTAAAATCTATTTTGATATTATAAACATTGGGTTAACAACATTTAACAAGATCGTTAACCTAAAGGTTTCAAAACAACACTTACATGTAACGACTAACGATGACTTAACGACTCAGTTAAAATGTATATACATGTAGTGTTTTAATATGTATTTATACACTTTTGAAAGACTTCAATACACTTATCAAAATACTTCTACTTAACAAAAATGCTTACAATTACATCCTCGTTCAGTTTCATCAACAATTCTACTCGTATGCACCCGTATTCGTACTCGTACAATACACAGCTTTTAGATGTTTGTACTATTGGTATATATACTCCAATGATCAGCTCTTAGCAGCCCATGTGAGTCACCTAACACATGTGGGAACCATCATTTGGCAACTAGCATGAAATATCTCATAAAATTACAAAAATATGAGTAATCATTCATGACTTATTTACATGAAAACAAAATTACATATCCTTTATATCTAATCCATACACCAACTACCAAAAACATCTACAAACACTTTCATTCTTCAATTTTCTTCATCTAATTGATCTCTCTCAAGTTCTATCTTCAAGTTCTAAGTGTTCTTCATGAATTCTACAAGTTCTAGTTACATAAAATCAAGAATACTTTCAAGTTTGCTAGCTCACTTCCAATCTTGTAAGGTGATCATCCAACCTCAAGAAATCTTTGTTTCTTACAGTAGGTTATCATTCTAATACAAGGTAATAATCATATTCAAACTTTGGTTCAATTTCTATAACTATAACAATCTTATTTCAAGTGATGATCTTACTTGAACTTATTTTCGTGTCATGATTCTGCTTCAAGAACTTCGAGCCATCCAAGGATCCGTTGAAGCTAGATCCATTTTTCTCTTTTCCAGTAGGTTTATCCAAGGAACTTAGGGTTTGTGAATCAACCAGTGGCCAAGTCTTACTTCCCGACGAAGTAAAAATCTGTGAAAGTGAGTTATAGTCCCACTTTTAAAATCTAATATTTTTGGGATGAGAATACATGCAGGTTTTATAAATGATTTACAAAATAGACACAAGTACGTGAAACTACATTCTATGGTTGAATTATCGAAATCGAATATGCCCCTTTTTATTAAGTCTGGTAATCTAAGAATTAGGGAACAGACACCCTAATTGACGCGAATCCTAAAGATAGATCTATCGGGCCCAACAAGCCCCATCCAAAGTACCGGATGCTTTAGTACTTCGAAATTTATATCATATCCGAAGGGTGTCCCGGAATGATGGGGATATTCTTATATATGCATCTTGTTAATGTCGGTTACCAGGTGTTCACCATATGAATGATTTTTATCTCTATGTATGGGATGTGTATTGAAATATGAAATCTTGTGGTCTATTATTATGATTTGATATATATAGGTTAAACCTATAACTCACCAACATTTTTGTTGACGTTTTAAGCTTGTTTATTCTCAGGTGATTATTAAGAGCTTCCGTTGTCGCATACTTAAATAAGGACGAGATTTGGAGTCCATGCTTGTATGATATTGTGTAAAAACTGCATTCAAGAAACTTATTTTGTTGTAACATATTTGTATTGTAAACCATTATGTAATGGTCGTGTGTAAACAGGATATTTTAGATTATCATTATTTGATAATCTACGTAAAGCTTTTTAAACCTTTATTGATGAAATAAAGGTTATGGTTTGTTTTAAAATGAATGCAGTCTTTGAAAAACATCTCATATAGAGGTCAAAACCTCGCAACGAAATCAATTAATATGGAACATTTTTAATCAATAAGAACGGGACATTTCAGTTTTAAAAGAGGGAAATTTAAAGGATGAAATACCCAAAGGATCGGAGAAACATCTTAATATTCGGGAAGACTGAACTCGGTATAGGACTGAAAGGATTTGGGTACCAAAATTTGGAGATATGAGAGAAATGGTACTTAGAGAAGCTCATAAAACCAGATACTCAATACATCCTGGAACGGGGAAGATGTACAAGGATCTCAGGAAATATTTTTGGTGGCCGGGTATGAAAGCCGATGTTGCTAAATACGTAGGAGAATGTTTGACGTGTTCTAAGGTCAAAGCTGAGCATCAGAAACCATCAGGTCTACTTCAACAACCCGAAATCCCGGAATGGAAATGGGAAAACATTACCATGGATTTCATCACTAAATTGCCAAGGACTGCAAGTGGTTTTGATACTATTTGGGTAATAGTTGATCGTCTCACCAAATCAGCACATTTCCTGCCAATAAGAGAAGATGACAAGATGGAGAAGTTAGCATGACTGTATTTGAAGGAAGTCGTCTCCAGACATGGAATACCAATCTCTATTATCTCTGATAGGGATGGCAGATTTATTTCAAGATTCTGGCAGACATTACAGCAAGCATTAGGAACTCGTCTAGACATGAGTACTGCCTATCATCCACAAACTGATGGGCAGAGCGAAAGGACGATACAAACGCTTGAAGACATGCTACGAGCATGTGTTATTGATTTCGGAAACAGTTGGGATCGACATCTACCATTAGCAGAATTTTCCTACAACAACAGCTACCATTCAAGCATTGAGATGGCGCCGTTTGAAGCACTTTATGGTAGAAAGTGCAGGTCTCCGATTTGTTGGAGTGAAGTGGGGGATAGACAGATTACGGGTCCGGAGATTATACAAGAAACTACCGAGAAGATCATCCAAATTCAACAATGGTTGAAAACCGCCCAAAGTCGACAAAAGAGCTACGCTGACATTAAAAGAAAAGATATAGAATTTGAAATTGGAGAGATGGTCATGCTTAAAGTTGCACCTTGGAAAGGCGTTGTTCGATTTGGTAAACGAGGGAAATTAAATCCAAGGTATATTGGACCATTCAAGATTATTGATCGTGTCGGACCAGTAGCTTACCGACTTGAGTTACCTCAACAACTCGCGACTGTACATAACACTTTCCACGTCTCGAATTTGAAGAAATGTTTTGCTAAAGAAGATCTCACTATTCCGTTAGATGAAATCCAAATCAACGAAAAACTCCAATTCATCGAAGAACCCGTCGAAATAATGGATCGTGAGGTTAAAAGACTTAAGCAAAACAAGATACCAATTGTTAAGGTTCGATGGAATGCTCGTAGAGGACCCGAGTTCACCTGGGAGCGTGAAGATCAGATGAAGAAGAAATACCCGCATCTATTTCCAGAAGATTCGTCAACACCTTCAACAGCTTAAAATTTCGGGACGAAATTTATTTAACGGGTAGGTACTGTAGTGACCTGAACTTTTCCATGTTTATATATATTAATTGAGATTGATATTTACATGATTAAATGTTTTCAACATGTTAAGCAATCAAACTTGTTAAGACTTGATTAATTGAAATATGTTTCATATAGACAATTGACCACCCAAGTTGACCGGCGATTCACGAACGTTAAAACTTTTAAAAACAACATGACGATATATATATGGATATACATATGGTTAACATGAGATTATGATAAGTAAGTATCTCCATAAGTATATTAACAATGAGTTATATACATATAAACAAGACTACTAACTTAAGGATTTCGAAACGAGACATATATGTAACGATTATCGTTGTAAAGACATTTAAATGTATATATATCATATTAAGATATATTAATATATCATAATATCATGATAATATAATAATTTAACATCTCATTAGATATAATAAACAATGGGTTAACAACATTAATTGAGATCGTTAACTTAAAGGTTTCAAAACAACACTTACATGTAACGACTAACGATGACTTAACGACTCAGTTAAAATGTATATACATGTAGTGTATTTAGATGTATTAAAATACTTTTGGAAGACTTCAAGACATATATCAAAACACTCATACTTAACGAAAATGGTTACAGTTACTTTTCCATTCTTTTCTTTCATCAAGAATTCTAGTCGTATTCTTACCCGTATTATACACAGCTTCAAAACGTACTTACTATGAGTATATACCAATAGGAACTAGCATGGGATTCCACTCTTGATTATGTCATGTATGACTAATCAATTTTAACTTCTACCATGAGCTAGTCAACTAACTAGAACTCCTTTTAACCCCACTCACCACTCACCAATTACCACTCATCATTCACTCCATTTCACTTCCAATTCTCTTTCTAATTCTCTCTCAACACACACACACTATTATGAACGTATTTTTCCAGTAGTTAATCATCATCTTCATCAAAAATCACTTCAAGAATCAAGCTATAATCATCATAGGAAGAACACTTCAAGAACACTTCAAAAATCCCTTCAAGTTTACTAATTTACTTCCAAGCTTTCTAATCCATTCCAAGTAATCATCTAAGATCAAGAAACCTTTGTTATATACAGTAGGTTATCTTTCTTATTCAAGGTAATATTCATATTCAAACTTTGATTCAATTTCTATAACTATAAACTATCTTAATTCGAGTAAAAATCTTACTTGAACTTGTTTTTGTGTCATGATCCTACTTCAAGAACTTTCAAGCCATCCAAGATCCTTTGAAGCTAGATCATTTCTTGTCACTTCCAGTAGGTTTACCTACTAAACTTGAGGTAGTAATGATGTTCATAACATCATTCGATTCATATATATAAAACTATCTTATTCGAAGGTTTAAACTCGTAATCACTAGAACATAGTTTAGTTAATTCTAAACTTGTTCGCAAACAAAAGTCAATCCTTCTAACTTGACTTTTAAAATTAACTACACACATGTTCTATATCTATATGATATGCTAACTTAATGATTTAAAACCCGGAAACACGAAAAATACCGTAAAATCGGATTTACGTCGTCGTAGTAACACCGCGGGCTGTTTTGGGTTAGTTAATTAAAAACTATGATAAACTTTGATTTAAAAGTTGTTATTCTGAGAAAATGATTTTTATTATGAACATGAAACTATATCCAAAAATTATGGTTAAACTCAAAGTGGAAGTATGTTTTCTAAAATGGTCATCTAGACGTCGTTCTTTCGACTGAAATGACTACCTTTACAAAAACGACTTGTAACTTATTTTTCCGACTATAAACCTATACTTTTTCTGTTTAGATTCATAAAATAGAGTTCAATATGAAACCATAGCAATTTGATTCACTCAAAACGGATTTAAAATGAAGAAGTTATGGGTAAAACAAGATTGGATAATTTTTCTCATTTTAGCTACGTGAAAATTGGTAACAAATCTATTCCAACCATAACTTAATCAACTTGTATTGTATATTATGTAATCTTGAGATACCATAGACACGTATACAATGTTTCGACCTATCATGTCAACACATCTATATATATTTCGGAACAACCATAGACACTCTATATGTGAATGTTGGAGTTAGCTATACAGGGTTGAGGTTGATTCCAAAATATATATAGTTTGAGTTGTGATCAATACTGAGATACGTATACACTGGGTCGTGGATTGATTCAAGATAATATTTATCGATTTATTTCTGTACATGTAACTGTGGACAACTAGTTGTAGGTTACTAACGAGGACAGCTGACTTAATAAACTTAAAACATCAAAATATATTAAAAGTGTTGTAAATATATTTTAAACATACTTTGATATATATGTATATATTGTTATAGGTTCGTGAATCAACCAGTGGCCAAGTCTTACTTCCCGACGAAGTAAAAATCTGTGAATGTGAGTTATAGTCCCACTTTTAAAATCTAATATTTTTGGGATGAGAATACATGCAGGTTTTATAAATGATTTACAAAATAGACACAAGTACGTGAAACTACATTCTATGTTTGAATTATCGAAATCGAATATGCCCCTTTTTATTAAGTCTGGTAATCTAAGAATTAGGGAACAGACACCCTAATTGACGCGAATCCTAAAGATAGATCTATTGGGCCTAACAAACCCCATCCAAAGTACCGGATGCTTTAGTACTTCGAAATTTATATCATATCCGAAGGGTGTCCCAGAATGATGGGGATATTCTTATATATATGCATCTTGTTAATGTCGGTTACCAGGTGTTCACCATATGAATGATTTTTATCTCTATGTATGGGATGTGTATTGAAATATGAAATCTTGTGGTCTATTGTTAAGATTTGATATATATAGGTTAAACCTATAACTCACCAACATTTTTGTTGACGTTTAAAGCATGTTTATTCTCAGGTGAATACTAAGAGCTTCCGCTGTTGCATGCTAAAATAAGGACAAGATTTGGAGTCCATGTTTGTATGATATTGTGTAAAAACTGCATTCAAGAAACTGATTTCGATGTAACATATTTGTATTGTAAACCATTATGTAATGGTCATGTGTAAACAGGATATTTTAGATTATCATTATTTGATAATCTACGTAAAGCTTTTTAAACCTTTATTTATGAAGTAAAGGTTATGGTTTGTTTTAAAAATGAATGCAGTCTTTGAAAAACGTCTCATATAGAGGTCAAAACTTCGCAACGAAATCAATTAATATGGAACGTTTTTAATCAATAAGAACGGGACATTTTAGTAGTCATCTTCACCACCGGTGAAAATATCTCTTGGTAGTCAACTCCTTTCTTTTGTTGAAAGCCTTTAACCACCGAACGAGCCTTGTACCTTTTCTTGCCATCCAACTCATTATTGATTCAATGCACCCATTTACTTTGCAATGCCCTTTTATCATGAGGTAACTTCACTAGTGACCAAGTTTTATTCTTCTCAAGTGACCCCATCTCTTCTTTCATGACAAGCTCCCATTGTATGGATTCTTTTATCTTCCTTGCCTCAAAGTAATTTTCGGGTTCACCATTCTCGGTATAGAGCAAGTAGTTTGCTGATGGAGAATACCTAGGATTAGGTTTGGGCACTCTAGTCGAGCGTCTTAGTGTAGGAGCAACCGAAATGGTTGGACCGGTTTCATTTGTGTCCTCCTCATCACTAGAACTCGCACTATGTTCGGAATCATCACCGCTTTCCGAACCGTCCCCATCATTAGCATTTTCTGATGCCTCACCGTTTGTTGGTAATTCATTGTTTCCCGTACTCCCACTAGAACCTGTAAGATCATCAATAGAAACATCGTCAAAAGTAACATGACCCGGTTTAGGACTCCCCGTTTCCGGTTTGCCATAGACCGAATCTTCATCAAAAGTAACATCGCAAGAACGAATTACTTTTCTAGCCTCGTTATCCCAACAACGATAACCCATTTCATCTGACCCGTAGCCAATGAAAATACACTTCTTTGACTTAACTTCAAGCTTGTCTCTATCCGCATCTTTGGTCTTCACATATGCATTACACCCAAAGATCCTAAGGTGACCATAACTCACCTTCTTACCTTGCCATTCTTCCTCGGGAATTCGGAAACCCAACGGTGTTAAGGGTCCCCTATTTATCAAATAAGCCGCCGTGTTAACCGCATCCGCCCAAAACATTTTAGGCAAACCGGTATGTAGTCTCATACTCTTAGCCCTTTCATTTAACGTACGATTCATACGTTCGGCTACCCCATTGTGTTGCGGTGTCTCTGGTACCGTTTTTAACATTCTAATACCGAGCTTTGCACAATGGTCTTTAAACTCAAGACTACCATATTCCCCTCCATTATCCGACTTCAAGCACTTGACTTTCAAATTAGTCTCATTTTCTACCATAGCTTTCCACTTCACAAAGTATTAAATACATCGGATTTAGCTTTAAGAAAATAAACCCATACCTTTCGAGTGGAGTCGTCAATGAAGGTGACATAATAGCGAGAACCTCCATGTGATTCTACATTGGTTGGACCAAACACATCCGTATGAACGAGCTCCAATTTCTCTAACTTAGGTGCATTCCCTGATTTCCCAAAAGTCACCTTCTTTTGCTTCCCATATACACATGGTTTGCAAAACTCAAGTTCTACCTTTTTCAAATCCGGAATTTTCTCACTCGAAACAAACATCTTCATACCCTTCTCACTCATATGCCCGAGTCTTCGGTGCCATAGAGTTGATTCGGACTCAACATTAACTGTAGCAACCACCGTGTCTTCATCAAACACTTCAACCATATAAAGAGTTCCCCTTTTATGTCCACGAGCCACTACACAACTACCCTTAACCACCTTCCATTGGCGGTTTTCAAAAGTAACCGCGTTACCTTCATCATCTAATTGACCAACCGAAATAAGTTTCCTTTTTAATTTAGGAATGTACCTTACGTTTTTCAAGGTCCAATTAGAGCCAAGAAGAGTCTTCAATACAACATCTCCAATGCCCTCTATATTGAGTTGTTTGTCGTCAGCCAATCTTACCTTGCCTTGATATGAACGGAAGTTCTTCATCATGCTTTTGACATGAGTAGCATGAAACGAAGCTCCCGAATCCAAAATCCAAGACTCCATAGAATTTTCAACACTACATAAAAGTGCATCATCACTTTCTTCCGTGGTCAAGTTCACACCTTTCGCCGGACCATTTTTAAAATTCCTTTGAAAGTGCCCTTTTTGATTGCAACCCCAACAAACAGCTTCACTTCTATCTTTCGATGGATACCTCTTCTTAGACTTCTGTCTACCCTTCTTCTCACCGCGATCAAATTTCCTACCACGGTTGTCAGTACTTAACAAATAACCGGATGTTGATTCCCCCGAGTTTCTCCTACGAGTATCTTCACCAAGAATCAAATCCCTTATTGCTTCAAACGCTAGCTTAGTAGTTCCCGTAGAGCTACTAACCGTGGTAACCGTACCCGACCAACTTTCCGGTAATGATGAAAGCAAGATTAGTGCTTTTAGTTCATCATCAAACTTAATTTCTACATTCAAGCCTTGAAACGATATTATTAAATTCATTGATATGATCCGTTGCACTCATACCTTCCTTCATCTTTGTATTGAACAATTGACGCATGAGAAATACCTTATTAGAAGCGGTAGGTTTCTCATACATGTTAGAGAGTGCTTTTAAGCAAGCAAACGTCGTCTTCTCATTCACAACATTGTATACAACGTTCTTAGCAAGTGAAAGACGAATCACACTCAAAGCTTGACGATCCAAAAGCGTCCAATCGGCATCGCTCATGCTTTCGGGCTTGGTCTCTAACAGAGGTTGATGTAGCTTCTTTTGATACAAGTAATCTTCAATTTGCATCTTCCAGAAGCCAAAGTCTCTCCCATCGAATCGGTCGATTCTAAACTTTTCGTCTTCCGCCATCGTTCCCTTAACGAAATCTTGTGCTCTGATACCAGTTGTAAGGATATTAGGACCCAAAACAACGCAAGTGATTCAACGAGATCACTCACCGATAGTAATTCTACAAGATTATTAACCCACTTAATGAACGAAAGATTATAAATGCAAGAAATGTAAATCGACACAAGAGATAACGTGGTTATATGCAATCGTTGTGATTGCTTTAGTCCACGGACCAACTAGAGAATGTATTACTGAATATTTGTGGTGTGTTTACAATGAGTTACAAGAGGTCTATTTATAGAATGGTTTAAGGAGTAAGCTAAAAACAATTTCTTGAAGCTTCATGTGAGTTTCCTGACAGCTTCATGGAGGCTACATGTGAGTTTCCTGACAGCTTCGTGGAAGCTACATGTGAATTTCCTCACAACTTCGTGGAAGCTACATGTGAGTTTCCTAACAACTTCGTGGAAGCTTCGTGTGAGTTTCCTAGAATCTTCCCTCTAATTGTTAAAGTTCTCCATATCTCCAACACAAATCTACATAAATATACTCTCAATAAATCTTAGTAAAGTCATAACTAGTAAACTGCAACTGCTATTTAAAATGCTAGTGCTCATTTTTCTTGTATACTATAAAAGTCAATCACACTTTACTTCTACCCATTCGCTTGTACAAACTCTGGTTTCTGTCTTGTCTTTCCAGCTATTCCTTTAAATTCAACTATTGTTTGATGACTTCAAGGATAATACTCTATGAGTCTCACCTTTGATGGCAACGTACCTGCACAAAAACATGATATAGGTTAGAAATATTTAAAACAAAATAAGTGAGTAAGCAGTACTGTTGTTTCAATGTGACAAAATAATAATAAAAAACAATGTTATCGCAATATCAAAATTTTTGAAGAAGACGTGGGAGGATTTTGATGATTTAATCACAAGTGGACAATTTTTTAGTAAATTAGGGAGAGGTGGAAGTATGTAGAGCTGATGGAGGTAAAGTGAGGGTTTTAATTCTTGGTTCAAATACTATACAATACAATGACAAGGATTTAAAATTTCATCTCCCGCTCAAAAAACTTAAAATATTGAGAGAGGTTTTTGAAGAAAAGAGGTTCTTAATTGAAAGTTTTGAGAAGTGTTTTTCTAAAAAAGAGGTTCCTAAAGATTAAGACCGGTTTCTTGTTAAAAAGAGGTTCCTTTTGTCCTTTATAGGGACCGGTTTTTCACCCTCATTGAAAAACCGGTTTCTATTCACTTTTGGAACCTCTTTTCTGACTCTTTCGAAAAAAGAGGTTTCTTTGAGGGGTTTTTATTTCCCTTTCTAGTCCCTTGAATTGTATTTATATAACGTGCATCATCACTCTGTCTAAATACCGTCTATTTTTTACGTTAAGTCAGGTCTGCCAGGCCTGTGAGTGTATTTTAGTCATATCTTGATATGACTAAAATACACTCACATGCCTGGCAGACCTGACTTAACGTAAAAAATAGACGGTCATTAGACAGAGTGATGATGCACGTTATATAAATACAATTCAAGGGACTAGAAAGGGAAAAAAAGTCTATAGATGAAGCATGCAATTTAGAGTAACCACAAGGACAATCCGTGTAATTATGTCTTTATATTATTCAATTCTATTAGAAGTTAAATAAAAAAGATTAAAAAGAAAAATAACATTGTATATTGTATATAAGTTTAATAAAAATAATATTGTATATTGTATATAAGTTTAATAATTAGATATTAAATTGTTGTGATTGATAATAATGCTTTTCAAACTATCAAAATGCTCTTAGTATTATGCTTTATTTATATTTATGAATATATGACTCTGTATTGTATATTTTATTAGTTTCTGATTGAACCCTTGACCATTATCTAATTTTAATTAATCATTATTAACTATTATTATTATACATCAAATCCATCAATTAATTTTGTTTGAAAAGCTAATTTTGTATTAATCGCCAGAGCTGAAATATACACCAGAAACAATTTACAAGGAGCGAAGCAAAACACTCAAACCCTAGAAACAAAACAAAATTACGCGTTAGGTCTCTGAAGTTTGTTAGAAATTGCACAGATAACCTTTTTCTTTCATTTTGATCTAGATGACCTTAATGTTCACAATTGTAATGCGGATGACGATCGTTAGTAATTTTCGTTAAATAGATTATTTGGATGGCATATGAGGATATTTTTTTCATTTTAGTTTCCAATTTTAAATTTCTACAAATCACGACACAAAATTGAATTCATACAAATACAAAATTAAAAATTACACCACAAATTCAAAATCAGTGATTTCTAATTCTTAATTCCGAAACCTCCGAGATCCCAATCTGACATGGATTAAGGATATGTCGAAGGTCATGGAGGTTGTTTCCAATCTACACAAAACGATTCTTTGATTAACGATGTCGCCACATCCACCTTTTTTTTTTATCATCGTTGCGATCAAAATTTTCGTTTCAAGTTTATTTTCAGCCATTTCCATTCTTATTACATACGCTCGGTCCATCCTCGGCTCGACGTCATCCTATTTAGCACATGAATGGGTTTAACGAAAAAACAGTAACGATCGTTAGTGTCGGGGGCATCCACGTTGATAGTGCTCCAAATGATCATATATTTAGTCGCAATATCCTTCCAATATGTAAAGTTTTTAGTTGTAATTATTCTATTTTTAAGTTGTAATCGTTTAAATAAATAAATGCGAAGACGAAGCACGAAGATTAAAGAATTGAAGAAAAAACGTCCTAAAACTGGAAAAGGGTCCTTAAAGTCATAGTGCACTCAAAAGCGTCCCAAAAATTGAGTTAAAAGACTTGCGCGGATTTTGGGAGTTAAGGAAAATAATTTTTTGTGCAAATTACAAATTCCAAAACGCAAAGTACAAGATATTAAATAGTACGAAAGGACGTTCGAAAATCCGGAACCGGGACCTGAGCCAACTATCAACGCCCGACTCAACGGACCAAAAATTACAAGTCTACTATGCATAAGAATATAATATAAATATTTAAATAATTATATAAATTATTTATATATTATATATATTTAAATAATACGTCGACAAAGAAGAAAACAAAGCAATGTGGCTGGATCCAGCTGGCCATGCGATCGCATGGCCTGGAAGAGCAAATTCCATGCGATTGCATGGGGCCAAAACTCAGGCCACATCTATAAATACCAGACTTCTGATCGAGTTTAAATACACCAAATATAGATATTACTCCCTCTGTTTAAGTATTATATATATATATATATATATATATATATATATATATATATATATATATATATATATATATATATATATATATATATATATAATATATAGTATAGGTTAGTTTTATATTAGATTAGTTTGGGTAATGTAAATGTTATTTTACGGGTTTTGAAGTCGAAGCTATGTCCATGTAACACTACGCGATAAATAATCAATGTAAGCTATGTTCTTCTTTTTAAATTAATGTCTCGTACTTAAGTTATTATTATGCTTATTTGAGCCGAAGTAATCGTGATGTGGGGCTAAATATTAAGATGGGGTAATTGGGCTTTGGACCATAATTGGGGTTTGGACAAAAGAACGACACTTGTGGAAATTAGACTATGGGCTATTAATGAACTTTATATTAAATTAACGATACCTCGTTAATTTAATATAAAGGTTACAATTTGACGTATCTATATATAACCACATACGCTTAATCGGATACGATAGGCGGGATATTTATAAATACAAATTATTGTTCATTTGACCGGATACGGGGATGGATTAATAGTCAATGGACTCATTAAAACAGCGGTGGATTACATTCAAGGGTAATTGGTGTAATTGTTAACAAAGTATTAAAACCTTGGTTTACACACAGTGGATAACCTGGTGTATTCATTAAACAAAGTATTAAGACCTTGTTACAGTTCGAATCCCCAATTAGTTGGAATATTTGACTTCGGGTATAAGGTTAAATTTGCCGAGCATTTTATAATTATGACCGATGAACTATTATGGACAAAAACCAGATAGGTTTCAAATACATCCAGGACAAAGGACAATTAACCCATGATAATAAATTATAATCAAAACGTCAAACATCATGATTACGGAAGTTTAAATAAGCATAATACTTTTATCTTATTTCTTATCGCATTTTATTTTATGCACTTAGATTATCGTCATTTATATTTTGCATTAGGTTTTAATTGTGACTTAAAATATAAAATCGACAAACCGGTCATTAAACGGTAAACCCCCTTTTATATATTATTAATATATATAATATATTTTGTACAAATATAATTGTTTAAAAATATAGTGTAAAATAAGCCAGCTCCCTGTGGAACGAACCGGACTTACTAAAAACTATACTACTCTACGATTAGGTACACTGCCTATAGTGTTGTAGAAAGGTTTAGGTATATCCCATTTGTAAATAAATAATTAAAACTTGTGTAAATTGTAACGTATTTCGTAGTAAAAAAAATAATAGTATTTTCGTATACACCTCGCACGACATCACACGTTATAATTGCAAGGCTTAAGTTCATCCAGAACAAAATTAAAAGAAAAGGTCAACCGTGCAATATTCGACAAACTTAAAGGACAAACCCCGTAATTTTGTCTAGAAACAATGAAAACTGCTTTATACAAAACTTCATACTACACCTTACGGTTATCGAAATTTCTAGCTCATGCGACACTGTATTTTATGACTTGATCACGACTCCTTTTCACTTTTGGGCTTGATGTTACGATCCACATTAGTTAAGGTTTGGGATCCCACATCGGTGGGTGAACTAACTTAATTAGTGGTTATAAACTTGGGTGTTCCCTCCTCCTTCAAGCTAGCTTTTGGAAGTGAGTTCTACACTTGAGCTTATAGCTTGGTCGGGCTCTCCTCCGGTTCCTTTCTTTCCTTCTATCTTAGGAACCCAGGGTTGGCTTTGGATCTTATCCGGTTCGTCCCAGTAAGATCATATCAATTGGTATCAGAGCTAGCCTCATCTTTCGAGGTGTCCAACGAGGACGTTGGCCCTTTAAGGGTGGGGTATTGTTACGATCCACATTAGTTAAGGTTTGGGATCCCACATCGGTGGGTGAACAAACTTAATTAGTGGTTATAAACTTGGGTGTTCCCTCCTCCTTCAAGCTAGCTTTTGGGAATGAGTTCTACACTTGAGCTTATAGCTTGGTCGGGCTCTCCTCCGGTTCCTTTCTTTCCTTCTATCTTAGGAACCCAGGGTTGGCTTTGGATCTTATCCAGTTCGTCCCAGTAAGATCATATCACTTGACTTCCACTCATCGAAACTAATGATGCAGGGCCTGACTCGCAAACCCAACCATAGATTTTGACTCACAATGCTTAAATTTCAAATCATTGTTTTTTTGGCCTTCGTATGCACGTTTTCGAAAGAGACATTTAGTTAAAAAAAAGTTCTCCATCTTGTAAGGAATGTGATACTCATACACCACATAAATATCCATTTGCTTTTTGAAAGACTCGATATCTTTTGAAAGCTTTAGATTTTCACCACATTTCATTAAAATCTCGTGATTTAAATCACAAATATTATCATTTAATTGTTTAATCTCGGGTTGAAATTCTTTTTGTTTCGCTTTTTAAATTTCAAGTTCTTCCTGAAGGGCATTTACTCTCAAGGTTTGCCCAGTCCTTTCAATCTTCAAGGACTTAATGGTCTTATTTAACTCCTCAATCTCTTTTTCAAGTTCAACAATGGTAGCTTGAACTTGAACTGGTGTCACTTGTGACACACATGATGTTTAACTCAAAGTAAGGTTTTCAGCTTTGAGTTTATTGATTTCACTTTTGAAAACATCAACCTCTTTAGAAAAAGTATCATTTTCTATAACGAGTTCAAAAATAGTTGATGATTTTTCTTGCAAATCGTAGTTTCAAGAATTAAGATTCTCTTTCAGGTATTTATTTTCTCTTTTCAAGCTGCCAACGTGTAACGACCCGACTTCGTTATCTCAAAAACACACTAAATTTTTTTTTCTGATGCAGTACATCTGGACGGTGTCCAGTTATCTGGACGGCGTCCAGCAAAGAAGACCTGGACGGCGTCCAAATGAACTAAAGTTTGCTGTCTCCGGGGTCCAACTTACATGAGCGGAAAACCCGCTTCACGACACTTTTAAATGAAAACCTTTTCACAGCATGACATATTAAGAAAAACTAAGATATTTCCACAATAAAAAAAACAAGTTTTACTACACCGGGCCCACAACGACCCGTCTTACAATAATATAGCGATTTCGACCCATTTATATCTTTAGACGGATTAGGACTCTACAACCCAACCCGATACCAAGAGCATAATCCCGAGGACTACCAATCCCCCAATCCGCATTCATATATCCAAAAGCTACCCCATCGAGCCCAAGCGCTCCTAAGCATCTAGTCTAACAACTAGTTAGCTTCGTAACACAATACCTGTAAAAAGGTAAACAACGAGAGGGGGAAGCATAAAGCTTAGTGAATGCAATAATTATACATATGCATATATAATGTACCTACTTGCATACACTTACTCACATACCTCATACATGCTAGCAATATAATTAGCAAACCATCTCAAGTATAAAGCTAATAACCTCCAATACCGCAAGCTAGCATAACCAATAGCATATACTCAAACAATACAATATAATATGCTAAACAATCAACAAACACAATATGGTTAACCATAACGCTATGGTGCTACCGGCACGTGGTTCCCACCATACGCATTTGAGTCTCACTCTTTTATAGTGCTACCGACACGTGGTTCACACTTTGGCGCTACCGGTACGTGGTTCACGCCTCATTTTATAGTGCTACCGGCACGTGGTTCACACTTGATGCTACCGGCACGTGGTTCACATCATAATTTTATAGTGCTACCGGCACGTGGTTCACACTTGATGCTACCAGCACGTGGTTCACATCATAATACCCGTCACACACATGTTATGGTACTACCGGCACGTGGTTCATACCATAACATTCACAAATAAATACGCCATATACATGTACGCATAATTATTCCACTCACCTCATAATGCCCGCACAAGTCATGTATGTAAATCGCCTCCACTTGTAACCGAGCAACCTTTTACCTATAATACGCATATACATATATATATATATATATACAAACAATCAACATACATTCTCTACGAGAGAATTTGACTCCAACACCCTCAACCAAGGGTTTATACCGACCTCCACAAACCGCCCATTTAGACACCTAAAGGGGACTTCACCAATTACCACTACGGGTGGTAATTTTGGCCATCACACGAGTACAATTTAACCTAAATTATACTTGGCACCATTTAAACCAAACTAGTGTCATTACTAATTTTTGACCCATCAAAGTCAACCCATTTTGACATAAGTCCCAAAAACAACTTTAATCACTAACGGCTAGTGATTAACTTTCCAAAACACCAACTAACACCTAAATCAAGTATTCACATACTTGATTTACCAAAATTTGACTCAAAACTTAATTTGACACCGAATCAAGCTTACTTGACCCAAAATACCCATTTGACCCAAATTAGGGTTTACACCCAAAAATCAAGTCAACACATACCAAAATCACTAGTACACAAGTGTTCTAAGTTTAACCAACACATGCAAGATCTAAACTCACAATTTCATCAATTAAAACCCTAAGTCACCAATTCGGGTTTACTTACATGAATCTTACCCAAAAACCCCCAAATTTCACAATAAGTGGGTTATAACTCTAACTAGTACAAACTCTAACTCAAACAATAATCTTAACAATGAAATTCGGATTTAGAACTTACCAACACTACCACAACGTAGCCGTGAACGAGGTGAACAACATTAACACTCGCGACTCGACCCGATTCACCCTTCTTCTTTCTCAAACCAAGCTCTCTCTCTAAAATGGTCCATCTCTCTCTAGGAATGGATGAGAGTGTTTGGGAAGGTGGAAATGGGGATAAGAATGAATTTGGATCAGTTTTGATGGCCCAAACGACCCCCGAGTGAAAAGACCCAAATACCCTCTTTTAAAAACTTCAAAATATCACATCTGGCCCGTCAGGCCATTTGGACGGCGTCCAAAATGGCTGGACGGCGTCCCAATGAACTGAGACAGAAACTGGAACTTGTTTTGGTCGTAACTTTCAAACCGTAGCTCCGTTTTCGACGAATCATATATCGCTGGAAACGTAATGATATTTACTATCCAATGGTAAGGTTTTAGAATCTCAACTCCAAATTTATTTGGGATCCAAATATACGCTTACATGCCTCGTATTGCGAATGAAGTTCGAAATAACGCGTAACTAAAAAACGGGGTGTTACAACTCTCCCCCACTTAAATTGGATCACGTCCTCGTGATCCGCACCAACACTAGAAGTTAAGCACTTATCCCTCGAACATTTCCGCTTCCAACGCGAAGTCACACATGTAGTAATCACGCACCTGAATTCTCGCTTCGTGCACTGACTCAACATTTAACAACAATATCGGGTAATTAACCCACGAGTCAAAACAACTGCAACCGTTTGCTCCTACGCCGAGTATCCAAACTCGTACTATACACTTCACAATCATCTTAAAAGTAGAGCATTTCACCGACAACCATCATCGTCGTGCCTTTCAATCCTACGAAACACAAACAAGCCCGACATCCATAACATCTTCCGTGAATTCTAAGATCTCACCACACGCTAATAATCACTAGCGTGCACTACCGCAACAAGCGATATCTCACACACTCAACGTCCAGAATTTCCATTTAGGAAAATACGAAAAACACCACATATCCCTTCAGGTTCTCGCTACAACTCGCAACACGCTACATTCGTAACCACATTACTCAATCAATCGATCCGCACATGACCATCCGTCACTGGATTAATCAGGGACGACAATAATACACCACGTGCTGAGCAAAACATCAACACTCGACGCAGGGTTCCTCCTCTAATCCCTACCACATAACCACACAAGACGGCTTCCTAGTACCAGCATGGAGACTAATCGTATACTAGAATCACGTCAATGGCGAATTATCATCACGAAATTTCCGTAATTCGCCACACGACTCACAGAATATTTACCAACGCCGGGTGAACCTTCCTACCTAGACCGTCCGTTAAGGATGGCCTCGACATTTCAATGCAACCTACGGGTCACATCACTGGGGTACACACTCTCACAAACAAACAACATTCGCGTGTCTCTACGGGAGACAGTCAGAAACGACACTCTCCGCCTCACAATCGTCCATAAAGTGGAATGATCCACTGACAATTTCTAAGATCACTTTTTTCGACAGGGAAAATACAGCATTCGCCACGATATCGAACTCGTTCCCATCCAATAATCCTATCCGGTTTTCATGACAACCCAGATTTTTCACTACGAGAGCACCCGCAATGACAGCTTCCTTTTCTCACTTCCGTGGTCTCCAACTGCATACTTGGTCTCATACCGCCCTTTGGTACCATACGACCACCTTACGTAAGAAATCTTACACCACGCTCGATTCTATCATCACAATCTCTACACATATCATTCCGAAATCGTAACTCACAATCGTAAATGCACGATCTCGAGTCGACATCACCAACCCGTCACTCTTCCTCGTTAGGAAATCCGAATTCCTGCTGAGGCCTAGCACGGTACACCCCGACATTTCACTATACAAATACCACCGAAGTTTCCTCGGGCGGCAGTAAAAACTCCCCCACTAAGGATTCAGATCCACATTCTCACCACCAAGATGATAACATCCTGCGGAATTATCATTCCACGAAACACATGACCATCCTCATCGTCGGTCATATACTCCAAGTCACCACGAATTCACTTTAGGCTCTCAGAGCCGACATGCACCTTCACTTAAGATGTCGTACACGCGACAACATCGCACCTTCATACCACAATTACAAATAACAGTCCTTCACCGTTCGCAAAGCGAACTCCACCAAAGTCTCACATACACCTCTACGACTAGGCATATGCCACTCCGCCTAATCAGTCGTGCATCTCAGTCGAGATAACCCGACCTTCCTCGCAACGAACCTTTATTAACAATTCCTCACTCTCATGGAGAAGAGTGACCAATCCGGCGCAATAATTATATCGACCGCAATATCAACTCTTCACCAAAACCTTTGGCCTAACCGACCATTAAGTCCATCACCAGCTCACCGGTCATCTTTACCCGTCTATCACTTAAGAGCAACAAGCTTCGCGCACCCGTCACTTCATAAGAAGTATTTACTGCAATGCTCTCTAACTTCGAATTTCGCAACCACCGAATTACTATCACCCATCGATCACTATTTTAATCTCCGCTGCTTCCAAGAGTATCTCACGGGAATCCTAAGCACAAAGTGATCACACCACTACCGGAGTTTGACATTTCACTAGTAGGTATAAAAAGGCACCTGACGCAGTGTCATGCAGACTCCCACCACAATCAATCGAATTTTAGAAAATCGATCTTTAGGTTCCATACACCCATCTCTCTATAATAATGACCCGAAGTCATACTTACCCGACAACCTTACGGTTTATTATCTTATCGAAAGTTTCTACCGATCACACGCTACCCGCAATTTTTCACAAGGCCAAATGATATAGCCTAACGAAACCTTTCGTCTAACGCTAAGAGCTGCTTAGAACACCAAGTCTTACACCCTTCTAAATGTCGACACAACCACTACAACAAGGGATATTCCGTTAGGAATGTTACCCTATAATGCATAACACGCTAATACACTGACGCAATCATCGTCATACGGGTCCTACTCCCATGAGTTTAATGACCCAAACACTCCTCGGTTTGCCGATATCAAGGCGACTCACAACTAGAACCCTTACACGATTCTCTAACCACACACTCTACGGAGTGTAACCCAATTCTACAATCATTAGACTTGATACATCCCATTATGGGATTTAAGTCCTCGGGTATGTTTGGTAAAATTAGCTGGAAGCTGCAAGCGTTTAGCTGCAGGCGTTTAGCTGCAAGCGTTTAGCTGCAAGCGTTTAGCTGAAAGCGTTTAGCTGAAGCTTTTTAAATGTATTTAATTGTTTGACAAAGTAGCTGGAGCTGTTATAAAATGAGTAAAATGACAAAAATGGACACTAGAAAAAAAATACTTAAATATCATTATTTTAGTTTAATAAAACATAGTTATTACCAAATAACCGAAAACATATATAATAGACACGGAAAAAATATCATTAATTTGGTATGTATATAGACACATACAGACACACACACACACACACATATATATGTGTAAATATATATATATTATATTTGTATATCATAATAATAATATTAATTTATGTTTTAATACGGAGTATATAATAATATCACAGTATCCTATATTCAAATACATCGATTATATATTGAATATTTATAAATTAAAAATATCAATAGCTTTTATATCTTTTATATCGGTATATCTATATCTATATCTCTATATATAAAAAGTACATCGATTATTAATTAAATTAAATATTAATTGATATTGATATGTCTCTATATATTAATTATTAAAAATCTGGATGCCTGGCAATTGGATTTACGTGGAGGGTTCTAATAATTTGAAGGGTATGTAGGTAAAGTCAACACCAAACGCTAGTAAAAATTCTTCAACGCTACTCAACTTAGCGTTTCATAAACTAGCTTCTTGAAGCTTTTTCCATCTCAACAAAAGCTTTAAGCTTTCATAACCAAACGAAGCTTTTTATTTTATAGGAGCTTTTTTCATAAAAGTTAAACGCTAAAAGCTCGAAAAAGCTTCAAAAAGCTCCTCCCCAAACATAGCCCTCGTCGCACACACATACACACTAGTCGGTTATCCAAGTTACGATGGGTAACTACAACTAATGTCAATCTCAATAGTGCACCCACTACTTAGGGTGACTAAGTACGCGCCAAACTCGTGAGTTGGCTCACTCACTTAACTAACCAAATCCACCGTAACACTTCCCGACTCGCAATGAACCCGATGTGACTACAAGCACATCACCCGAGACAACCATATCCTAGGAACCAATAAAAGATTCCTTATTTATCCCGAATCTACCCCAACCATGCCACGATTCCTCCGTTCGGTACTCATCATGTCATGCTTGATGTCAAGATACACGGTTGTAATAATGGTGATCAGTCACTATTACAATTACGTACCTTACCATTTTCGCATGGTCACGCAAAGTACTTTACCCAGACTGACGCGACATTCACACAAAATAACACGCGATTAACTCCTAGTACCCGAATGACCAAAGTCCTTACCTTGAACTTGATCACTCAAAACCGCCAAACATTCGAATCTCTCTAATAGATTGATCCCTAGGACACCGCACCAAATAGATACCTGTATATATACCTATATACAATATAAATAATAACCGTACACAAGTACACCGCAACAACAAGTCCACCTACAACCTAGGTGACTATCACTAAAACAACGTTCAAGTCCGCCTACTTACATTAGGCACTATCCATCTAAGGCACTAATTTACACACGAAATAAGGCCCCACATAATCACACTTTGGATTAACAGAAGTCATAGTTAGTCACCTACTCTAAGGCACTAACAATCTCAATCCGACCCGTATTCCAACAAGTCCCGCAAATAATGCATAATCGCCAATAAGTCTAAGACTAGGCACCTATTCCAAGGTCACCTAATTCACTTAGACTATGCTCTGATACCACTTGTAACGACCCGACTTCGTTATCTCAAAAACACACTAAAAAAAAAAATCTGATGCAGTACATCTGGACGGCGTCCAGTTATTTGGACGGCGTCCAGCAAAGAAGACCTGGACGGCATTCAGAAGATCTGGACGGCGTACAAATGAACTAAAGTTTGCTGTCTCCGGGGTCCAACTTACATGAGCGGAAAACTCGCTTCCCGACACTTTTAAACGAAAACCTTTTCACAGCATGACATATTAAGAAAAACTAAGATATTTCCACAATAAAAAAAACAAGTTTTACTACACCGGGCCCACAACGACCCGTCTTACAATAATATAGCGATTTCGACCCATTTATATCTTTAGACGGATTAGGACTCTACAACTCAACCCGATACCAAGAGCAAAATCTCGAGGACTACCAATCCCCCAATCCGCATTCATATATCCAAAAGCTACCCCATCGAGCCCAAGCGCTCCTAAGCATCTAGTCTAACAACTAGTTAGCTTCGTAACACAATACCTGTAAAAAGGTAAACAACGAGAGGGGTAAGCATAAAGCTTAGTGAATGCAATAATTATACATATGCATATATAATGTACCTACTTGCATACACTTACTCACATACCTCATACATGCTAGCAATATAATTAGCAAACCATCTCAAGTATAAAGCTAATAACCTCCAATACTGCAAGCTAGCATAACCAATAGCATATACTCAAACAATACAATATAATATGCTAAACAATCAACAAACACAATATGGTTAACCATAACGCTATGGTGCTACCGGCACGTGGTTCACACCATACGCATTTGAGTCTCACTCTTTTATAGTGCTACCGGCACGTGGTTAACACTTGATGCTACCTGCACGTGGTTCACATCATGATTTTATAGTGCTACCGGCACGTGGTTCACACCATAATACCCGTCACACACATGTTATGGTACTACCAGCACGTGGTTCATACCATAACATTCACAAATAAATACGTCATATATATGTACGCATAATTATTCCACTCACCTCAAAATGCCCGCACAAGTCATGTATGTAAATCGCCTCCACTTATAACCGAGCAACCTTTTACCTATAATATGCATATAGATATACAAACAATCAACATACATTCTCTACGAGAGAATTTAACTCCAACACCCTCAACCAAGGGTTTATACCGACCTCCACAAACTGCCCATTTAGACACCTAAAGGGGACTTCACCAATTACCACTACGGGTGGTAATTTTGGCCCATCACACGAGTACAATTTAACCTAAATTATACTTGACACCATTTAAACCAAACTAGTGTCATTACCAATTTTTAACCCATCAAGTCAACCCATTTTGACATAAGTCCCAAAAACAACTTTAATCCCTAACGGCTAGTGATTAACTTTTCAAAACACCAACTAACACCTAAATCAAGTATTCACATACTTGATTTACCAAAACTTGACTCAAAACTTAATTTGACACCGAATCAAGCTTACTTGACCCAAAATACCCATTTGAGCCAAATTAGGGTTTACACCCAAAAATCAAGTCAACACACACCAAAATCACGAGTACACAAGTGTTCTAAGTTTAACCAACACATGCAAGATCCAAACTCACAATTTCATCAATCAAAACCCTAAGTCACCAATTCGGGTTTACTTACACGAATCTTACCCAAAAACCCCCAAATTTCAGAATAAGTGGGTTATTACTCTAACTAGCACAAACTCTAACTCAAACAATAATCTTAATAATGAAATTCGGATTCAGAACTTACCAACACTACCACAACGTAGCCGTGAACGAGGTGAACATCATTAACACTCGCGACTCGACCCGATTCACCCTTCTTCTTCCCCAAACCAAGCTCTCTCTCTCTCTCTAAAATGGCCCCTCTCTATCTAGGAATGGATGAGAGTATTTGGGAAGGTGGAAATGGGGATAAGAATGAATTTAGATCAGTTTTGATGGCCCAAACGACCCCCAAGTGAAAAGACTCAAATACCCTCTTTTAAAAACTTCAAAATATCACAGCTGGCCCGTCAGGCCATTTGGACGGCGTCCAAAATGGCTGGACGGCGTCCCAATGAACTGAGACAGAAACTGGAACTTGTTTTGGTCGTAACTTTCAAATCGTAGCTCCGTTTTTGACGAATCAAATATCGTTGGAAACGTAATGAGATTTACTATCCAATGGTAAGGTTTTAGAACCTCAACTCCAACTTTATTTGGGATCCAAATATACGCTTACATGCCTCGTATTTCGAATGACGTTCGAAATAACGCGTAACTGAAAAACTGGGTGTTACACAACGTCCCTGACCAATTTTTTAATTATTTCAGTTTATACAATAAATTCGACAAGAGTTGGTACCTCAGGGTTGGTGTCTTCTGCTTCCGATTTAGCAGAAACAGATCCTTCAACATCCTTTGATGATGTTTGTTGAGCCATATAACAGTAGCTTGCTTGATCATCTTCATGCTCATTCGCAGTCGAAGCTTTCTGTTTGGCTAATAGCATCATGTGTTGATAATAGTACTCATCGTTTTTCACGAGTTTCGTGCAATTCCGTGCAAAATGACCTTTGAATTTAGACATTTGATTGGATGAAGATTCAGATGTAATCCGTAGTTGGTTGTTTATAGATTTGGCTTTTGATATTTGATGATTCGCAGCTTTAGTGAACAGGGCAAGTATCTTGAGATAATTCAAATCCTTTGTATTTGTTTCAAGAGGTAACGAATTTCTAGTCGTCGTTTTCGAGTCTTGAATGGTTCAAACAATCTGGAAAAGGTGTGAAATACCAAAGATATAGAAGAAAATCGAATATCAAACAAGAATTGATTCTTGTTTATCAGAGTCAATTTGATAATCGTATCAAGATTTCTCGTGAAAACTGACGAAACCTGAAAATTTGCGAAATTTTGATAAAGTTATTGAAAAAATAAATTTCGTATCAGAATTTCTCAATTAAAATGGTTTTTGAAAAACTTACTTGGCTTTGAACTAGTAAAATGATTTGGGCATGAAACAGTTAAATGGCATGGCACATGTAATTAATAAACCTACGTGGACTTATAAACCTACGTGGACTTGGCTTTACAAACTAATATAAGGCCACTCACTATCGTAACTAAACTATTTATCCTTTTAACCTTTTAACCTTTCACATCAGCGCCACATCAACACCCAAATCCTATAACTAACTCATAAAATCCTATAACTACACACTGCCTATAATGGCTAACATATCTTCCTCTTAACTGTCACGTCATCAATTGTACATATAATCACATTTTTTTTAAAACAACACTTTTATTAATAAACACAAATACGGTTAAATATATATGAATGCTTGTACAATATGGATTAATACTTGTACAATGCTCATAAAAAAAGGTTGTATAATATGCATTAATGCTTGTACATATCTTGAATGGGGTATTTTGTTACAAAAAGGTACTAGTAGACCTCACTAATGCCTATAATGAATTAAGAGGCACTTGTTAAATCCATGGTGAAAGCTCTATAACTAATGTCTATAATGAATTGGTGCCTATGGCATTATGTGGGTAATGAACGGGTGGTGACGGGTAACTACCGATAATGCTCCCATAGGGAGTGGTCTAAGTCTTTGTTGTTTATTATTATTATTATTATTATTATTATTATTATTATTATTATTATTATTATTATTATTATTATTATTATTATTATTTTATATAAGAAAACAAATAATTCCAACTTGCGGGCATAGCCCAACGGTTATTCCCATGTACTTTGTGTCATGGGATAGGGAGAGGTCATGAGTTCGATCCTTAGGGATGACATGATTTTCTTTAAACCAATTGAACACAAATAATGGGGGTATATATTGATCCTATAGGGAGGTTTTACCGGATTCGTTCACGGACCCCTTCCGAACCACTGCCCGAATGGATGTGTTCCCGGGTACCGTCGATCGGGTTCGGGTTTCCGCCCAAACGTATGTGTTACGTGCAAATAATGAGGGTCGTTGAAAAAAATGATCTACTGATGTCAAAAAAATCGCCGTTCAAAAAAAAAATTAGTTGATTGGACCAGGTGACTTTAATTGAGCTAATGGGCCTTGATTCAAGATTTCAGCTAGTTGGGCCTAAAGATCAATCAGTTATCAATGGGTCAATTAACACAAATGCACGTCTACTTCCTGTGTACGTCTTCCTCCTCCTGTACGTTTTCCCCAAAACAGATCGACCAAGAACCCTAATTCCAAACACTCGTATGAATTGTTGATCAACCGTTTAGCTAAACGTACGTTTCAGTAGTCAATTGAATCACTCGTGAACTCAATGGTCTAATCAAACGTATGAAAAACGGTTATTCAACCTGATGAAGAATCCGGTGAACTTCCAGCGAGTTTATGAATTTTCCGATGAAAATTCCGACTACAACTGCAAAACTTAGATTCAGGTAACCGTATACAACTTACTATAACACTTTTCGATCAGTTTCTATTGCAAACACTCAATCAAACCTCTGATTTTATGAAGAACAGAAGCTTGGTGCCATTGATGAACATGAAAACTGAAATTTCGATCTAGAACTCTTCAGGAACTAATCCCTTCACAAAATATGTTTGAAATCGTCTAAAAAACACTCGATGATCACTTATAGATCCTGACAACACCTAATTCGTTCCAATTTGATTAGATCAAAAGTTGACCGAAACCTTGACTTGTGATCAATGAATTTCTGGACGTTTTTAACCTATATTGAAGGATGAAGAAGCTTTAGTGAACGATTTAGAACCTGTAACAGCTTTCAGTTTGATCTAAAACAGATGAATCAAACTTTTTGCTCAAAAAGTCAACTGCGGTCAAAGTATGAAGAACAGAGATTAAAGTGACGAATTCAAGCTTCTGGATCGATGAACTGTTGTTCTTCTGCTCTGATACCACATGTAGAGGTTATTTTTAATCTAGCTTGGATTCGTGTTCGTGTGAGTATTCGTATCTATTGATATGTATATAAGCTTGCGTATATGTATATGTATGTATAGGTATGATGAAGGTGATGACTGATATGAATAACAAAGCAGTAGCAGTTATGAATCTGTATTATGAACAATCAAGTGCCAAGATTACATAGGTGAAAGGTTAGTTACAAGTTTAGAGTGTTTGTGTGTGTATTAAGGTGTAAGGGTGAGGTGAATTATGAAGGCTTAAGCTTGAGTTCTAGTCCAAGTGTGGTATTTATATGTCACATACCACACTCTTACAAAATGCTCTAAGACCAAATTGCATCAATAAATTGAGTCCTAACATATTGTTTAACAAGTAGGTAGCTTATTACCAAGATGACACTCCATCTGGGGTTAAACAATTTCGACTAGTACATTAAAAATCGAAATGATGGATTTTTTTATATAATTTTTGGCCAACTCTCAAGGTTTGGTCATAATGGAAATGTTCTTGTTTAACAAGTAGGTAGCTTATTACCAAGATGACACTCCATCTGGGATTAAACAATTTCCACTAGTACATTAAGAATCGAAATGATGGATTTTTTTATATAATTTTTTGCCAACTCTCAAGGTTTGGTCATAATGGAAATGTTCTTGTTTAACAAGTAGGTAGCTTATTACTGTACCAAGATGACACTCCATCTGGGATAAAACAATTTCCACTAGTACATTAAAATTCGAAATGATGGATTTTTTTATATATTTTTTGGCCAACTCTCAAGGTTTGGTCATAATGGAAATGTTCTTGTTTAACAAGTAGGTAGCTTATTACCAAGATGACACTCTATCTGGGATTAAACAATTTCAACTAGTAAAGTCTACTAAAACTTAAAAGGAGGAAATAACATATAATTTTCATTTTCTTGTATAGATAGATAGAGACATAGAGTCTGACTTTTTCTTTTCATATATACATCTAATCTAAATAGTCTGGTCTTTTCATTCAGAGGCAGTCATCATCTCCTTTGCAATCTTGATTTGAATCTCTTTATGATTTCAAATGACGTCTCTTAAAGAATCAGAGCACCTCAGTTTGCCCTTCCCGGTTATTGAAGCTGCCACCAAAAAGTTCACAACATTCATCGGAAAGGGAGGATATGGCCCCGTCTACAAAGGAGAGCTCTTACTCTCCGGGAAACTTACCATGGTTGCTGTAAAGCGACTTGATATTAAAATGTCTAAAGAATCTGGTCAGGGTCTTAAGGAGTTTTTAACAGAGATTCAATTGCTGTCTCGTTATAAACATCAAAACATCGTCTCCCTTCTTGGTTTTTGTGACCAAGGCAATGAAAAAATTCTTATATATGAGTATGCTGAACATGGAAGCCTTGATACCTACCTGCGTGGGCCATGTACATTCACATGGAAGCAAAGGATTAATATATGCATCGATGCGGCTAGCGGTCTTGAACATCTACATAACCATGTTTCAGAAAATCATAGTCTCATCCACAGGGATATTAAAAGTGGAAACATTCTTTTGGGTTACAACTGGAAAGCTATGATTGCGGATTTAGGACTTTCCAAAATAGGTCTTGCGAATGAAAATGTTAGTTGCGTGGTGACACATGCGTGTGGCACAGATGGTTATTTGGATCCGGAGTATAGGAGAACAGGAATTCTGACTAAAGAGTCGGATATTTATTCATTTGGGGTAGTATTGTTTGAAGTCTTATGCGGCAGGTTGAGCTATATGAATGTACCTAACATTCAGCGTTATCTAGATCAACTGGCTCGATGCTACTACGAAGAACATAAACTAGACGATATAATTGATCCTAGTGTGAAGAATCAAATTGACTCAAATTCTTTGTTTACATATTCAAAGATTGCGTATGAATGCTTACTCATTAATCGGCCTGAACGACCTGCGATAGCTACTGTGGTACAAAGACTTAAGGATGCAATGAAATTCCAGGTAAGTTCAAGTTTTCTGAATATTAAGTGGGTTTACTGCTTTGAAAACGAGCTGCATGTTGAATAATACTAGGATGAGTTTTATTGAATTGTTGTGTCATCATAACCATCCCCATATAATCTAGTGGTCCGAGTATTAATAATTTCACAAATACCTCGCACTCTCATTGTAAACTTGTGTTTCCCTTCTAAAATATATACACTTTTAGTAAACCTGATGTGTATGTGTTGTTATATGCTTAGTCAATATAGTTAGACCATTTGTTATGGACACATGATAATGGGTGTTGTGGGTATGACGGTCTGTTGTATGTGTGTGATGTGTAGTTGTGTGGCGGAGGAGATTTTGCCGACGTGACAATGTTGTGGAACAGGTGGTTTGTTACGGTAGTGTTTGGGAATTGAAATTCAGAGAAATTGGCGGGTAATTTCTGTGACAATGTCGTACCGGTGACCCGCTGGTACCCGTGCTCTTGACGGGCGGGTATTTATGAAAAATGTACCCCCGGGCACAGGTCAGGTATAAATTTTGTACCAGTTGGCGGGTCGCATTATTTCATACCTGTCGTGGTAATACTCGACCCGTCAATCCGTGATGCTCGTTTGATCTACCTGCGGGTAATCCTGTTTACCCGAATACATATACTTAATTATATATTATATAATTTAATTTTTTTTAATTTTTTCATAATTATTCGCGCGTTTACCGCGGATAGTGGGTATATGTGACTAAAACTTAGTTAAAGTGCACATTTTGTAAAATTGCTGGTTTACTCGGAGATTGCGGGTACCCGCGGGTCGCGGGTACGGGTAGAAAAATTTACCCGTTGACGAGTAAATGGATACCCGCTGGTAAAAAATATTTGGCAGGCGGGTCGCTGGTATTAAGGATCCGTGCCCGTTGGTCACGGGTGCCATCCCTAGCTTCATAACGGACGGTGAGATGTACATTTTTGTGAGCTTTCCCCGATTTAACCTACTCCCACAAAATCAAATTACCAACAAACAAATGAAACCCTTCAGAAAATAAGATCAAATCAGTAAACTCATATCACTTTCAACTTGATGAAAAATTGTGATCTTGAGAAATCGACAAAACCTTAGAACCCCAAATTAGAATGTAAATCTACAACAAGCTCAGAGCGGACTAGTATGAAAAAGAAGAAAGAACTAGTCGGTTGTGTGATGGTGACTTGTTCATTGTAACAATGGTGCCTCGGTGAAGATTCGTATGGATCAGCAATGATGATTGGTACGTTGTAATCGAAAGAAAAAGGAATCAGAAGTTTGATTTTATTAGACATATATAAGCCCATGTGCTTTAGGGTTTAGTATTGACTTAGGTTCCAAGTTGTATTAGCCTATATATATTTGATGTAATCTATTGATTGAGATATAATAACACAATACAATTGTCCTGGAATTATATGGTATCAGAGCTAGGTTAAAACCCGACACAATTCGGGACTCGTATTCCGGCACAATTCCGGCACAATTCCGGGGATTGATTTTCAAGAGACATTTAGTCCTGTTGTCAAATCAACAACTATAAGGGTTGTCCTATCTCCAAGTAGTCTCGTTTTTCTGGCATCTAGTTTTCTCTTGCATCTCACTGCTGCACCCACACAGCTCAACTCAGATGAGTCGTTTGTTGATGTTCTAAATTTCATTAGGCGAAAGGCCAAGCCGGTGTTTTATTGCTTTTTCTGTTTAGAGATTACCTACATTCCTAGGTTTGTTTTGTCATTGAGGGGTTTCAACCTCATGAGGTCAGTTGGGTGTCTTTGTAGAAGAATTAGTCTAAATTTAATTGTTACATAAATTAACACGATCATTATTATTCTGTTACTCGTATATACAATGATAATTTTACTCTTAATCTATTAACTTTCATATTTTCTTTCTTTATGTAAATTTTGTATTGGTTATTGACAATGAATCCAATAATTTGCTTGAAATTCAATGGACCAATAAGAGCGCGACAATCACATGTGATTGAAAAAAAAAATTAATTTTTTTTTTAAATTCTTTTTTAATAAATTTTTTTTTCGAAAATCTTTTTTTAAGAAATTTTTTTTTGAATTTTTTTTTTTTAAATTTAGCATGTCAAACCCAATCACATGTGATTGTAAAACCCAATCACATGTGATTGTAAAACACAATCACATGTGATTCTGCATGTCAAATCCAATCACATGCGATTGAAAAATAAAAGTTCAAATTTTTTTTTTTTCCAAAAAAAAAATTTCAACCGGAAACAAACTTTAATTAGGTGATTTGATCAATTTTGTTAGCGTTTATTGATCATATTTTCAAAATTTCAGACTTTAATTCGGTGATTTGACCAACAACAACACAACACAACAAAACCCAATCCCACATGTGTGGGGTATGGGGGAGGTGAGACGTAGACAATTCTTCCTCTATCCTTGAATAAAGAGAAATCATTTCTCCACCCCGAGTGAAACACTCCAAGAGTAGAGAAGGTCGTCCCTCTCTCTGTTCGACGGGTAAAGAGATTGCTTCCAAACGGACCTCCGGCCAAAAATAATAATAATAATAAATAAATAAATATAAAAAAATGCCACGAAAATGGTAGAATCAAATTTTCATGGATTTTAGATCATGCATGTGATTTGACCAAGTTTTGATCAAAGGCGTTTAAATGTTTTAGCGCAAACTTACTTCATTTTACTAAAAACAAAAATTTCAATCACATGTGATTGGATTTGACATGCAGAATCACATGTGATTGGCATGCTGAATCACATGTGATTTACTGCATGTCAAATTCAATCACATGTGATTAAAAAAAAAATTCGGAAAAAAAAAATTGGGAAAAAAAATTAAAAATTTTTTTTTAAATTTTTTTTTTTTTTCAATCACTTGTGATTATCGCGCCACGTATCACACTCTGATTGGTCCCTTGAATCTCAATTTAAAAGTTGGTTTCATTTGAATATTCCTCTATTGACAATAGGTAAATTTGTTCAAATTTACTTTTCTTATTTGATAATGAAAAATTAATTTAGAACAATGAGAAAAGAAATAATAGTGGACTACAGTACGTATTGGAAGGAGTATGATAATCTCACTGCATGTTTACTATATATTAATAACTATGGGAATAATTCCTATCTTTTTGTACCATATTTCAAATTGTTTGTTCAAAGGGCGTCAATCTTTTATGTTAGATGAAACCGGAATTATGTCAAGATCAATAATTCATAAGATCGACATACTTAACAATTTAGAATTTGAATTTCAGGATGAAATGGATAAAGGCCCTAAGCTAGCGAACTATGAAGGGATAAAAGATTCTCCTAGGGATGAGCTTACAACAAATCCCATTAAGAAAGTCCTTATCACTATGGACACTGGTATTTACTCAACCATATTATACATTTTATACATACATAAAATTGATCCAAACAGAAACAAGTTGAATCTTTACAAAAGTATATTTTGATATTAGCACTACACTATCTTAATGTAATAACAATAATATTAGTATGTCACTAAATATACATAGATAATATTTTTATTTATTTCAAGTGATGATCAGTGTTACGTTACAGTTGCTTGATTCTATTGGCGGCGGTGAAAACACATATGAGAGGAACTCAGAGGCGATGTCATTTCAAGAAAATTGGATACTGATCAATTTGCCTGAATTTTGGTCATCTCTTTATCTTTCTGTGACATTCTCGTAAAAAATTTGTTTAGGCCTAATAAAGTAACAAAAGCGACATAATCTTGATGATCTAGGACTTGCAGTTTGATAAAGATAAGGGTTTTGATGTATGGAAATGACAATGGAAAATTGAAAATGAGTAAGGATGATACAAGGTGTTTTACTTTGGTGGTTAGGGTTTGTAAATTTAAATATGAAACCCTCAAAAGTCAACACTATGATTTTTTCGAGCCCTGACTTTATAGGTGGGTTTAAGATTGTTTCTTCGAAAACAACACTTATAATTGTATTTTCATTGTGATTCACTACGCAAATCAAACCCATGATGAATATGCATTTCTACTTCAAATTGAAATGGGTGACTTGTAAATTGTTTTAAGGAAAAAAAAGAAAAAGATAAAAGGGTGGATATACCCTCGTGTGCAACACATATGAGTAAATTTTAATGATATTTTTTAACGAATGTCCGTTGCAGGGGACTGTTGAAGCAGATATGCGAACCACAACTGCTTACCTACTAAAAAATAAAAGTTTAGACTATGTCTACATATATATAATAAAATATTACACTCAGTAATCTGTATATGTAAATTCCTGATATTTTGTTTAGTGTAAAAGATATAACATATTGTCCGACCTTGGTTTCTTGAATTTGTGTGTTCTGTAATGTGTTGTTATCTTATGAGGTTTTATGACAACAGGGATGACGGTGTTTCAACGTCAAACCAGTCCGAGCTGAGTGTTGTTACAAACTTAGTTGCTACTGGTGCATGTGATTCTAAAGGGGTGGCAGATGAGATATTTTGGGAACACATGGGTATTACTGTCAACATTCTTCGAATGAAAAAGTCAGATTACAATAGAGGGCAGTTACATTTGCTAGATGACTTGCTGATTAAGGTATGCTACTTTTTTTGTTGACTAATGCAAGGCTAGCTGGCTACCGCATTAAAACTTAAAACTACTTTATATCAGAAATACATTTTAGACAACTTTCGGTATATCTTTTGGCTAAACTTTTTGTTGTCCGGTTTGAGATAAAATACAACCCAAATTAATAGACCTACAACAACAACGACAACAACAAAACCCAATATCAGATGAGTGGTGTATGAGGAGGTGAGATGTAGACAATCCTTCCCCTATCCGAGAATAAAAAAAAGTCATTTCTCCACCCAGAGTGAAAACACTCTCAAAAGTAGAGATAGTCATCCCTCCCTCTATTCGACGGATATAGAGATTGCTTCCGAGTGGACCTCCGACCAATAAGTAGGAAAAAATTTAAAAAAAAATAATAATTGAGGCGCCATGAAAATGGTAAAATCAAATTTCCATGGGTTTTAAATCTTGCCTGAAATTTAGTTTAGGCTCTAAGAGTCAGTCAAGCCACCGATTTGCTTGCTGTCGACTCAATAACTAGTAGACCTAATTTGGGTAAATTGGCAGAAGTTGAATAACATTTCTTTTTCTCCAACGAAACTGTCATGTTTGTTAACAAGATTACAAAAAGCATTTGGTTGTTATTAAAGAACTTTATTTTATATTTTCAGGCAAAAAAATTGAAATAAAAGATAAGAGTAATACTCCTCATCAGTAAGATGAAGAGCCTCCTAGGTTACCATCAAACATTGTATAAAAGAAAATATCAACTATTACATTTACATAATGAGATTATTCATAATCCAAAATCAACGTGAAGAAATCAACGTATTTCTTTTGAAACATATGACCTTATTTTATAGGTCAATGGTTTGCTATGTATTTTATTTCTTTTTTTACCCTCTTCATTTTTCTTTATGTTGCCTTGTTCTTAATTGGATGGTGCTACTTATAAGAAAACTCTTTTTGTTGCAGTGTTTCTCACTTTTAAGAAAGTTATTGGATAATAATGGAGGTGGGGTTGGAGATTCATATATCAGGCATTGGGTTGCCGTAGTGGAGCTCTATAAAGAGGTTATAATCTCAACCTGTGCTATAATAGATGCATAACTTTTCTAGGGAATATATCTCGAACTTTGGTATATGTAGGTTACTGGTTGCGCTGAAGATGCATCGGGGAGACTTGTATATGAATCTGTTGCCTGCATTCGAATTATTATATCCAATGTAGCACATCATCTCAAAGCTTCCAAGGACACCAAACATGCCGAGGTGGCGACTAACACTCTTATAGAGATGTTGGATCATGCTAAAGCATCATGTGTCATAGATGATTTGCTTTCATGTGTAGCGACTTGTGGTAAAAGTCTCATGTCTGGCTCTTCAAATTTGTTACTTGCTGCTTGTGAAGCATGTGAGACTATTTGGTCACTGATGCATGCTTTTGAGATTCAATCTACAAAAGAAAATGAACCTGTATTTCCATTAAGTTCAATGTATTCCAACTCTTTGGATCAAGTTAACATTTTAGGAGATGAATGTGAACCATTCATCGATAAAAATTATGAAGAAATAGTGGAAACAGTTACGCAAGAACTCCTCAGGTCCGAAGCTATAAGGGTTGCTATCTTCTATTGTCTTCGCCAGCGCTTGGAAGCCTCATGGCCGTCTGTAATTCAGGTGATAGTTAAGGCTTTCTATGTAAAGTTAAGTCCTAACAGTTGGATAATGGGTCACAATGGGAAATTGTTGTGGTACATGTCACTATGGGTCAGGCTAACCCGAAAAACATCAAGTCATAACCGGTTATTTTACTTAGCGAAGTTTATTACTTTGAGATAACCCAAATTATTTATAAAATTGGTGAAAATCAGTCTTTCGACATCTGTTTGGACTCCACTTCATTATCATGATCCCCTGTTTGTCAACCTTCATGCTCATCCTGAGTGTTACGTGATACGTCACCATATTAAATAAAGTAATCTAATACTTCAATTGATTAAAGCTAATTCTACAACCGTTTCAAATATAATGGTCTACTTCCATGAGTGATACGATTTTGGAGGTTGTTTCATTTGTAATGCACTCGGCAATATCGGACCTGCCTGATTCCGATTAGACCCCTTTTGATCTTTATTTTATTGTACTCTTTTGACCCAGATAAGAGTATAAAAATGTATCCAAACCAACTCACTAATAAGTAGTTGATCATGCATTACCTTACCTGAGGAGTGGTATAATATCTATTTTCAGATAATCTTAAGGTGTTGCCTGTATAAAAATGTGGTCTCTCTAGTTCATGTTCATCAGTGGTTGGTGGAGGTGGTGAAAATACAATCATTTCAGAAGTTTTTTCAATAATAAATCTTTGTGCTTCATTCGATAGAGATCCTCAACAACAAGACACAAACAGCCAGAAAAAAGTATCAAAAGTATCTGATCCAAATGACTTGGTTCTCCATTCGTGCCTTTTAATAGCCTCAGTTGCACATTCCATAGACGATTCGCAAGGAGGAAATACTGCAGTTATTATGCTTACATCGTCACGTGAAACTCAACTTTCACGCCTATCTGATCTAGCCCACCATTACTCTTTGTGTGATGGAATACAGTATTTTCGTTCCCATTCTGTGTCCGCTATGCTGGCACTTGGATACATGTGCTCCCTTGAAAATAATGAGCCCGTTGCAACATCAATTCGTGAAATAGTCGTACCTTTGATCCCACCGAGTGCCACACTTTGTGATTATCTCAAGATGCCAACAACCATAGGCGCTCAAGGTGGTAAAGTTATGCTCTCATACTGGCACGGGATCAGGGATGGGTGCGTGGTTTTGTTGCATTTCAGATTACTTTGGGGTGGGACTTTAGCTATTCAGGACTTGGGTAGCTGTGATATCTCTCAAAGTCTTATTAATTTGTTAGGAAACAAGCAGCAACATTTACATGAAATTGGACTGTCACCTCTTGGAATTTTGTGGACAGTTAGTTTATTAAGATGGTGTCTTAAAGGAGGCAGTTCAGTTTATCGCCAGGTGTTGCTTACAAGTGAAAATGTAAAAATTTTGTGTGATTTAATATCTGATGTCCATCTTAAGCTTTTACGGTATTGGGTTGGACCTGGTGGAGGGAAAAGTGGAGTCAAAGATGCGGTTAATTTTGTATTTTATCTTTTGAGGTTTCCATTTGATGCTTCTTAGGTAAGTAGTGAACTTCGAGACATGGAGACTCAAAGTATGAAAGATATGGTTATAGAAATAAAAGCAAGCATGGACAATTATATTCAAATCCTTTTAGAGGTGTGTATATGTATTTATATACATTTTCTCTATAGTTTTATCATACTTGTTTGAAAATAATTAGGCCGGGTACTAGATAGTTGAGTTGTAATTATTACATCTTCAAAAAAGCCCACATGCAAAGAAAAATTGCAGGTGTTCCAAGTTTTGCATGATCTCTTTCACAAATTTCGGATATAATTAATGCTTCTAAATCTTCAGGGATGCATGGGTGTGTGGTTTTGTTATGTTTCAGATTATATTGGGGTGGGCCTTTAGCTATTCGTGTTTCTCAAGTTTTGCAATCTCTGTTTCACAAATTTTGCAAATAATTAATGCTATTAAATCTTTAGGTAGGACTTCCTGGGCAAATAATCAAGTGTTTGGAACATTTGGAGTTAAAGGATACTGAAGAACCTCTTGACCTTCTATTCATAATGGTAGATCATCGGTCACTGGTTGTTGAACTTGTTGGGAAAGGACTCTTGAATCCGATTTTAATGAAAAGGCTACTTGATGATTCATCACCAACTGATGTCAAGTTAAAACTTCTGGTCTTTGTTTCAAAATTAGCTTCAATGGACAAGGTCAGTACTTTCTTCTTCTATATTAGTATAGGCTTTGCTTAACCATGTTTACACATCATGTGATAACATAAATTTTTAAATAAAATAATTTAGTTCCCTAAAAGATTGACTTAAGGTGACTTTCAAATTTCCACTCCGTTCAAATTACTCACTCGCAGTCTGGGTTCCACAATCCCCCACTCTTTTGTTGAATGAGTGAACTATATAATTTATCTATTTTGTATCAAATAAAAGCTCATCCGTCTACTTCTCCGATGACATTCTACCGGTGTAAGTCATCCTCTACAAATTAAAGACGTGTCTGCCGGAAAAGTTAGAACTCTGTGTTAGAGAAAATGTAAGAGTACAAAACCCATAAATAACATTTCGAACCAAATCTTATTTTTTTATAAGCTAGTTATTACTTTTCAACAGTAACCTTAATTAATAATTTTAAGGAATTCAATCACTACTTGAAGGTCTTCTTAAGTTTTATTATAAATGAAATTCAATATATTGCAATTCCAAGTTGTCTGGTATCGTGAATTTTGTAGAAATAGAAGTAGAAATAGGTATAGCCATGTTAAAAGCAATGATAATATCATCATTATTATGCGTTATTGAACAAGCATTTGGACGCAGGAGTTTTATAAGCTAATAAACGGAGCAGATATCTTACAACAGTTGAAAGCTTTCCTTACACATGAAGATCCAGATGTACGTGCCTGGACGTGCAGGGCTATAGGAGAAATGTGCAAGCATAGCTCCTACTTTTATAGCTTGTTCGTAAGCACTAATCGTTATTTGCTGACAAAATCCAACCATAGTGATCATTCTCTATATCTGGCAAACACCACTGATCGTGCATGTGTGTTTTTTTTTTTTTTTTTTTTTTTTTAATTTCTTCATCACATGATGCTATTTATATTATAGGCGAAATACAACATCATTAGCCTGTTGGTTGATCTGTTATTCGATAAGGACAACTACGCCCAGAGAATGGCTGTGTTTGCTGTAAGATGCCTTTGTGTTTTCAACTAGTTATTCTGCAACAATATATATATTTAATTATATACACTGAATAAGCACTTCCATGACATTGTTTATTGTATAGATTTCCAGTATAACACACAATAGTGATCTTTTCTATGAACACCTGAGGATGTGCATACATCAACTTGGAAAACTGCTGATTTCAGCAGAGACTTCCAACATAACGAAGAGGAATGTTGCTTTTTGTCTTTACAGTCTTTCTTACCACTCAGATAAACTTAGTGAAGATATGATTTCTAAAGGAGCAATGGAGGTAGTAACTATATATACACTATCATCTTTCATTTAAATATATCTGATACATAAACTTCAAGTAGTACAACTTTTGACTATCTAGTTTGACATGTATGTCTTTTACATGGTGGGTCCCTGCAGGCTTTGTTTAAGGTGGTTGCAGATTACTCTGTTGTTGCACTCGACCCAAACATGATTGATGACATCAAAGAGTCACCTCTACATCGCACTCTTCACGCATTAGCTACAATGTGTAAACATCAACCTTGTAGACAGTTCATCCGTTCATCAGATGTGTACCTAACTATTGGACAACTACGTGAGTCACCCGACGAAGACATTTCAAGCTACGCAACTCCCATTTTTAACAGAGCCACTGAAACTTGAAACTTCTCATATGATGTACAACTTCCATTTAATACTTTAAATCCTAAACCCTAAACTCTAAATCGGGCTAAATTTTACTTCACAAAACATGAAGAAGAAAAAACGTTAACATTCTTCACGAACAATATTATCTTGAATGTTATTTTTGTCGATCGTTTTCTCGCCAAAATAATAACATTCATCACGAAGTGTCTTTTCTAAATGTTCTTATTTTCATCCAATCTATAATGTTCGTGAACAAAGTTTTTTCAAAAAACGAATTTTTTTTTGCTTCCTCCCGTTTCCCCCTGATTGGTTACTTCCCCATTGATCTTGCCCATATATATATATATATATATATATATATATATATATATATATAATTACAATTGTTGACTTCCGTTGTTCACGTTCGCCGTAGCACTCTTCCAAAAATAAATTGTTTGTTTATTCTTACTTATATTTATATCATATATTATATGTAATCATATATATATATATATATATATATATATATATATATATATATATATATATATATATATATATATATATATATATAGTGGTAGGATCAAGAGGGAAGAAACCAATCGGGGGAAGCAAAATCTTTTTTTTCTTCGTTTTTTGAAAAAACTTTGTTCACGAACATTATAGATTGGATGAAAATATGAACATTTAATAAAGACACTTTGTGATAAATGTTTTTATTTTGGCAGGAAAACGCTCGAAGAACTAATATATAACAATTACCGTGTTTTTCAAGCGTATGTTGAGGTTTTAGATATTAGGGTTTAGAAATTTAGGGTTTAGGGTTTAGATTTAGGATTTAGATCGAGTTTTTAACACGAACGATTTAGGGTTTTGGGTTTGGTGTTTTGGGTTTATGAAATAAACCCAAAATACCAAACCCTAAACCCTAAATCGGGCTAAATTTTACTTCACAAAACATGAAAAACAACAACAACAACAACAACAACAAAACCCAATACCACATGAGTGGTGTATGGGGGAGGTGAGATGTAGACAATCCTTCCCATATTCGAGAATAAAGACAAGTCATTTCTCCACCCAGAGTGAAACACTCTCAAAAGTAGAGAAAGTCATCCCTCACAAAACATGAAGAAAAAAAAACGTTAACATTCTTCACGAACAATATTATCTTGAATGTTATTTTTGTCGATCGTTTTCCCGCCTAAATAATATCATTCATCACGAAGTGTCTTTTCTAAATGTTCATATTTTCGTGTGATCTTGATGCCTGAAAAAAAAATTCAAAAAAAAAAACGAAAAAAAAAATTGCTTCCCCCCGCTTGGTTAGTTCCCCATTGATCATGCCCCTATATATATATATATATATATATATATATATATATATATATATAAGAATAAAATGTATGTTGATTTCTTGTGGGAGTTAGTAAATAAAGTCAATTTGTAAATAAAATGTATGAGTATATTGTGGGAGTTAGTAAATAAAATGTATGAGTATATTGTATTGTATCTCGATGCTTCCGTGTTGCAGCCTATGTGACCACCACCCTGCAAGGCGTCGATGACATCAAGTTGCCCTACCAACTGCCGTGCTACCGTCCTGCCCATTCGCCTTGTTTCTTTCATTTTCATGCATGACCGAGGACGATTGTAACGGTCAGAAAATTGAACGTTGCAACTTTATTTCTTTTACATTTAATCTATCTATTTTTATATTCACTGTATATATACACATAAAACTTATATTTTTTCAAACAATACACCACTTTATTTCCTTCAAACACAACAATCAAACTTATATTTCGATTAAAAGGTGTGCGTTTAACAAGGGTTATTATTTGGCGGATGGAATTTACCCGGAATGATCAATATTAGTGAAGTCGTTCATAAATCTGATCAATCCAAAAAACTCAAAATTCAAAAAATATCAAAAATCGGCAAGAAAAGATATTGAACGCGCATTTGGAATACTACAAGGTCGATGGCAAATTATTCAACAACCGGCAAGACCATATTATATTCGCAAAATTAGAAGAATTATGTTAACATGTGTGATCTTACAAAATATGGTAACCGATGACAATGACCGTGCATTTAATGCACTCGAGGAGAATTATTGTCTGGTTCGGCGTTGATATGGCCGAAACGGACGGTTTTTATTTGCGCGGTGTCGTTAGGCCGCGGCTCGCCAGGATCAGCCACTCGTGGCAATGTTGACTCGATCTGGTTCAAGATGAGAGAACGGATTCTTTCGTCTTGCTTCCTCCATAACAGCGTCTTGTAACTCTTTGATAATCAGATCAGCGTGGTGATCAATTGTTACGTAAATCACTAGTCTGTCTGGTGTGCTTTCGAAGTTATCTCTATCCAGAAGAGCGAAAAGACTGTGAATATCCTCGATCATTTGCAAATCAGAGTGATAAGTCGAGCGGCCGGTGGAAAGATCCATATGCTTCCGGATGAGAGTCAGTAGTGCTCGTTCGTTTCGTGAGAACGGAAGTGCAGATCCGGCTAAGGCGTTATAAACCTTAGAGTAAATGATCTTCTGATCTCGACAGAATCTTGTCTCGAGAATAGTGCGAACCACTGAATTATGCTCTTGTTGCCTTTCTTCGTGATAGATATGATCGTGAAGAGAATTGATAAAGTCTTGAATGCGTTTTTCTAGGATTTCAACATCATTGTCTTTTCTTCGGAGATAGAGGTGGTGCTCTTCTCTGATAGCCATGATTCGTTCTGTTAAGCGTAGCGAAAAATCAATGGTTGACTTTCGGATGGCTTCGAGAATGTCTTCAAATTCATCGGTATCATTGATGAAGGTAATCATGTCTGCATGTGTGGATATAACCGGAATTTGATCTGAAGAAGAGTCCGGCTCCCCTTGATCTACTTCGGTTGGAGAGTGTGAGTTAGTCAGAATGTCTTCGTGATGCTCTTCCTCGTCATCATCGGTATCCGGTTCCTCTGAGGATGCGTCTGATGAACGGGTTTCTTCAGTTTTCTGATTCTCCACTTTGATACTTACAGGATCAATTTCTATATCCTTAACCTCAGCCTTGTCGTTCTTCTTTTTGAAGCGAATGATTAAACTGTGATCTGCCGTTTCAAGCCTTATTATTTCTTCATGACGCTCAGTGCTTGGAACGAGTGTTGTCGCAGTTTCTTTTACGTCTTCCATTTCCTCTTCCTCTTCAGATTCCTCCTTTTCCTCTATTTCTTCGCTGGGATCCTCTTCTTCCATTTCTGGGTCGTCTACAGACTGTGATTCGACACCCATCTCGATATCGTCGGCTGGTGGTAATGACTCATCATCGGAAGTGATCCGTCTGGTGGAAAAAAACAAACATCTCTGCCTGTCCAGAAAGATCGGTTGGTCGGTCAATTTTGAAGGTAACGCTCTCCCCATGTGATCGTAAGATCATGGTTTGATTGTACACATCAATGACAGTCCTAGCCGTATTCATGAAAGGTCTTCCTAACACTACTGGGGTGTGTTAGTCTTTCTTAATATCCATTACTACGAAATCCGTAGGATACAAGAATTTGTCGACTTTCACCAAGACGTTCTCAACTATGCCCTTAGGATATCGAATTGTATGATCGGCAAGTTGGATTGTCATTTTGGTTGGTGACAAGTCTCCTAACTCTAATCTCCTGTAGAGAGAGTAGGGGATTAGGTTGATACTTGCTCCTAAATCTGCTAGCGCATGAATCGTTCCAGATTGGTAGATTGAACACGGGAAAACGAATCGACCCGTATCTCCTAGCTTAGGTGGTAGAGAGTTTCTGAGTAATGCAGAGCATTCTTCACTCAGTGGTATTTTGTTAGAGTCTGGTATCCTCTCCTTTGTAGATAGAAGCCTTCGGATGTATCTCTTCTGGTTGGGAATTTTGGACATAGTGTCTAGGAATCTGCCATCAAGTTTGAAGGAATCAAGCTTGGATGGTTCTTCTTGTAGCCTTCCAGGATAAGGTACGCGAACTGGAGTTTCAGGGGTCAGCTTCTGAGTATATGTTGATTTGTTCTTGAGCCTAGTTGACCTTCTTCGTGGTTCTTCCTCTGGGATTACGGAATCCATTTGCTTTGCTTCTTCTATGTGGGGATTCTGGATAGTATTACTTGGCAATCTTCCCTGCGGTCGGGTTTCAAGGCGTTGTGATAACTGTCCGAGCTGCGTTTCCAAACTTTTGAGCAGAGCCAATTGATTTCTCATTAGTATCTCCGTCTGATCTTGTCTGGTTGCAGTTCTCTGATTTAACTGTTGTTGTCCTTGGATGAACTGAGTTAACTGATCATCAGCTCCGAGAGTGGAGTTAGCTGCTTTTGTAATCTAGGTGGTAGGGGAATTCTCCTCAACTGGGGGACCAGTGAGTGGAAGTGGTTGATCGTAGGTCAATTGAGATTGTTGGGCTGGATAAGGTGGATAGCGATAGCGGAAAGGTTGATTGCTTCGCTGAAATTGATTAACCCTTGGTGGTTGATTGAATCCGGGATTTGGTGGACGAGCTGGGTATTGAACGTAACAGACTGAACCGTCAGGGTTTTCGTACTCAACTTGATAGTCTTCAGTAGGTTGCGGGTTGGTATAATTAACACAAGCCTGAGCTTGGTTAACCTGCTGCGGTTGCGTCTTCAATTCTCCGAGTTGTTTAGCAAGAGATTCCATCTTGTCCGTGAGGGATTTGATGGCCTCCGTTTGATTGTTAAGTGCAGAGAGTGGGGCAGATGATGAAGTTGTTTCACCACTGTTCCAGTCATGATGATGCATCGTCATGTTCTCGAGCAATTCCCATGCTTCATCTGCGGTTTGGTTCATCAGATTCCCTTGAGCTGCTGCATCGATCGTCGTCCTTGATTTACCGTAAGACCATTGTAGAAGGTACAGATTTGGGCTGACCATTCTAACTGGTGATTAGGGCATTTCTTCAGCAGGGTTTTGAAACGCTCTCATGCAGTGTAAACAGATTCATCATAACTTTGTTTGAAGTTAATGATGTCATTCTTCAGTTTGGTTTGTTTAGAAGGAGGGAAATATTTGGTTAGGAATTTAGTCGCCATCTCCGTCCATGACGTGATGGAATCTTTTTCCAGTCCTTCAAACCAAGTTTGAGCATGATGAGTGAGAGAATAGGGGAACAAGTATAGCCGGACTATATCTTGTCCTATCCCTGGCTGTTTGTAGGAGTTCGAAAGAGATATGAATTTATCAAGGTGAGAATTAGGATCGTCATTCGGTAATCCATGAAATTGACAGCTATTCTGAATGAGCTGGATGATGTGATGTTTTAACTCGAACGAGTGTCCTTGAATCTCTGGAAATCTGATTGGTCCTCCTCGACCTTCAATCGAGGGTTTCGTGTTTTCTGCTAAAGTAACGCGTAACGCCATTTGGTTTCTGATTCGTGCTTCCTTGCGTGCTTTAGAGATTATTGTGTCTGGATCAGGTACGAATAACAACGGCCCTGGTCTAGATCGGGTTTGGGTCATACACTGGGTATGCCTTTTTGTTTTTAATTTTCGCAAATAAGCTAAATTATAATAAGCTAAACTAAACTAATTCTAAGGTAATCTAATTTAATCTTAAAGTAATCTAAGGTAATCTAAGGTGGTCTAATCTAAGGTAAACTAGAGTAATCTAAAGTAATCTAATCTAATTAACTAACTATCCTATGGTGGAATATGTTTTTGGTTCTGGCTACTGATTCCCTGGTATTTCGGTAACAATGTTCCACACAAACTATTCAACAAACCAAGTGGCCAGGCTGACTACGGAGAGGCAGGATCCTTTTGGTCCCAATATAATTGGCGACTGTTCGGAAAATCCAATAACCAAGTCTGTGTATAATTGTCTTTCTTAGGCACCGCTAAATGCTTGCGAATAAGTTTGATAGAGAGCAGTATTGCCTGATACCAGTTCCCCGGCAGCGACGCCAAAAACTAGGTATCTCTCTTGATATGGCCGAAACGGACGGTTTTTATTTGCGCGGTGTCGTTAGGCCGCGACTCGCCAGGATCAGCCACTCGTGGGAGAGGGTACTGTTTTAAATTTATATTTAGCGGGGCCTAAATCTTACTACTCCTTATAAGTAAGGGAAATATGACCTAGAGTCGTATTTTTGAGATATCAGTAACATCGAACATATATTGTAGCCTAAGATAGTTAGGGAGTAGTGAATATTTATTTTGGGATTTTCTAATTTATAAGATAGATAAAGTAAATGCGATAAAATTTGTAATTCAGATAAGGTTAAAGTAAGTGCATACTATGACTTCATCAGTTATTCTGCCGAGATTATGGAATGCTGGCTCATAGACTTACTAGGAGCCTAGTAAGATGTTTCACTACGAAAGAGTCCTCAGTCGGAATCCAAAGCTCGATAGACTTACTACAACCGGTGTGCCTCGGTCGATCTTACGTTGTATCCTATAGACTTCTCTTACCAAGGGGTGACACAGATAGTGTACTCTGAATCGGGGTTCGCGACTTCCCAATAACAGAGCCTATAACTACGTTCTATTAGTTGGAAAAGCAATTGAGTTTAAAGCATAATCGGAAAGTACTTCGACAACATACACAGACCATAATATTATTTCGGCATTATAACTGCTTACATCATAGCATACACTAAAGATAACTACTCGCTAATCATGGCAATAATATCATAAAACATTATATAAGATAAAGGATGGAAGTACCAGTAGATTAAACGAGTTCTGAATACAAAAGTGACAACTTCAACACTCCAGACCGCTCCTAATACAATCTTCAGCGTTATTCTCCGGGTACTAGGTTTCTCGCACGGAGTCGAAGGCCTTGAGAGTATGACTAATATTGTACAAGAGAGAGAAAGAAGTGAATTGAAGTGTGTGTTGGAATGAATGACAAAGACCCTTTAAATAGACTTGGAATTTGCCAGCATACGCCTGGCAAGGCGTATGGCAGGGCGTATGGTAGCCCGTTTTTGGCAGGCCGTATGCAAGGCAGGCCGTATGGTGGCTCGTGTGGTGGCACGTATATGGCAGGCCATTTCCATACTGGCAGGCCGTATGGCAGGCCGTATGGCTTGCTGGTCAGCCTTGATTCCCTGGATCGTAACTTGATTTCTTGTCTTTCACCGTTTTCGCTCTAGAATCTTCGTTTTAGCTCCGATTCTCTTGATTCTTTTTGCACCGCCTTCGTAATTACTTGTTCTTCAATTCTAACCGACGAAGTGGGTATTTTGCAGACAAAGTTCGAATCTTTATTGTTTTTGGGCCTTAATACCGGGGTGAAAACGTGACTTTTTAGCCGATATCAGGCGTGCACGAGGAACAATCCAAGAAAGGGTTGACGCGGAACTTCGGATGGACGTGAAACTACAATATGCTGGAATTCATCGACTATTACGAGATATGCTTGTGGAACACGTATGGAGTCTTCCACCTAATTATCGTATTCGACACAACATTGATACCTTCAAACAATCAAGATGAAGTGGGACCTTCACACAAGTCCGATGACGAAGATGAAAATGATCAAGCGAAGACGAAGAATAGTTTTACAGTATAATTTTAATCTAATTTTAAATGTATTCTACTTTTATTTTTAGTCTATTTTAAATTTATATGTACTTTAAATTTTATTGTAGTTTTAAAATTTGATTAAGTATGCTATGGTTGAAAATGTTTAATTTTAAGTTAGTTCTTGTGAGAATACATTGATGTGGCGCTGATGTGATAACTCTTGTCATAGTTGGGTATTGCGAGCTTCTCATTAATAGAGTGATTCCATCAAGTATAAACAATATACGTTATAAATTTAATTAACACTTAATAAATACTTATTATATTCATTATAATTAGCATTGTCCAATTTTTTAATACACATATTCGAGATAAATAAGTTGGAACCGAATTGGGTCATAAATTTCTAAACTCGGGTTACATTCCATGATTAACAAAAGTTAAATATGAAAAGAAATTTTACAATAAATTTGACAAAAATACAAAGCGTCCAAAAATTTTGAGGCATTAAAGGACAAAATCATGTCCAAATATAAATCTCAAATCCACCAATTATTATCCCCCATTTGTCTCTCTCTAAAAGTCAAAACTTACCCTGTTCTATATATATTTACGGAGTTTTACTATTTTGGCTATTCATTAACAGGTGATGATGTCTAGTTCAAGTGGTGCTTCTCGGAAACCCTCCGGCGTCGCCGATAGTGATGTCGCCGATCAGTTTCCGGATGGTTTACGCGTGCTTGCTGTCGATGATGACTCTGTTTGTCTAACGATTTTAGGGACAATGTTAACAAACTGCAAATATCAAGGTACACACACCAACTGTTTGTATAAAATCCTCACTGACTTGTCATTTGTGAATCACCCCAATTGAGAATTGTTACGGAGTATTTGTTTTCAGTTTACTGATGTTAGTTCGTGTACATACGTACATATTAAATATGTATGCCTTGTAGTAACTGACCCAATGGTTTTTATTCAATTATTTAATTATTCATTTTAATTTATTATTTTCAGTGACTAAATGCAACAGAGCTGAGGTTGCTTTATCATTACTGAGGGAAAATAAAAATGGGTATGATGTGGTAATTAGTGATGTTCATATGCCTGACATGGATGGATTTAAACTCCTTGTACACATTGGACTTGAAATGGACCTTCCTGTTATAAGTAAGTCAACCACTTGTTTGACTTTTTGTTGAATTCTAATCTGTAGCGTGTAAGTATTCATTTACACTATCATTGTTTGCAAATTGCGATTGGTTCCGGATCATGAGTCCATGTGCATTGCATGTGCAGATGAATGATAGTTTACAATCTTAGGACTAATGGCATTACCCATGATCGTGTATTTTAAATTCCGCTGCACTAGCTTATGCAACATCGTAAAGGTGGCACAATCGACCCAATTATGTATTAATGGATCCGGTATTTTATGTCTAACAGGCTGTATAGGTAACCAAATTACCTAAGGAGAAAAGCATCAAAGGATCCAAAACTTATCCAACGTATTTTCTGAACGCAATAACAGTCTTAGATTATTTCTTAAAAAATATATAAACTTATTATTGAAACTATATTAGTTTTATAGTCAATTTGGCACCTTGATTATATTATTAGAATTAGAATAGAATTAATGAAAATTTGGACAACATGAATTTGGATCAAAATTAATGGTATGAGTTCATGTTGACCCCATAATGGTAATTATATACATTTTGCCACATACACAACATTTTATCAACGACAGGGTAATTTAACTAACTACATTTTCAAAATATCAGTGATGTCAGCTATCAGTGATGTCAGCTGATGACATCAAGAGTGTAGTAATGAAGGGTGTTACACACGGTGCATGTGATTATCTAATAAAGCCCGTGCGTATAGAGGCATTACGTAACATCTGGCAACATGTGATTAGAAAAAAGAAACATGAATGGAAAGATATTGAGCAGAAATCACATGAGCAAGATCCTGAGTCATCTTCTGCAAATGAAGGGCAAAATGGTAAAATCACAAAGAAAAGGAAAGAAGATGAGGAAGAAACATACGAAAGAGATGATTCTTCTTCTTTGAAAAAGCCTCGTGTTGCTTGGAACCGAGACCTTCATGAACAGTTTGTTGCAGCTGTTTGTCATCTTGGATATGAAAGTATATAAACTTCTTTTATCATTTTCTTTATATATTAAGATCGTCTTAATGCCTGGTTACTAAATTACCAACTTGCCCTTTACGTTGTTGAATATTGTATCCACGCAGATGCTGTCCCGAAGAAAATTCTGGAGGTCATGAATGTTCCTGGACTAACACGAGAAAATGTAGCCAGCCATCTTCAGGTAGACTCTAGTTAAATAATGAAACGGGTCAAAACTCACCCCAAGTGTACTTAAATGCTTATAACTCTTAACTTTTCTTCCTAACATATATTGGATATTGTATTCAATAGTAGTCATTGTAAACATGTGTAAGTTAATACATCAATCATCAATCAATTATATTATATTATATTATATTATAATATTATGGATCAGTCGTCGGTTAAAAAAAGTCACTGTGTATTGAATTTGGTTGATTTTATTGTTGTTTATTTCCAGTTATGTCCTTGATGTTGCTTGTTGATGACTTCTTCCTGTATATGCTTTAAAAATGCCAATATAAATTTGTTGCAGAAATATCGGAATTATCTTAGAAGTCTCAGCGGGTCCCAACAATCAGGCGGGATTAACACCTCATTTATGGATAAGCCAAACGTAGGTTACGGGTCAACTAACTCGTACTCTCCTGTTTCTATGCCACTGGCTAATCAAAGAAACATATTTAGCTTTGAGAATCCCAAAATGAGAAACGGTCCCACCCAGAACTGGCAGGGACAAAATGGTAATATCAGCAAACAAACAAATTTTCTGCTGGAGATAATCGGTTAAGGAAATGCAAGATAGTCCCACATCGGAAACTGATAGAAAGAAATGTATGTATATAAGCTTATGGGAACCTCACTCTATCACCAATTGGTTTTAGAGTAATGTGGAACTCATGAGCTTATATGTTGTACATGTTGGTAGACCTGAAACGATCCTACACGTGGTATCAGAGCGGAAGCAGGGAGAAAGTAAACAGGACGCAAGATGATGAAATTCGGTGATCCTCACTCTATCACAAATTGGTTTAGAGTAATGTGGAACTCATGAGCTTATATGTTGTACATGTTGGTGGACCTGAAACGATCCTACATTTCCTTCACGGGGTTCCCGTAAGTATGGAGCCGAATCAACTCGCTACTTTGCAATGTTCTTTGTCAGGCATGAGTAGTCAAACTCTGATACCAATGATAGGTCAGTCAAAGTCATGCTATGAGACAACGTGTTGTGAGTGCCAATCAAGCACTCTCACATGGTGGATTTTTCAGCCAATCATAGGACCGAGTCTACAACTGCCATGGGTAATTCATGAATTTTGACAAATTCGATAGATGGGTTTGTTCCAAGCTACAGTTATGCAAACATTGTAAATCACATCAAATCGCATGACTGGGCCCCACAAGCCATGGATTTGACCGCCCACCCGTCTCAACATACAAATAATATTCAAGAAAGATTGAATGTACTTCAACGTAACTACACTTCGTGTCAAATAACAGTAGGTAGTAACGGAATTTTCTTGACCGGGGACAATATTGGAACCCACGTTGCTGATAATTCTTCATGACCAAGAGTGGGAGATGTTAATTATGGGGAAGGTAGTGGGACCCATGTTGATCATAACCCTTCATGGATCAGGGATGGAAACGTTGATTATGGAATGTCTACTCAAACGTTTTGTCCTGAAGAATATGGTTCAGATGATCTAGCCGCAATCTTCACACAGGTTCGTAATGATTACATGCTATCAAGTTAAGCAATTCAGATGGTTGGATGGAGGGATGGGAAGAAAACCCGTACCCGATGGTGAAACCTGAAACCCTCCCGATATGTTTGGGCGGGGTTCGGGCTGGGTAAATGGGCCCAGACCCGTAAACCCGATTACTCGGCCCATATACCCGATTACCCGGACCGTATACCCGAAAAAAGATTCAAATACTCTTGGAAAAACTTGTTTACCCAATAGTTAATAAATAAATGGGGACCCGAATACCCGTGAAAAAACCTATTTGCACGCTAGTTAGTAACTAAATGAGAAATGGGGACTTGGCGGGTCCGGATTGGGACGGGTCTTTTTAATCGAATTTGGGCGTGGGATTATGTAAACCCGGCCCAATAGCATACTTGGATGCATGCTTCCATTTAATGTACAGTTTTGTCAATTATTAACTTGTTTGACTGAAAAGGGCGGGACTTAGTGGTTGATAGGTTGGGTACGTCGCGTGTTTATTCGTTTAGTTTTTCTGTTTGTTGATTTCACTTTGATCGTTTGGTTTGTTTCTTGGTATTTACATGTAGTATTTGGTTTAGTATTGGTTAGTTTGTTTTAAGGTATTCGGGTTGTTAGAGAGGCTTGTTTATAGGTATTTTCGTTTAGATGGTTGTTTTCTAGATGCGAGCTTCCCCGTTTATCTCGTTTTTTTGTATTCTCTGTTAAGGGCGTTTTCCTTTGGAAAACGACTTCCTTTTATATATGAGTTTTAGTTATTATTGCAAAAAAAAAAAAAAAAAAAAAAAAAAAAAAAAAAAAACTTGTTTGATTGATTTCGGTTTATTTTTTACCCATTTGACCAGTTTGACTAAAAAACTAAAAATCCCACCGACTGCATTAGCGCGTTGAAATTTTTATATGTAGTTTATCTGTGCTTGTATTTGAACAACTTAGTTTAACTGCATGATCGTAAACCCTAGTCTTACGGAATGAAGTTTTTTTTATTACACCACATCAGCAGCAAGAAGGTATTGGGTAGCCAGAAAATGGATCCGGATAGAGCAAGTAGTTTGTTGATGAAGAATACCTAGGATTAGGCTTGAGCAATCTAGTAGAACGTCTTATTGTAGGAGCAACCAGTATCGTTGGACCGGTTCCATCATCATCCTCCTCATCACTAGAACTCTCACTGTATTCGGAACTTTCACCGCTTTCCGAACCATCTTCATCATTAGCACTTTGTGACGCCTCACCATTATTTGGCAATTCATTGTTATTCGAACTCCCACTAGAACCTGCAAGATCATCAATAGAAACATCGTCAAAAGTAACGTAATCCGGTTTAGGACTCCCCGTTTCCGGTTTTCCATAAACCGAATCTTCATCAAAGGTAACATCACGCGAACGAACAACTTTTCTAGCATCGTTATCCCAACATCGATTACCCATCTCATCCGAACCGTAACCAATGAAAGTAAACCTCTTTGACTTAGTCTCAAGCTTGTCTCTATCCGCATCCTTGGTCTTTACATATGCATTGCACCCAAAGATTCGAAGATGACCATAACTCACCTTTTTACCTTGCCACTTTCCTCGAGAATTCGAAAGCCCAATGGTGATGAGGGTCCCCTATTGATCAAATAAGCCGCCGTACTAACCGCATCTGCCCAAAACATCTTAGGCAAACCGGCATGTAGTCTCATACTCTTAGCCCTTTCATTCAACATACGATTCATACGTTCGGCGACCCCATTGTGTTGCGGTGTCTCCGGTACCGTCTTTAATATCTTAATACCGAGCTTTACACAATGGTCTTTAAACTCAAGACTACCATATTCATCTCCATTATCTGACTTTAAGCACTTTACTTTTAAATTAGTTTCATTCTCTACCATAGCTTTCCACTTCACAAAAGTATCAAATACATCGAATTTAGCTTAAGAAAATAAACACATACCTTTCTAGCGGAGTCGTCAATGAAGGTGACATAATAGCGAGAACCTCCGTGTGATTCTACATTCGTTGGACCAAACACATTCGTATGAACTAGCTCCAATTTCTCCAACTTGGGTGCATTTCCCGATTTCCTAAAAGTCACCTTCTTTTGCTTCCCAAACGTACATGGTTCGCAAAACCCAAGTTCCACTTTCTTCAAATCCGGAATTCTCCCACTCGAAACAAGCATCTTCATACCTTTTTCACTCATATGCCCGAGCCTTCGGTGTCATAGAGTAGAACTATCTCCAAAATCAACCGTAGCAACCACCGTGTTTTCATCAAACACCTCAACCATATAAAGTGTTCCCCTTTTATGTCCACGAGCCACGATCCTACTACCCTTAACCACCTTCCATTGGCGATTTTCAAAAGTAACCGCGTTACCTTCCTCATCTAATTGACCAATCGAGATAAGCTTCCTTTTCAACTTAGGAATAAACCTCACGTCTTTCAAAGTCTAATTAGAACCAAGAGTTGTCTTCAATACAACATCTCTTTATACCTTCAATTTCAAGCTTTTTATTGTTTTCTAGTCTAACCTTACATTGATACGATCGAAAATTCGTCATCAAACTCCTAGTAGGTGAGGCATGAAATGAAGCTCCTGAATCCAAAATCCAAGACTCCACCGAATCTTCAACACTACACAAAAGTGCATCATCTGTATCTTCCGCGGTAAAGTTGACACCTTTCGCCGGAGAATTTTTACAATTCCTTTGAAAGTGTCCCTTTTGATTGTAACCCCAACAAATAGCTTCACTTCGGTCCTTTGATGGATATCGCTTCTTAGACTTCTTCCTACCCTTCTTCTCACCACCACCACGATCAATTTTCCTACCTCGGTTGTCGGCACTTAACAAGGATCCGAATGTCGATTCCCCCGAGTTTCTCCTACGAGTGTCTTCAATGAGAATCAAATCCCTAATACCTTCAAACGATAGCTTAGTAGTTCCCGTAGAGCTACTAACCGCGGTGACCGTACCCGACCAACTTTCCGGTAACGATGAAAGCAAGATTAGTGCTTTTAGTTCATCATCAAACTTGAGATCTACCGATTCAAGCCTTGATATAATATTGTTGAATTCGTTGATGTGATCCGTTGCACTCGAACCTTCCCTCATCTTCGTACTGAACAATTGTCACATAAAAAACTTATTCGCCGCCTTAGGTTTTTCATACATGTTAAAGAGAGCCTTCAAACATGCAAAAGTCATTTTCTCGTTCACAACGTTGTATGCAACGCTCTTGGCGAGAGAGAGACGAATCACACCCAAAGCTTGGCGATCCAAAAGACACCAATCGGCATCATCCATGCCTTCAGGTTTGACCTCCAACAAGGGTTGGTGTAGCTTCTTTTGATACAAGTAATCTTCGATTTGCATCTTCCAAAAGCGGATTTCTTTTTCATCAAACCTATCAATTCTAAATTTTCCGTCTTCCGCCATCTTCCCAACTCGAAAACCTTGAGCTCTAGATATCAATTGTTAGGGTTATTTGGACCCAACAATAAGAGTGATCCCAGAAAATCACTCTCCCACAATAGACAAACGAAGACAAAAATAAAGAAAATAAGAACGCGAAGATTTAACGTGGTTATATGTAATCAACTGATTGATTACTTTAATCCACGGACCAAACTAGGGAAATTTTATTGATTATTCTCGTGATACAATGTATGGGTTACAATAGAGTGTTTATATGGGCAAAACTCAACAAGGAAACGACTTAGGGAGCAAGCTAAACTCGATTCTGGAAAGTTCTTCCCGTCAGATGCGTGTCGCGGCCGCGACCTGACTTTCCCGGTCGCGATGTGTTGATCCAAACAGGCATCCCGTTCTATCGTTGTGTCGCGACCGCGATGCTCCTATTCTGGTCGAGACGTGGCCTAGTTCTCGAGTGTCGTTGTTTTAATTTCTTTCATCAAACTCCATCATATGATGATCATAGTTGGTGTAACTCAATCAGTTGAGACTAATGACATCCTTAGTTTATACTCCATCGAATTCTGTACAGGTGTATGTAACCGATCCGTTACGAGATTTAAAACAACACAACGATCTCGTAAGGATGATATGTAAGGTTGTATTTGTCAATTGTTGGGAAGATCAACAAGTAACGAAAATAAAAACAAAACACAATATGGGGTAAATAGATGTTTATTTCTTTTCTCTCTTTTAATTACATGCAAAACAGATTTGAGTAATTAAAAGGCACTCCCCATTCTCTTTAGTATATGCACTATTTGATAACAATAATACTAAAGGCTCCTCTCTTTTATCTTTTGGTGATAAAAGGCTATCAATCTATCTCTCTCAAATTTTAAGTATACAAGAACTTAAAATATGAGGCTCCGTTTCTTCTCTCAAATACTCTATTTATAACAATTTAAGTAATTGAGGCAACTATCATGCACGTTCATGAAAAGCGTATGTGATCATGGGGTGACATCCTTAAATAGTGGAAAATAGTGCATGCACTATTTTGTTGAGATATTTATGGAGCCTTATTGTTTTGACTCCACTACTCAGTTTGACTTCCTCTTCCTTCTTTCTAGGATGTAGAGATCGACCCTGATCATACCTTCCCTTCTCCGGCAATGATCGACTCCTGTTGATCCTAGAATTGAAGATGATGAAGATGTTTTGCCACGTCCCTGATAAAATCATTTTTTTTCTCTTCATTGATTCTCTTCCATATTAGACTCGATTGGTGGGACTCCGTTGTTTTTATTTTTTTACATACCCCATAAGAAAGTGAGTTATGAGGTAAATGCTTTCTTTTATGATTCTCTCCGGTAATTGCATACATAAATTAGTAATTACAAGTTCAGAGGCTTGACTTCTCTCTTTCCTTTACACTTTTTTATACGATGTAAAAGAAGCAAATTAATTCTCTATATCTCATGCATGAAGATATGGAATTATGGGTGTGTGATGAACATGGGTGTGAAGCCCACATTTCTGGTGGAAAAAAAAATGGAACCTATTGCACCATTGACTCTTCCAACTTATTTTTCTTGGAGTTGGTTAGGATCCTACTTGGATAACTTCTATTCTTCTCCGGCGAAAATGACTAGCGCCTACTAGCCTTTCTTTTTCTTTTTCCTTTTCTTTTTCTTGGCCATTCTCTTTGCAATCAAGAAAGAACTCGCGGAAGCTTTTAATTTGTCACACGCATAAAAGAGTGCTCTGAATACCTATGATCCGTTACGAGATTTAAAACAACACTACGATCTCGTAAGGATGAAATGTAAGGTTGTATTTGTCAATTGTTGGGAAGATCAACAAGTAACGAAAATAAAAACAAAACACAATATGGGGTAAAAAGATGTTTATTTCTTTTCTCTCTTTTAACTACATGCAAAATAGACTTGAGTAATTAAAAGGCTCTCCCCATTCTCTTTAGTATATGCATTCTTTGATAACAATAATACTAAAGGCTCCTCTCTTTTATCTTTTGGTGATAAAAGGCTATCAATCTATCTCTCTCAAATTTGAAGTATGCAAGAACTTAAAATATGAGGCTCCGTTTCTTTTCTCTCAAATACTCTATTTATAACAATTTAAGTAATTGAGGCAACTATCATGCACGCCCATGAAACGTGTATGTGATCATGGGGTGACATCCTTAAGTAGTGGAAAATAGTGCATGCACTATTTTGTTGAGATATATATGCAGCCCTATTCTTTTGACTCCACTACTCAGTTTGACTTCCTCTTCCTTCTTTCTCGGATGTAGAGATCGACTCTGATCAGTAACAGTTACAATGAGTTCAGATCAACAGTTACAATGAGTTCGGATCAACACTCTGCATATTGATAGTTTGTTATCACACCTAAGATGGTATTGTTATTCACCTGTATTTCTTGTCCTACGTTTCTAATTGTATCACGTGTACACTCGGAGCCTGTGTTTCTGGCTTGTTTGTCTACTTTCATGTTTATGAATGCACTGAAGTGTGTAAATTTATTTGGTGCCTAGATTTTCAGTTTTCTTAATTCTGTTTTTGCTATCTTGTTTAGGAAAAGGCTTTCTGTTAGCTGCAGTTAAATGAACAATTATGATTAGGTTGTGTTAGATAAATAGGTGTGAAATTTTTATATATAGTGTGTCGGTAGTGGCTGAGTTTGTGTGGGCATAAGAAGATGTCAATATATGCTAAATGTTTGCATTTTTCACGTTGAAGTTAAATGTAGATTCCTCCTGTGGGTAAATTGGTCTTTGAATGGTTGATAGGAATATCCAGATAGAAGCAACTAGCCAGTTTTTTAAATTGATTTGTAGGTAAATAACGGTTTTAGTCATTGCTAGTGGATGTGTTACTTCTTTGACATAACGAAGTCTGCCTATTAAGGAAGTTATACGATCTGGAGTCGTGCCTCGGTTTGCCACCTATAGTCAGAACTAATATTCAAGTTCCATCTGGGGGATTCAGATTCAACAGCTCAAGGTCATTACATCCTTTAAATCTTATTGCAATCTAACGTATATCCAGATTCAGACTTCATTCACTTAAAAGAATGTGCCTACAACTGACAAAGCTGTTAAGAATTTATTTTTAACAAATTGAAGCATTTGTATAAAACCTGAAGTCAGTATTTAATTTGATCTTTTTAAGTAGCATTAAACTATGCCAAATTTAGTGATTTGGACTCAAGACGTTAATAATGAATTTATCTAAACCCGCGTCTTCTAAAAATTTCTAGTTGTTCATGTCTTATAGAGCTTAACATTTGTTTTCATTACATCTCGCAATTCACTGGCACAATCTTACATTAGAAAATAAACCACCTGACGCTCTTTGAGATATAGTCAAGTAGTTCAATCTTTATTTGTTTAAAGTTGCATTGAACTACTACTGCCAGCAAATTTGTGATATTCTATAGATTTTGCAGGTTTCTGGTGGTAATAATGAACTGATCAAATACACTCTCATGTCATAAATAAAAATATTTATTTTCCAAGAAAAATGAACACGTTCATGCAAGTTTGCAAAAATGAGTGATTTGGACCAATGACGTTAATATTAAATTGATCTGTACCTGCATCGTTTTAATGTGAATCGTATATTTTGCGGCTCTCAAGGAAATATTCTTTTTTTCACATGGAAATGTTCTTTTTCATATGTAGGTAGGCCTAGAGGGGTTAGAGGAGGTTGTAGGGTAGCCACCGTTGGTAGGATTAGAGTGGGTAGTTGGAATATAGGAACCTTGACTGGTAAGAGGATTGAGCTCGTTGATACCTTTCTTAAGAGTAAGGTAGACATAGTGTGTGTTCAAGAGACTAGATGGAAGGGTGAAGAGGCGATAGAGATTCAGGACTATAAGTTGTGGTACTCGGGTTCTAGGATAGCACGGAACGGGGTAGGTATCTTTTTAGGAAAACTACATAAAGATAACGTTGTTGACGTGGGCAGGTTTAGCGATAGGATTATGTCGGTTAGTTTAATTATTAAGGAGGAGACTTTCACGGTCATTAGTGCATACGCACCTCATGCGGGTTTAGGTGATCCGGAAAAGAAGAGTTTTTGGGAATTGTTAGATGAGGTGGTGAGGGGGTGCTGATAATGCTAAAAACGAACATATATTTCATAGCATTATTCCTCAAGAAAGACAAGCTTTTAATTGCAATTGTTCTATTTACAAGTAATATTCGTTTAAATAATAAAAGGTGAAGACAAAAGACAGATTCGACGAATTGAAGACGCAAACGACCAAAAAGCTCAAAAGTACAAAATACAATCAACGAGGTTCCAATTATTGATAAGAAACATCTCAAAATTACAAGAGTACAAGATTCAAAACAAAAAGTACAAGATATTAAATTGTACGCAAGGACGTTCGAAAATCCGGAACCGGGACCAGAGTCAACTCTCAACGCTCGACGCAACGGACTAAAAATTACAAGTCAACTATGCACATAAATATAATATAATATTTAAATAATTCTTATAATTATTTAATATATTATATTTATTTATAAAACCGTCGGCAGAAGAAAACAACCAAATGTGAGCCTCCCCAGCTGGCCATGCGATCACATGGCCTTGAAGAGCAAAGCTCATGCGATCGCATGAGCTCCTTTTTCAGTTCACAGGCCTATAAATTCGCAGTTTGGTGAACGTAAAATCCATCTATCTTTCTCTTCTCCATTCATACGTAATATTTATATTTATAATTTATATTTTAATTTTAATTTTAATTATAATTCTAATAATAAGGGTATTTTAGCGAATGTTGTAAGGGTGTAAGTCGAAATTCTGTCCGTGTAACGCTACGCTATTTTTAATCATTGTAAGTTATGTTCAACCTTTTTAATTTAATGTCTCGTAGCTAAGTTATTATTATGCTTATTTAATCCGAAGTAATCATGATGTTGGGCTAATTATTAAAATTGGGTAATTGGGCTTTGTACCATAATTGGGGTTTGGATAAAAGAACGACACTTGTGGAAATTAGACCATGGGCTATTAATGGGCTTTATATTTGTTTAACTAAATGATAGTTTGTTAATGTCAATATAAAGATTTACAATTGGGCGTCCCTATAAATAACCATTTACACTCGATCGGACACGATGGGCAGGGTATTTATATGTACGAATAATCGTTCATTTAACCGGACACGGGAATGGATTAATAGCCACTAGAATAATTAAAACATGGGTGAAATTATGTACAAGGACACTTGGTATAATTGATAACAAAATATTAAAACCTTGGGTTACACTCAGTCGACATCCTGGTGTAATTATTAAACAAAGTATTAAAATCTTGTTACAGTTTAAGTCCCCAATTAGTTGGAATATTTAACTTCGGGTATAAGAATAATTTGACGAGGACACTCGCACTTTATATTTATGACTGATGGACTGTTATGGACAAAAATCAGACGGACATATTAAATAATCCAGGACAAAGGACAATTAACCCATGGGCATAAAACTAAAATCAACACGTCAAACATCATGCTTACGGAAGTTTAAATAAGCATAATTCTTTTATTTCATATTTAATTTCCTTTATTTTATATTTAATTGCACTTCTAATTATCACATTTTTATTTATTGTTATTTTATTTAATTGCACTTTTAATTATCGTACTTTTTAATTATCGCAAGTTTATTTTATCGCACTTTTATTATTCGCAATTTCATTATCGTTATTTACTTTACGCTTTAATTTAAGTCTTGTATTTATTTTTAATATTTTACATTTGGTTTTAACTGCGACTAAAGTTTTAAAATCGACAAACCGGTCATTAAACGGTAAAAACCCCCCTTTATAATAATAATATTACTTGTATATATATTTGTATTTTTATAAAAGTAAACTAATATAGCGTTAAGCTTTGTTTAAAGATTTTTCCTGTGGAACGAACCGGACTTACTAAAAACTACACTACTGTACGATTAGGTACACTGCCTATAAGTGTTGTAGCAAGGTTTAAGTATATCCATTCTATAAATAAATAAATATCTTGTGTAAAATTGTATCGTATTTAATAGTATTTCCTTGTAAAATTTAATAGTATTTTATATACACCTCGCGACACATCAAGTTATTTTTGGCGCCGCTGCCGGGGAATCAATCTAGCTTAAAAGCCGGAAGCGCAACGCTAATATATATATAAAAAAAAGATTTTTATTTTTAGTACGCTTTTGTAAAAACACGTTTTAAATATTCAAAAATATTAAAAGAAAAACAAAAATATAAATATTTTTTTTAGAGTTTGGTAAATATTTAAGTTTTATAAAGTTTCTTTATTTCTATTTCTTTTAGTTTGTAAAAATATAAGTTTTATTTAATTAATAAATATATTTTATATTTTACAGCAAAAACAGAAAAAAAAAAAATTAAAACTCGAGTCCGGTACTGTAGCAGCCCACTCTGTGGCCCGAAACCCTAGCCCATGCGATCGCATGGCCGGATTGTTTAGGACTCATGCGATCGCATGAGCCCATCTGACACGCCAGACTGCAACTGCATTAATTACGGAGTATATTTTAATTATTATTATTATTAAAACCCTAATTAGGGTTTATTAGTTAATTAATATATTAATTTAGTTTTATTTATTATTTGTATTATTTAGTTTAATTAGTTTAATTAAATTGTAAAATTAATAGTTTTATAAAATAAATAATATAAAAATAATATTTTTATAAAAATTGTAATTTTTACAACTTTTTGTATATTTTTATATTTTGTCCCTTTTTAATCGTTTTAGCGTAATATTTGTATTTTTAGCTCATATTTAGTTTTAAACTTAGTTTTTGCCATAGTTATTTTTACTTCTAGATTTTTAGGCTTTGCCGTAAAATCCCTTAAGTGTTTTTCTTTAGACTAAGATTTAGGTACTTTAGAATTTTGCGACGCCTTTTTAAGTTTTAGTTTCTTTTTAAGTTATTTCCATTTGGGATATAGTTTTTCCTGTAAGCTTTAATATTTTTAGACACCTTTTACCTATGTATCAATTATCATTCCAATTAGTAATCTCAATTTGCGATTATAATTTTAAGTTAGTTGTAGTGATAAGGTTGGGTTAGTCAAGTGTTTTTAAGTTTTATAAGTTTCTTTTATTTTTCCGTCGCCTTTTATCTTTCTTTCTTATTTTTCTTTTTCGATCTTTTTCCGACGAACTCTTTTTCTTTCTTATTTCTCGCTATTCTAGTTTTTAGGACATAGATTTTTATTCTACTTCTTATCTAAATTTCTTAAAATTACGAAAATTTATTTTAAGTGGTTAAATTGATAGACATCAAAATTTTCTGGTTCGTAGTAATAGTTGGATTTGTACGTGGACCGGGTTATTGGAGCCAAACAGTCCTCAATTATATTGAGACCAAACGAATCCTGCCCCTCTGCTGCATCTTTTGGCTATTCGAAACGTGGGCAAAATCAGAAAAGTCTATTGATTGGATAACTTATTATAATTTTTCTTTCCTTTTAAAAACTAATAGGATATTCAGTGAATGCACCGAGCAAGACGTTCACCGCCTTTTGTACGTTCACCACCTGTAACTAGATCAAGACATTTAGCAAATATTACTGCCGTTGATTTTTCTTTAGAATCGTCATCCAGTCGACCAAGTACTCCAGTTCAAATTTCCGATAATTCATTTTTTGAACCCGACCTCACAATTGAGAATCCGGAGAATATTCAGGAACGATTCTTAGATCCTGAACCATTAAATTTTCCTCCGGAACCACCAATCATTCAAACAGAGATTGTTGAGGAACGAACCATTAAATCAGAATCCTCTAGTGATTCCGATTCAACAAATTCAATTATGGAGAATCTGGAACCTTTAAGTATGGAAGACCGAATGAGAGCTAAACGCACTGGCCAAGGTCACGCAATTACTCATCCAGACATTAATGCGCCAGATTATGAAATCAAAGGACAAATTCTACACATGATGACTAATCAATGCCAATTTAGTGGTGCGCCGAAGGAAGATCCAAATGAACATTTACGTACCTTTAATAGGATCTGCACACTATTTAAAATCCGAGAAGTGGAGGATGAACAAATATATCTCATGTTATTTCCCTGGACTTTAAAGGGAGAAGCCAAAGATTGGTTGGAATCGTTACCTGAAGGGGCGATTGATACATGGGATGTTTTAGTTGAAAAATTTCTTAAACAATTCTTTCCTGCATCTAAAGCCGTAAGACTTCAAGGAGAAATTGTTACGTTCACACAGAAACCAAATGAAACTCTATATGAGGCGTGGACAAGATTTGGAAAGTTATTAAGAGGATGTCCGCAACATGGTTTAGATACCTGTCAAATAGTACAAATATTCTACCAAGGATGCGACATCACTACAAGGAAAGACATAGATATAGCAGCTGGTGGTTCTATTATGAAGAAAACCGAAACTGATGCTTACAAAATAATTAATAACACTGCTTCCCACTCACACGAGTGGCACCAAGAAAAAGATATCGTTAGATCATCTAAAGCAGCTAGAGCCGATTCTAGCCATGACTTAGATTCCATTTCCGCAAAGATAGATGCTGTCGAGAGACGAATGGAAAAGATGACTAAGGATATTCACTCAATACGAATTAGTTGTGAGCAGTGTGGAGGACCACATTTGACAAAAGATTGTCTCAGTATTGAATTAACAATGGAACAAAGAGAGAATATTTCATACATAAACCAAAGGCCTGGAAATAATTATCAGAATAATTATCAACCGCCAAGACCAATTTACAATCAAAACCAGAACTATAACCGAAATATTCCATACAACAACCAACAAGGTCCTAGCAATCAACAAGTATCCAATAATAATTACAATCAGCAAAGACCTAATTTTCAAAACAAACCACCACAACAAACCGATGATAAAAAGCCGAATTTAGAAGACATGATGACGAAGCTAGTTGAAACTCAAACGCAGTTTTTCACATCTCAGAAACAAACCAATGAACAAAATGCTCAAGCATTTAGAAATCAACAAGCTTCTATTCAAAATCTGGAACAAGAAGTAAGTAACCTAGCAAGGTTAATAGGTGAAAGAAAACCGGGAAGTCTACCTAGTGATACAAATGCTAACCCCCGGAATGAAACAGCTAAAGCCATTACCACAAGAAGTGGTACAACACTTAAACCACCTGAAATACCTGTAACTTCTGATGAAGCTATTCCTACTCCACAAGAACCACAACCTAATCAAGATAAGGAAAAAGAACCGGTAGTTGAAAAGGTTAATGAAGATAACACAGTTAAGGCTAAACCTTATGTTAAACCATACCAACCACCACTTCTTTACCCGAGTAAAATGAAGAAAGAGAAACTTGAAGCCGAGCAATCCAAATTCTTGGATATGTTTAAACAGATAAATGTAAATCTTCCTTTCATTGATGTGATTTCAGGAATGCCTAGATATGCTAAATTCTTGAAAGATCTAATCTCAAATAGAAAGAAAATGGAAGAACTCTCGGCTGTTACCATGAATGCTAATTGTTCAGCAGTACTGTTGAATAAGATACCAGAAAAACTATCTGATCCAGGAAGTTTCACAATTCCATGTTTTCTGGGTAGTCTTAGTTCAATAGAAGCATTGGCAGACTTAGGTGCTAGTATAAATCTAATGCCATATTCACTATACGCTAAACTAGACCTTGGAGAATTGAAACCAACCAGAATAAGCATACAACTAGCCGATAGATCAATAAAATATCCTAGAGGGATAATGGAGAACATGCTAGTTAAAGTTGGTACTTTAGTATTTCCAGTAGATTTTGTTGTTCTGGACATGGAAGAAGATTCTCAAGTTCCTCTCATATTAGGAAGACCATTCTTAAATACGGCTAAAGCAATGATAGACGTGTTCGGTAAGAAACTGACCCTAAGTATAGAGGATGAGAGTGTTACCTTTTCAGTTGATAGAGCAATGCAACAAACACAATCTGCAGATGATACATGTTATTATATTCAAACTATAGATGCACATGCAGAATTATTAGAAGAATTTCCAGAATTACAAGGAACAGGAGAATGTTCTTTAGGAGAAGGTAATGAACCAATTGATGAAGCTGAAATGTTAGCTACACTTATAGCTAATGGATATGAACCAACAACAGAAGAAATTCAAATGCTAAAAGAAGAAGACAGATATCGATATAAATCATCGATAGAAGAACCTCCGAAATTAGAATTAAAGCCACTTCCAAACCATTTGGAATACGCTTATTTACATGGTGAATCTGAATTACCTGTAATAATATCGTCTTCTCTTACTGAAAATGAGAAATCACAACTCATTTCTGTGTTGAAAGCTCATAAACCAGCCATTGCATGGAAGATTCATGATATTAAATGAATAAGTCCTTCGTATTGCACACATAAAATCCTTATGGAAGAAGGTCATAAAACGTATGTGCAACGCCAACGAAGACTAAATCCTAATATGCAAGATGTAGTTAAGAAAGAGATTATTAAACTGCTAGATGCAGGTCTAATTTATCCAATTTCTGATAGTCCATGGGTAAGCCCAGTTCAATGCGTGCCTAAGAAGGGTGGCATGACTGTCATTACAAATGAGAAAAATGAGCTTATTCCTACTAGGACTGTAACAGGATGGTGTGTGTGTATTGATTATAGAAAATTAAATGACGCCACCAGAAAAGATCACTTTCCCTTACCTTTCATTGATCAAATGTTGGAAAGATTAGCCGGAAATAGTTACTATTGTTTTCTAGATGGATTTTCCGGATATTTTCAAATTCCAATAGCACTCGAGGACCAAGAGAAAACCACGTTCACGTGCCCTTATGGTACTTTTGCTTACAAATGCATGCCATTTGGACTTTGCAACGCCCCTGCAACCTTTCAAAGGTGCATGATGGCGATTTTTCACGACATGATAGAAGAATGCATGGAAGTTTTCATGGATGACTTTTCGGTCTTCGGTGATACATTTGAAACATGTCTAGCTAATCTTGAACGAATGCTTATTAGATGCGAACAATCAAATCTAGTACTTAATTGGGAGAAATGCCATTTCATGGTTAAAGAAGGCATCGTTCTTGGACATAAAATTTCAAAAGAAGGAATTGAAGTGGATAGAGCTAAAGTAGATGTAATTGCTAAACTTCCACATCCCACCAATGTTAGAGGAGTTAGGAGTTTTCTAGGGCATGCCGGTTTTTACCGACGTTTCATAAAAGATTTTTCTAAAATTGCCACTCCTATGAATAAACTCCTAGAAAAGGATGCTCCATTCATCTTTTCAGATGAGTGTATCAAATCTTTTAATATTCTTAAAGAGAAACTCACTAATGCGCCGATCATGATAACACCAAATTGGAATCTACCATTTGAACTAATGTGCGATGCAAGTGATTTTGCAATGGGAGCCGTTTTAGGACAAAGGATTGAAAAACGATTTCAACCTATATATTATGCTAGTAAGACGTTACAAGGAGCACAAACGAACTATACAACTACTGAAAAAGAACTCCTTGCTATTGTCTTTGCTTTTGACAAATTTAGTTCATATCTCGTTCTAGAAAAAATGGTGGTCTATACCGACCATTCTGCTCTTAGATACCTATTTTCAAAACAAGATGCTAAACCAAGATTAATCCGTTGGATCTTACTCTTACAAGAGTTTGATATTGAAATCCGAGATAAAAGAGGAGCAGAAAATCTCGCCGCTGATCATCTTTCTCGTCTTGAAAATCCCGAATTAGAAGTTCTAAATGAATCGGCCATACAAGACAACTTTCCTGATGAATATCTATTGAAGATAGATTATAATGAAATCTCAGGGTTTGTAGACTATGCAAACTACTTAGTTTGTGGATTCCTTGAAAAAGGATTATCGTACCAAAAACGAAAGAAATTCTTCAGTGATATAAAACACTATTTTTGGGAAGATCCACACCTGTTTAAAAGTTGTCCAGATGGAATAATACGCCGATGTGTATTTGGAGATGAAGCTAGTAAAATTTTAAACCATTGTCACACAGGACCAACAGGAGGGCATTATGGGCCTCAACTAACAGCAAGAAAAGTTTATGATGCTGGATTCTATTGGCCTACAATTTACAAAGACGCACACCTTCTTTGCAAATCCTGTGATGCATGTCAAAGGGCCGGAAAAATAAGTCAACGTGATGAAATGCCACAAAATGTCATCCAAGTATGTGAAGTATTTGACATTTGGGGTATTGACTTTATGGGTCCATTTCCAAAATCTCATAATAATCTCTATATTCTCGTAGCCATTGATTATGTATCTAAATGGGCGGAAGCACAAGCTCTTCCAACTAACGATGCACGAGTTGTAGTCAACTTTTTAAAACGTCTTTTTGCAAGGTTTGGAACACCGAAAGCTTTAATAAGTGATCGGGGTACTCATTTCTGTAATAATCAACTTGAGAAAGTTCTTAAAAGATATGGAGTAACTCATAAAATCTCCACCGCATATCATCCACAAACAAGTGGACAAGTTGAAAATACCAACCGAGCTTTAAAACGTATTCTAGAGAAAACCGTAGGATCAAATCCGAAGGAATGGTCCATTAAATTGGAGGATGCACTCTGGGCTTTTAGAACAGCCTACAAAACTCCAATTGGAACCACACCTTTTAGACTTGTTTATGGAAAAGCATGTCATCTTCCAGTAGAAATTGAACACAAAGCATTTTGGGCTTTGAAGACATGTAATCTTGATTTACATGAAGCTGGACGTCTACGGTTAAGTCAACTAAACGAATTAGAAGAATTAAGACATGAAGCATACGATAATTCGTTAATCTATAAGGAAAGAACGAAGAAATGGCATGATAAAAGAATCAGAAGTTTAAAAGAATTTAAAGAAGGAGACAGAGTTCTTCTTTTCAATTCACGATTCAAGCTATTTCCTGGAAAATTGAAATCAAGATGGTCTGGACCATTCATAGTTAAAAGAGTTTTCCCATACGGAACGATAGAATTAATAAATTCAAATGGGATTGAATTTAAAGTTAATGGTCACAGAGTTAAACACTACATAGATAGTCCGATGGAAGTCGACAACGAAGTTAATCACAATTTCAACACCACAGCTAACTAAGTGTAGGGAGAATCAAGTCTTTAAAGGATAATATGTATTTCTGTTAGAGTTAGATTGTCTGTTTTCATGTAGTTCTCGAAAATGGAATCCGAATGGTCTTTCCCTAGCAGACCCTAAAGAACTAGTCTTCTCCCCCCATTCTGAATTTTTATTTTTTTTAGGAAATGAAGACTGCCTGTGAACTAAACCATGGTCTAATGCTACATGCTTTGATCACTAAACGTAATAATGATACACTACCGAGTGAAATAGTATCAGTAATCAGAGAAAGATTGGACGGAGTTAGAAAAGAATCCAGATGCGAAGATAATAAGTTACAATTTGGTAAAGGAAAATCAAAATCCGCAGCGAAAAGAAGAGCACGACACCTAGAAAGATGTCACAAATGCGGAAAATGGTCACATGGAGGTAAATGTTCAAATAATCAAACCTATTCAAATACCGAATTTGTTACTTTATGCAGAGACGGACCGTTCATATGTTTAGAAGAAAAAACACTGAATGCTCGAGGTTACGCCTATGTAGCTATGGAAAAATGAATGGGATAGATCATATAACTAAGAATACTATCTCACAGGTAAGTCTGTACAGTTTTTATTTTTTTTAACCTTTTGATAATAAACGCTAATTTGTTCGCTATAAGGTATTAAATTGGTATTGAATAAAATTAGGTTTGGCGACCGAAATTATTGATATCATACAAAAATTTATTACATCACTGCGAAATTTAACGTTTATTCTTAAGGTATAAATATCTTTAATCAATTAACACAAAATATTTCAAAAATTCGTCATGAGTTAAATTAGGTTTTGGAACCGAAATTACTTTACCGAAAAGAGGGGCGTATATTTTTGATAATATTTAATTGATTAAAGTGGGATAAAAAGCCAAAAAGATTTTTAATTTGATTTTTACCATGTTTTTAAAATTAATATATAAATCTTAAATTAATATTGTAAACTTTGTAAAATCAATATATTTAAAATTGTAAATATTTGAAAAATTAATATAAGTTTGGTGTGAATTTATAATATGAATTTTTAAATTAAGTTTGGTGTGAATTTTTAACATTAATTTTGAATTTTATATTTAAGTTGTGTGAATTTAAAAACAAAAATTTACTTTATCTCATTAAGTTAAAAATATGATTTTTAAAATTCGTCGTAAGTTGAAGACTAGGTCTTTGAACCGAAATTGCTTTACCCGAGGGAGGGACGAGAACTTTTATTATCATTATTTTTAATCTTATTGAATTAAAGTAAGCCAAAAACATTAAAAAACCCAAAAAAAATCTTTACTTTTAAAAACCGCGCTTTGATTTGACAAATTTTAAAATTTTGTCGAGGGACAGACTATGTCAACGATCCGAAACGCCCTCGCTCCTAAAGGAAAACAAAATTTTTAAAATTTAATTAATTATAAGTTTTATAAAGTATAAGGTTTTATAAAAAAAAAAAAAAATCAGAAATCACTGTAGCCGGTACCCCATGCGATCGCATGGGGTTTGCACTTGAAACCCATGCGATCGCATGGGGACTAAATGCGGGCCTGATACATACAGCAGTTCGGTTCTGCCTCACCACAAACACACACATACATTCACGAAACTCACCCAAAAATTCACCAATTTTCGCCATTTTTCCACCGTAATTCATCAAATTTCTTGCTCTAATCATGCCTAGATTCTCATTCTTCAGCAAATTGGTAAAAATTACACCCCTAAACTCTATAAATTCCTAGTTTTTGTGATAATTACCAATTTTTTTTACCTAATGCAATTTTGTTAATTTCTAGTGTAATTAGTGTTAAATTGTTAGTATTTTATGCATGTATAACCTAGATTGATGCTATTTAACATGATTTGAAGCCAAAAACTTCAAAATTTTTAGAAATCTAGGGTTTGTGTTCTTGAGCAATTTGGGGCTTTTTGATATAAACAGGTTATGGCCGATTTTTGTCATGAATTATTGCTAAATTGAGTAGTGTAACATGTTTAGATAGTTAAATGATCCAAACAATGATCCTAAACATGATTTTTGGAGATTAAAGTGGACTTTTTAAGTCCAAAATTCATGAACTTGATTAATTTGATGTAATTGCCATTTGAGACTTGTTTAATTATTAGTAATGACTATTTTGACATGTTATTTGAGTTAAATGCTTATGAATTTTGTATACATTTTCATATGTGCTTATTTGAAAAATGTAGAATTGTGAAAAATTGTGAAAATGTGTATAAGTTTAATTTTGATTTAACATGTTATAGTGATTGTTTTAAGTTGTTATTTTGCTAACACTAATGCATATTTGGATGCACAAATTTTGTGTTTAATGTGTTTTGCAGAAATCCGATACTGGAGGTTCAGGAGCATCATCATCTAGACGACCAGCACCAGCACCAGAACCAGAACCAGAAATGCAACACGAACAAGAACCACAACAGGAACAACAACAACAGCCTGATCAGCACATACCTTATTATGATCCGGTACAGTTTGTTGAGGAATTCATAGTATTCCCAATGAGGCCGCCAGTAGAATTCCCAACGATTCCTGAGCACACTCTACATCCTAATCTGAGATTTGATAGAAGATGGAGAGATTACGAGACATATCAAAGGAACAAATTCAAATTGGTAACAAAAAATGTAGAGGTGCCAAGGGTAATCGATTGGGCCCCTTTGGAAACGGTCCATCTAGCTGACCGTGTTAGACAACTTTTAGTTCAAAGGTATGGCAGTTCTTCTTTTACAGATTGGGAACGTCTTTTCACCATTCGAAGACCTGTATATAAGGAATGGTGTGTTGAGTTGATGAGTACTGTATCACTTGATACAAATATAGTTAGAATAGATGATAGAAGATTTCTTAGGTTTATCCTTGGAGGTAGGATGTACAGAATGTCCATGCTGGACATGGCCAGGGCCTTACAGATATATACTCCTGGTGAGTTGCTATTACCCGATTGTACAAACTTGATTCATTATGGTGAACGGGTAGATAGTAACTTTGACGCCGACGCCATTTGGAGGCGTATGTCACATTTTGATGTTTTTACACGAGCAGGAGGACACTCCTATACACATATTGACAGAGCCGAGCTTCGTATTATTCATAGATTTTTGGCTAACTCGATTACACAAAGAGGTCATAATAAAGAAAAAATTACCTTATATGTTTTATTCTACCTAAAGTGTATTCGGGATCCTAGAAGCTTTGTCAATATCCCTTACTGTGTTGCTTTTTATTTATCTAAAATGGTAGAGGGAATGCAGGACGGGAGTATAATAGGAGGAGGTATTTTTGTTACTCTCATTGGAGAGTATTTAGGTGTTGATAGGAACCAAGGGGGTCCATTACAGATTTGTAGAGAACAGGTTGAGCCCTTAGGATTGAAAGTTTATGTGGGTGCTAAGGTATTGAAAAGTAGACGTAACCAGGCAGTACCCTATGAGGGATCTCATCCTCAGGTAGAGAGAGGCTCAGACGAGGGAATGGAGGAGGCGGAAGACATTAGGGATGTCTTTCGAGATGCTATTCTTGACGTCCACGTTCGTATAGATGAGGAAGCAATGACGAACGCGGCAAGACATAGTATGTATGAGCAGTGGAACTCCGAGCGAGTATACGAGGATTATAGGCGACGCCAACACGATAGCTGGTTAGTTCATCAACACCAAATCATGAGCCAGCTATCATATCAGGTACCAAATAACTATGTACCTACGCGACCTGCTCATTTTCCGCCACATAGCCTCGATATCCGACCACCCTTTAACCGGTATGACTATAACCAAGCCTATCAAAACACCTATAACCAACAATGGAACCCACCTGACGAGATGAACTGGAACCCATATCCAGACTGATTTAGTTCCATTTGGTTATTTTTATGATTTTTATGTTTTTATCTTTTGACTTTTTCATGTTTAAACTTATGTTATTGGATATATTTGTGTAATTTTTATTATTTTATTATTATTGTGTACTAATATTTCATATTTAGAATTTGAAAGTGGGATATTAAGTCCCATTTCAAATTGTCATGCATGATTATATTTGTATGTATGTATATTGTCGATTGTACAAAACAGGGTAAAACAGCGCATTTTCAAAGGCTGGCATTAAGTTCAGCAAAAGCTACTAATTTTGACGACAAGATGACAAATAAATGTGATGTAACAACAGACGAAATGAACAAATGATATGCACCATTTATCATTCAGCAAACAAACGCCAATATGTTTGGAAACTTTGGTAAAATTTAATCATTTCTACGCTAATCACCTCAATAATTTAAATTGTACTGATTTCTTGCAAATGAGGGCATTGCAAGATCTTAAGTGTGGGAAGGGGTTAAATTCTTTCGGATTTTTAAAATTTTTATCTTTATACACTTGGTTACCATTAAAAATACTAGTAACGTAGTAGTTGTATTAGAATCTAGTGCTCTCTGATAATAAAGAACAGCCCTAGTCTTATATACTAACTACCCAATTCTAGTAAAATTTTTTAAAATTTTCAATTAAATGAACTCAAAATCATGTTTATACATATTTATGAACGATAAAACTAGGTGTTAACACCGAAATTATTGTTACCTCGAAAAGGACATAAATTGAGAAACAAACCAAAATGTTAAAATTCAGTTAAAATGGAATAGAGAACAATAAAAAGGAAAATAAAAGCCAAGTGTGGGAAAAATTACCAAGTTATCTTAAACATATGTCACATATTTCTGTAACAAATAACCGAAAATACTTTTGCTTTGGACTAAACTAAACTATTTTACCCGATGAAAGAAAAGAAGAGATGGATCTACACGATGAATCAATTCCATCATTAAAAGGAAGTAAAGTCTTCCGAAAAAGAAACGCGCTTCTTGAGTTAGGTCATGAAGTTGTCGTCCAGACCAGCTGTAGGTTGACAAAAAACCTAGAAAAGTCATCACTAAAATCAGCAGGAAATCCACGGACCTCAGCATTAAACAGGGTCGCCAAGTGGTCAGATTTATCCTAACCATGAGAAGGATTTATCTCGTAAAATGGGGGGCACCGTGCAAATTAGCTGGATAAGAATAATGAATCAGATCCCCAGAAAGGATAATCTCCTTAAAGATTAAAAATCAGCTTTTAAGCCTGATATTACTCAATCCTAGAGATTGACCTTAAAGATTGAGAATTCAAACTCATGGAATTCAATGATATCTAAACTCGAGCTTGAACGAGAAAATATTTTGATCAAAATTACAAACCGATTTGTTTTCTGAAAACCCTATTTTCAATGCGTTCATTACCATTGAACGTAAAATCCTAGGAATTCACCTGGAATTCATTAGGTCACCTGAACCAAATCGGGTGTCAACCGTAAGAACGGTGGTTGCATAGTGGTCAAAGACAGGACCTTGTGCCAAACCTACAAATTATAAGGGTGAGCTTTACTATTGCTCCTACAAAGGATAATAATTGCGTCCGACACGTTATAGACCATAATTAAAAGCATGTCAGAGGACATTGCCTTAACAGTTGCTTGTTCAACGCTTTCCTTTACAACCGGACGGTAGTTTACCAAAAGGTAATATACGGGACAAGTAAACTGGACGTGTTGCTTTCCTAATACAAGGTTAGCAAGTGGGTGACATAAAACCATAAGTTTTGAGCTAAAATTTTCAAATCTGAAACCCACCAAGCCCACAAAAATATTTTGCAAACACCGGTGAAGGGTTATTCCGGAAAACTTATCTAGGGTAAAAACTAGATTTAATTTTCAAAAGATCAAATGTTTTCATAAAGATCCAATTTCCTTAATGGATCTAAATTTTTATAGTCATGTGGGACTGTAAACCATATCGTTACTACCATTGTTTATACCGCCGTATAGAAATCACTGATGTACAAATGTGAAGAATAAAGAAGTGATTCTAGTATTTCAAGACGATATTGCTTGAGGACAAGCAACGCTCAAGTGTGGGAATATTTGATAATGCTAAAAACGAACATATATTTCATAGCATTATTCCTCAAGAAAGACAAGCTTTTAGTTGCAATTGTTCTATTTACAAGTAATATTCGTTTAAATAATAAAAGGTGAAGACAAAAGACAGATTCGACGAATTGAAGACGCAAACGACCAAAAAGCTCAAAAGTACAAAATACAATCAACGAGGTTCCAATTATTGATAAGAAACGTCTCAAAATTACAAGAGTACAAGATTCAAAACAAAAAGTACAAGATATTAAATTGTACGCAAGGACGTTCAAAAATCCGGAACCGGGACCAGAGTCAACTCTCAACGCTCGACGCAACGGACTAAAAATTACAAATCAACTATGCACATAAATATAATATAATATTTAAATAATTCTTATAATTATTTAATATATTATATTTATTTATAAAACCGTCGGCAGAAGAAAACAACCAAATGTGAGCCTCCCCAGCTGGCCATGCGATCGCATGGCCTTGAAGAGCAAAGCTCATGCGATCGCATGAGCTCCTTTTTCAGTTCACAGGCCTATAAATTCGCAGTTTGGTGAACGTAAAATCCATCTATCTTTCTCTTCTCCATTCATACGTAATATTTATATTTATAATTTATATTTTAATTTTAATTTTAATTTTAATTCTAATAATAAGGGTATTTTAGCGAATGTTGTAAGGATGTAAGTCGAAATTCTGTCCGTGTAACGCTACGCTATTTTTAATCATTGTAAGTTATGTTCAACCTTTTTAATTTAATGTCTCGTAGCTAAGTTATTATTATGCTTATTTAATCCGAAGTAATCATGATGTTGGGCTAATTACTAAAATTGGGTAATTGGGCTTTGTACCATAATTGGGGTTTGGATAAAAGAACGACACTTGTGGAAATTAGACCATGGGCTATTAATGGGCTTTATATTTGTTTAACTAAATGATAGTTTGTTAATGTCAATATAAAGATTTACAATTGGGCGTCCCTATAAATAACCATTTACACTCGATCGGACACGATGGGCAGGGTATTTATATGTACGAATAATCGTTCATTTAACCGGACACGGGAATGGATTAATAGCCACTAGAATAATTAAAACACGGGTGAAATTATGTACAAGGACACTTGGTATAATTGATAACAAAATATTAAAACCTTGGGTTACACTCAGTCGACATCCTGGTGTAATTATTAAACAAAGTATTAAAATCTTGTTACAGTTTAAGTCCCCAATTAGTTGGAATATTTAACTTCGGGTATAAGAATAATTTGACGAGGACACTCGCACTTTATATTTATGACTGATGGACTGTTATGGACAAAAATCAGACGAACATATTAAATAATCCAGGACAAAGTACAATTAACCCATGGGCATAAAACTAAAATCAACACGTCAAACATCATGATTACGGAAGTTTAAATAAGCATAATTCTTTTATTTCATATTTAATTTCCTTTATTTTATATTTAATTGCACTTCTAATTATCGCATTTTTATTTATTGTTATTGTATTTAATTGTACTTTTAATTATCGTACTTTTTAATTATCGCAAGTTTATTTTATCTCACTTTTATTATTCGCAATTTCATTATCGTTATTTACTTTACGCTTTAATTTAAGTCTTGTATTTATTTTTAATATTTTACATTTGGTTTTAACTGCGACTAAAGTTTTAAAATCGACAAACCGGTCATTAAACGGTAAAAACCCCCCTTTATAATAATAATATTACTTGTATATATATTTGTATTTTTATAAAAGTAAACTAATATAGCGTTAAGCTTTGTTTAAAGATTTTCCCTGTGGAACGAACCGGACTTACTAAAAACTACACTACTGTACGATTAGGTACACTGCCTATAAGTGTTGTAGCAAGGTTTAAGTATATCCATTCTATAAATAAATAAATATCTTGTGTAAAATTGTATCGTATTTAATAGTATTTCCTTGTAAAATTTAATAGTATTTTATATACACCTCGCGACACATCATATAACGACCCTCATTTTTTCCATTCTATATTTTTCCAATATTAAAAGCCCAAACAATATAATTAAAACTTAATGATTAAACTTTAATCAACAATTGTTAAGTGTTAAGAGTTAGAAAACATATTAATTAACTTTGTACAAAAATTGACAAGTTAATAAAAGATGAAAATAATAAACTGTTAGTCGACACTCACTGCTAATTAAAATTTATGCATTTATGTAATATTATAACTAATAACCTATAAGTAATAAATAAAAAGTGACATTTATATAAATAATAAAACAATTGGGAACTAAATATATACAAGTCATGAATTAGTAAAAAGAAAATAATACTTATCATGTAGTAAATGTAAAAATAATAATAATAATAATAATAGTAATAATAATGAGACTAAAAAAATCTTACATCCTTATGTTGACTAAAAATAAAGTGTAAACTAGTACATCCTTATGTTGACTAATTATAAACTAGTACCACCTATTGTTGACTAAAAATTATAAAACAAAATAAAATCATTAATTAGAACATCCTTATGTTGACTAACACTCTAATACTTGCACTATATAAACACCTAGTTTCTCATTCACAAATCACACCAAAATCCTCTCTCAAAAACAATCTCTCCCTCTCCCTCTCTTGTGGTATTCGGATCTTCAAGCTTGTTCTTCGTGTTCTTCAAGAATCTTCAAGGAGTTCTTCAAGATTTTCAAGGCTTTGATCTTCCATCTTCATCGTGTTCATCTTTTCTTTGTTAATTATCTTGAATCTTCAAAGGTATAACATAAACCCTAAACTATTTACATAAACTTTGATCTTTGATAATTCATATTCATATTATAAACTTGTTATTCATAAGTATATACATAAACACACCTAGATTTATATATACATATATACATGTAAAAAAAATATTTATATATATATATATACATATATATACGAATTATATATACATATACATATTAAAACCTTAAACCCTAATTACACCTAAACTATAATTCTTAAACCCTAATTAATTAAACTCTAAACATTTATGAAACCCTAGGACATTAATTACTAAACCCTAGTTATTAATTACTACTTTAATTAACTAACCCTAATTAATGAAACCCTAATACTACTTATACTAGTACTTAACATGTATACACTATTACTATTACTAGCACCTATAACCTACTAATTATATTGTAGCACAAAAACATTTTGGGATATGTATTAGAGATGTATAGATCTTCGAACTTTCTTGACGAATGGTTTCTACGAGATTCTAGGCAGAGGGTTTGGATTTCCGATTTAAAGGGTCCTATGGCTCAAGCCCCTAGATCTAAATTAGCCATTCGAAGGGAAAGGGGTGATTGGAAGCTTATCTAATACGGCAAGTATCCTAAAATGGAAACACTCATAAAAGTAGAAACTCTCTAGTCATAGAAACTTAGTAAAATAAGAAACTTTCTAAAAATAGAAACTTTATAAAAATAGTAACTTACTAGGAATAGAAACTTAGTAAAACAAACTATACTTAAACACATACTTAAACTTAAACATGGGCAAAACACTTAACTACTCTTAAATGTCAATAGGTTGACTTTCCTGCTCACTCGTTCAACTCTCTATTCCGAGGAATAACTCTCTCTACTTACTAAGGTGAATTCATAGCCCCACTCTTTATTGCTAGCAAACTTATTTAACTTATTTGGGGTGAGACACATGCTGCTTTTACTATTTACAATTTAGACACAAGTACCAACTGCTAAAACTATGCTATACCCGACTACGTCCGACTAAGTCCCTACAGTGATATTTTTAAGTGCTGCGGCATGCTTATTTATTGGGGGTAGGCCTATCGGGAGTAACGTCCCCGATACATTTGACTCAGTCTTTGTATTACTTGATAATGAAATTTAAACCGACAAGGACAGACACAACTTGTCATGGGGCAAACTTGAACGTTTAGTCTAAATATCACGCACTGGCATAACTTTTGGATCTGCGAGATCTACTTTTTGATCCTGCGGGAGATCAACTTTACAACTAAATCTTGTGGTCTAAAAACAACGATAACTACTTTTGTTAAACCTATGAACTTCACTCAACCTTTTTGGTTGACACTTTAGCATGTTTTGTCTCAGGTGCTGTTTGATTCAAGCTTTCTTATCTACTACTTATGTGATGCTACTTGGACTTAGGATCAAGAGATATCGCATTTATTACTTCTGCATATGAACAATTACTTTATCGTTATTTCCATTATTGTAACGACATTTCATTTTCCGCTGCGTACTCAATAAAGTTAAATTTTCTCATTTAGTATTGTTCTCGTATTATAATATGTTGGTTTATTTGATATTAGTAACGTTTCTTCCAGACCCTATTGGGAGGACGTTACAGATTGGTATCAGAGCATAACCAGGCTGTTATAGAGAACCAGGATTGCAATTTTATGTGTGCCTTACTTGCTAACTAGGGTGCCTTAGCAATCTAGGAAACTATAACCTTTCCTGCCTTACACTTAAAGCACTTAGGATTACCTTATAATCTTAACAATCTTGCTTTACTAAACTTGACTTAAAGATTCTAATCAAAGTCTCTTTCGTAATGTAGGACTACAACTTTCCTTGACCATAGTGCCTTTAATTGTTGCCTTTAACTGTTAAATGCTACACTATACTTTAGAAACTTTACTTATCTTAGAATGCCGAGCTAATCTAAGAACTCTGCTCACTTTCCTGAGTACTATCCAATTACACCACCGCATCTAAATGCGACACAATGATTTCAGAAATTCTTGACATTCATAAGTCATCTATCATGGTTATGTGTATTACATATGTATTACATGAAATATTATCCATGATTTTGAAACTCTTATAATTGTTACTACTCACACTCAAACGTATATAACTCCCTGTTATATCACGTACCTATATGCCTTATGCCTTTATGCATCGGTTTGTGAATCGAAAAATGTCATTGGGTTATCACAGTATATGAATTGAAAGTCTTTAATCAAAAGATTATTAGATTACATACTTATCACTTTATGATCTCGACACGTCATACTGCCATTATTAAAGTATAGACACATCATATCTTATTATATCTTATCGTATCTATCCCAATAGATTTTGTCTAACACTTTTCCTAAATTCCCTCCGTAAATTACGGAAATCTTTTTGCTATATACACGTATTCGAGGAGACGAATATATCATCCAGTATTCAACACTAATCTCATATCAAAAACCCTAATTCCGAACACATAATATGGATTCCTCGAACTCTTCGAGCTCCAATGGCAGCGTAACCGGAATGAACCAACCAATCAGCCATCATCTATTTTGGATGAATTGGGGATGGGTTCGTAGTAAACTTAATCAATGGAGACAAGAAGAAGGTGATCCCTTCCACCAACCGAATTCACCTCTTGGTGAAGAACCTGAAGCACTTACTGGCGAACCCGTTCGGAACACTATTTTCACCCTCATTTCCAGGATATCCAGTCACGAATATATAATATCTAAAATTTTAGATCTTATTCATCCACTTGTCCGAACCGCCAATCATCCCGGAATAATAGAAGAAGTCAACGAACTTTCGCGCTCGAGTAGTGGCTCTGGAGAATATGGTGCGAAACCTACGAACACCAGCAGCAGCACCAGCAGCATAACCAGTACCACCAGTACCATCGGCATCACCACCAATATCACCACCAACATCACCAGCTTCACCAACGACAACATCCGCATTCCACGCCTCAACATCACACTCAGTACCTCAAACATCAACATCATACGCCCCATAGATACCAAGGAATATTAGTAATAATGAGTTAAGATGTATTGACTCATTCTTCCTAAAGAATTACATATGTATACTTTATATATATGGATTGGAACAATAATAAATCTTTTCGTACTAAGCTATTACGTGTGAATCTTAACTAGTATGTACTACATGGTTAATTCATATCACAATATGCTATGATGTACATCTTTTGTTAATAACTTAACAATCATTAATCATTGCTTCAATAAAATAAACTCCATTTCGTAATAAACCAAGTGTATTACTCAAATACATGATTGATTGTATACTTTAATTTTCGATGTACTCGAAACTTTCTAGAAAATATCATTAGTGCCTTATGAATTTCACAAGAATTCCAAGAGCACCAACATCATATACCGAAATATATCAATAACAATGAACGATGAAGTATTAATTCATAACTTCATTAGCGAAATATTTCACGACAATTATGAAATCTCTAAGGTTTTGGAGATTATTTATTCTCGTTTCAACAGCAAATCAAATGAGTTTAATATTATATTAACTCATTAAAACCATGATTACATCTGAAGAATACATATATGAAAGTATATCTTCTCTTTTGTACAAACTGTTAATTGTAAAAAATATTTTAACGGGTAAGTAAAACCGAGAGATATTCATATCTCATATAAATATGTTACATTGTACATTCTTCCATTCTGATTCAGCAGTTGTTAACTATACTACTTACATTCACATGATATATGTATATGTTCACCAAAGAAAAACCATTTTCATACAAATTCAGTTACATACTCTGATTTTGACATATCGGAACTTAAGTAAAGCTTTAGCAAGTGTTATCTTCCTAAAAGATCACTACATTCATGAATTATATTCATTCGTATTCTATGATGAATTATCAAATCAAACCACCGAACTTACCATTCCTTACTTTTGAAAATCACAACATTTCTTCGTCAACCGTTAGATCCATTGATGGATGCATCTTACGCTTAAACACTTCAAATTCAAAATTCTTGAAAACATCCTTTGAATCTTGACGATCGCAATCAGCGTTTAATCATCTAAAAATGAAATTTCTTGAAACCATTTCGGATTGATAACCGATGATTCAAATATGGCTGCATTAAATGCAGAGGAAACAGAAAAATTGTAGATGGTCTTAAGGGCCAACAGTTTGATAATAAAGAATGGTACGTTGGAAAAGCTCAAAAGAAAATTTGGAACTGAAAAACGGATTGAGCTAACCATGGAGGAGACCAAGGACAAACATAAGGGCCAAACCCTATATTCAAAGAATCCAGGTAATTTTGGATCCGGTGAAATCTTTAGAGAATATCTTGCTCCGAAGTCATGTTAAAAGCTTGCGAAAAATTTTTCTTCATCAACTTTCGAACTTAGAAATTCCAAAATATCATCATAAATATCCTCTATATTTCGGAAGATATCTTCATAACGATTCATGTCCGCAATTAAGTATCTCTTTGCGATATCTTTATAAAGGAAACTATTTTAGTTTCTATATTCTGTAAAATTCGAGTTTAAATTACAAATGCTTTGAAGAAGTGTTGGGAATTGAAGCATGAGTTAGAATAATATAATGACGTCAGGCCAACGTGATTATATTACAGTAAGTCATGCTAAGTTTTTAATGGAAGATGATGATTCATAGATTTTATAATCATCATTTTCCATGTTACACGACTCTTACATTCTATTTAACCTCTAAACATATCAAGAAAATATTTTTCTTGATGATTCGGTCTTTTTCGGATATTCTGGTAATATGACAAATCAAATCGTGCTATTACATTTCCTTTCTACTTTATATATTATGATCATTCGAAACTTCATACCTATGAATTCTGGACCATTACTCGCTTGACTTGAAGTCGGGAAGAAGAAACAAAAGCATAAAGCTCCGACATATAAGGGAAAATATAAAGCCCGATAACGACTCCGAAATTACAAACCGTGTATATCAATGCGTATAGCAATATAAAGACACGGGATAATTAAAAACACTATAACCCCAAGAGCATAGTAGAAGTAAACAGATTCCTCTGGCGGTAAAAGAAAAAGAAGAATGACTGCATAGATGGTCAATATAATAACCAGGATCAGAACTGGATTAAGCATTTTCTTAATCTTTTGAAAGTTTGAATTGAGAAAGAAAGTATAGAAGTGGTGAAGATAATGAAACGAAAGAAGCTAATTTATAGCAAAATTCCAAACACATCAATCGAGGCAAATCACCGCATTTAATCAAACAAATCTCAAAATTTCGTAAATACCGGAGAATCAAATCTTATAGATTACGAAGATTTCCTTTAATTCCTTGAATTCCGGAAATCAATCGTGACTACGTCAAAAGTTAAGGCGAACATTTAATTTTCTCATTTCACTCTTTTATGATAGCTTCATTTATACTCTTCCTATAAACGAATTGTTTTATCCATATTATTCAATAGTGATAAAACTTTATTTTTCAACTTATATTCATCATTAAAATATTCTTGTTGTAAACAATGAAGATCTCTATCAAATTTCATGACTGTGATTTTCACGAACTCCTCTTTGTTTGTCTGCCCTAATATTGTGGCATAAAATGCTCAAGGTTTTAAATGAGCTCAGTACTATTCATAACACATTTCATGTATCCAATTTACTGAAATGACTTGTATAACATCATCATTTTGAATGATATTCGCATTAATGATAAAATGCACTTCGTTGAATAACCTATAGAAATCATGGAAGGAGAGGTCAAACAAACGCGTAAAAGCAATATACCTATCGTTAAAGTCCGTTGGAATTCGCGTAGAGGCCCCGAATATACCTGGGAACGCAAAGACCATATGAAACGGAAATATCCCCATCTCTTCTCAACTGCTGATGCAAACGAGGAAACTACCTAAAAACTTCGGGACGAAGTTTTCAATAACGGGGAGGTACTATAACGACCCTCATTTTTTCCATTCTATATTTTTCCAATATTAAAAGCCCAAACAATATAATTAAAACTTAATGATTAAACTTTAATCAACAATTGTTAAGTGTTAAGAGTTAGAAAACATATTAATTAACTTTGTACAAAAATTGACAAGTTAATAAAAGATGAAAATAATAAACTGTTAGTCGACACTCACTGCTAATTAAAATTTATGCATTTATGTAATATTATAACTAATAACCTATAAGTAATAAATAAAAAGTGACATTTATATAAATAATAAAACAATTGGGAACTAAATATATACAAGTCATGAATTAGTAAAAAGAAAATAATACTTATCATGTAGTAAATGTAAAAATAATAATAATAATAATAATAGTAATAATAATGAGACTAAAAAAATCTTACATCCTTATGTTGACTAAAAATAAAGTGTAAACTAGTACATCCTTATGTTGACTAATTATAAACTAGTACCACCTATTGTTGACTAAAAATTATAAAACAAAATAAAATCATTAATTAGAACATCCTTATGTTGACTAACACTCTAATACTTGCACTATATAAACACCTAGTTTCTCATTCACAAATCACACCAAAATCCTCTCTCAAAAACAATCTCTCCCTCTCCCTCTCTTGTGGTATTCGGATCTTCAAGCTTGTTCTTCGTGTTCTTCAAGAATCTTCAAGGAGTTCTTCAAGATTTTCAAGGCTTTGATCTTCCATCTTCATCGTGTTCATCTTTTCTTTGTTAATTATCTTGAATCTTCAAAGGTATAACATAAACCCTAAACTATTTACATAAACTTTGATCTTTGATAATTCATATTCATATTATAAACTTGTTATTCATAAGTATATACATAAACACACCTAGATTTATATATACATATATACATGTAAAAAAAATATTTATATATATATATACATATATATACGAATTATATATACATATACATATTAAAACCTTAAACCCTAATTACACCTAAACTATAATTCTTAAACCCTAATTAATTAAACTCTAAACATTTATGAAACCCTAGGACATTAATTACTAAACCCTAGTTATTAATTACTACTTTAATTAACTAACCCTAATTAATGAAACCCTAATACTACTTATACTAGTACTTAACATGTATACACTATTACTATTACTAGCACCTATAACCTACTAATTATATTGTAGCACAAAAACATTTTGGGATATGTATTAGAGATGTATAGATCTTCGAACTTTCTTGACGAATGGTTTCTACGAGATTCTAGGCAGAGGGTTTGGATTTCCGATTTAAAGGGTCCTATGGCTCAAGCCCCTAGATCTAAATTAGCCATTCGAAGGGAAAGGGGTGATTGGAAGCTTATCTAATACGGCAAGTATCCTAAAATGGAAACACTCATAAAAGTAGAAACTCTCTAGTCATAGAAACTTAGTAAAATAAGAAACTTTCTAAAAATAGAAACTTTATAAAAATAGTAACTTACTAGGAATAGAAACTTAGTAAAACAAACTATACTTAAACACATACTTAAACTTAAACATGGGCAAAACACTTAACTACTCTTAAATGTCAATAGGTTGACTTTCCTGCTCACTCGTTCAACTCTCTATTCCGAGGAATAACTCTCTCTACTTACTAAGGTGAATTCATAGCCCCACTCTTTATTGCTAGCAAACTTATTTAACTTATTTGGGGTGAGACACATGCTGCTTTTACTATTTACAATTTAGACACAAGTACCAACTGCTAAAACTATGCTATACCCGACTACGTCCGACTAAGTCCCTACAGTGATATTTTTAAGTGCTGCGGCATGCTTATTTATTGGGGGTAGGCCTATCGGGAGTAACGTCCCCGATACATTTGACTCAGTCTTTGTATTACTTGATAATGAAATTTAAACCGACAAGGACAGACACAACTTGTCATGGGGCAAACTTGAACGTTTAGTCTAAATATCACGCACTGGCATAACTTTTGGATCTGCGAGATCTACTTTTTGATCCTGCGGGAGATCAACTTTACAACTAAATCTTGTGGTCTAAAAACAACGATAACTACTTTTGTTAAACCTATGAACTTCACTCAACCTTTTTGGTTGACACTTTAGCATGTTTTGTCTCAGGTGCTGTTTGATTCAAGCTTTCTTATCTACTACTTATGTGATGCTACTTGGACTTAGGATCAAGAGATATCGCATTTATTACTTCTGCATATGAACAATTACTTTATCGTTATTTCCATTATTGTAACGACATTTCATTTTCCGCTGCGTACTCAATAAAGTTAAATTTTCTCATTTAGTATTGTTCTCGTATTATAATATGTTGGTTTATTTGATATTAGTAACGTTTCTTCCAGACCCTATTGGGAGGACGTTACACATCAGGTGCCCAGCCGACCATCGACTGATTATAGGTGGTGATCTGAATGGACATATAGGAGTGGAGGCAGAAGGTTATGAGGGAGCCCATGGTGGCTTTGGGTTTGGTCCTAGAAATGAAGAGGGGTGCTCAATTCTTGAGTTTGCCATTGCCCACGAGTTGGTGGTAGCAAACTCTTTCTTCAAGAAGAGGGATGCTCAGTTAGCCACATTCCATAGCGGGGGTCGCAGCACCCAGATTGACTTTTTGCTTCTTCGTAAAGGGGAACTTAGGACATGTAGGGACTGTAAGGTCCTTCCAGCTTTGACGTGCTCCTCCCAGCACAGATTGCTGGTCATGTACCTAGTCACTAGGGGAAGAGTTGGCAGGAGGGCTAGGGCTGTACAACCTAGAATCCTTTGGAAGAACCTCTATGGAGCGAATGCAAAGACTTTTAGAGCAATTTTTGTTAATAGATTGAGTGTAGAAGAGGATTACGTTGCCCCTATGGACGCATACCAGATATGGAATCGTATGGCGTCCGCTATCAGAGATGTGGCAAAAGAGACCTTAGGAGTGGCTATAGGGACATCGAGAGCCCATAAGAGTAGAAGAGAGTCGTGGTGGCTTAGTGACGATGTCCAATCGAAAGTCGCGTTAAAGCAGATGAGGTTTAGGGAGCTCATTACTCTTGGAGAAGGGACACCTGAAGAGAGAACTAGGGTAGAAGAAAGATATAAAGAAGCTAAAAGAGAAGCTAAGAAGGCCGTAGCAATTGCAAAAGACAAAGCATATGAAGACTTATATAGAAAACTAGACTCTAAAGAGGGAGCTAATGACATATATAGGATAGCCAAAGATAGGGAGCGAGGAAGGAGGGACTTAGGTAACATCAAATATATCAAGGATGTAGCAGGCCAAAGTATAGTGAGAGAAGACCTTATTAGGAAAAGATGGGAAGAATATTTTGCATCCCTTTTCGGTAGGGGAAGACCAGAGCGGAACGGTGAACCCCACGAGGTTCAGGAGTTTCAAAACAACTGTTTCTGCACGAGGATTAATCAGGAGGAAGTTAGATTGGCCCTACGAAAGATGGGAAGAAACAAAGCAGTAGGACCAGACCAAATTCCGATTGAGGCGTGGAAGTGCCTAGGAGGTGACGGGGTTAGATGGTTGACAAACCTTTTCAACACGACGTTTAGAAGCGCAAATATGCCTATGGAATGGAGACTCAGTGAGGTTATTCCCATTTACAAGAACAAGGGAGATGCGCAATTATGTAGTAACTATAGAGGCATAAAGTTACTCAGTCATACTATGAAGCTTTGGGAAAGAGTGATCGAGACGAGGCTCAGACGCGAGACAAAGGTTTCAGAGAACCAATTCGGCTTCATGCCAGGACGCTCGTTGATGGAAGCGATTCACATAGTTAGAAGCCTTATGGAGAAGTATAGGGAAAAGCAAAAGAACCTACACATGGCGTTCTTAGACTTGGAAAAAGCTTATGACTGTGTCCCGCGTGAGCTGATTTGGAAGACTCTTAATGCTAGGGGAGTCCCAAGTAGATATATAAGATCTATTAGAGATATGTACGAGGGGCGAAGACTCGTATACTTACGATGGTAGGAAACACAGAGTTTTTCCCGGTAGAGGTTGGTTTACATCAGGGATCTGCCCTTAGCCCTTATCTTTTCGCTTTGATCCTAGACGAGTTGACTCATAGGATACAAGACAACATCCCATGGTGCCTGATTTTCGCCGACGATATTGTATTAGTTTCGGATTCTCAGTATGAGCTTAACAGGAGGCTAGAGCAATGGAGGATCGCCTTAGAATCAAATGGCCTACGGATTAGCAGACTTAAATCGGAGTACCTTAGATGCGATTTCAAGGGGGGCGAAGAGGAACACGACGATATAGTGGATATCAAAATTGGGGATCAGATTCTACCCCCGCAAGAGTCCTTTACATATTTAGGCTCGATGCTTCACATTTCGGGAAGGATAGATGAGGATGTGACGCATCGTATACGAGTAGGATGGTTGAAGTAGAGGGCTGCGAAAGGGGTGTTGTGCGACAAGAAGGTCCCACTTAAACTGAAAGGTAAATTCTTTAAGGTGGCAATTAGACCAGCCATGTTGTACGGATCAGAGTGTTGGCCAATGACGAAGGCCCAAGAGAGGAGGATGGAGGTGGCAGAAATGAGGATGCTTAGATGGACGTGTGGTAAGACCATGCTAGATATGATACCAAATGGAGTTTTTAGGGAGAAATTGGAAGTTGGGAACATCATCAACAAACTTAGGGAAGGACGATAATGTAAAAGAATCGTGGCCAAACAGAAATAACAATTGATGAACACGAATATGATAAACAAAGCCTCGGCTTCTTTATTCTCAAAAATAATAATATCAAAGACTGACTTTCAAAATAATCTAAATCCCTTTAAATACAAATAACTAATAAGAAGATAATAGGAAACAAACAAGATAATAGGTAACAAAATATGGATAATTATGGAATTTAAATCCCACCGATTTCATTGCTTAAATGCCACCGAATCTTTTTTTCCAAATAACATCAAATCTGCCTTGCTAATTGCTTCCTTCACAAGCCATCAGCCCAAATGGGAGGCCCAACTTGAGTTTCTCCAAAGTAATCTTGTAGGAGCCTAATATTTGTCAGCCTAATATTTATTGGTCTAATATTTTTCAGCCCATTAACAAGTTCAACATGTTTACCCGATTCTGCATCATTCTCCCCTTCTTCGAAAAGACTCGTCCTCGAGTCTACAACTTCAAGGACCGAAGATTTTAAAAGATCCTTACGAACAACACGAACAATATTATTTTCAATGAAAGTGCCAAATATTGCAACGGGGAGGTGGTCCTCACCAATATTGTTTAGACCAAGATCAGTTTTTTTGAAATTAATTTTCAAATCAACATCTTCATTGTGCATATTGGTGTCTTTGTTAGTAACTACCTCCAAATCACTTTTATAATCACATTCAAAAAAAAGAAAAAGATACCTCACCATCAGTATCATAGATGGGTTCGGTATCATAAATGGATTCTCCATCTTCACAATCTGTATCATAGATGGGTTCAGTATCATAAATGGATTATGAATCGATTCTATCCGAATCGTAGTGCGCAGGGAATCGTTGTTGGTTCAGTTCCAACTCGACGATTCGCTTATATAATCGTTCAATTTCTGTGTCTCGAGGGTCTTCGTTGCCTCTTTCGGCGTGTCTACGATTATCTCCATCGTTGCCTCGGTCGGCGGTTCTGCAATAGCCTCCTCGATAACCTCCACGAAACATTGTTTGGCCAAAACCTGAGCTCTGGATACCAAATAATGTAAAAGAATCGTGGCCAAACAGAAATAACAATTGATGAACACGAATATGATAAACAAAGCCTCGGCTTCTTTATTCTCAAAAATAATAATATCAAAGACTGACTTTCAAAATAATCTAAATCCCTTTAAATACAAATAACTAATAAGAAGATAATAGGAAAGAAACAAGATAATAGGTAACAAAATATGGATAATTATGGAATTTAAATCCCACCGATTTCATTGCTTAAATGCCACCGAATTTTTTTTCCAAATAACATCAAATCTGCCTTGCTAATTGCTTCCTTCACAAGCCATCAGCCCAAATGGGAGGTCCAACTTGAGTTTCTCCAAAGTAATCTTGTAGGAGCCTAATATTTGTCAGCCTAATATTTATTGGTCTAATATTTTTCAGCCCATTAACAAGTTCAACATGTTTACCCGATTCTGCATCAGACGACTTAGATGGTTTGGGCATGTTAGGAGGCGCCCACTTTTAGCCCCAGTTAGGAGAGTCGAGACCCTCGCCGTTGGCGGCGTAAGGAGAAGGCGTAGACCTAGACGTAGGATGGAGGATAGATTGAAGCTTGACATGAAAGAGCTCCTACTGACGGAGGACATGACTTCTGATAGGAGCCTGTGGAGGAGTAGAATTAGAATTATTGAGTAGGTTTTTTTTTTTTTTTTTCATTGTGTTAGTTACTTTTATTATACAACTACATATATAACTATAACTAGATATTCAATAACCACACTATTTATACCCCTCTACATGGTTTATATGCCTTTGTATCTATGTATATGTTTTTAGGCTATATATATGTACCGATGTATATGTTTGTATCTATATATGTATCTATGTATCTAAGTGCATGTATTGGTGTATGTATGTTTGTCTGTCTTGTATCTGTACCTAGGTATATATATCTACGAATGTATCTATATGTATTTATGTTTAAGCATGAGTTTTTTTTTTCTTCATGCTTTCGTGTGGTATATATATATATCGGTGTGTGTGTATATGTATATGTATATGTATATGTATATGTATATGTATATGTATATGTATATGTATATGTATATATTTTGTTTGTCTGTATGTCTACCTGAAATTAAATGGTTATGTGCACTATTTTATTCATGCTCTTTGCCCTACTGTTGTGCATTACTGCTATATGTGTCCCCCTTTATGGTTACTGTGTATGGTTGCTTCTTGCTAGGCGCTCATTACTCGTACAGGTACGTATCATTTGCCCTCTCTATTTCGTTCTTATGAGCTCTTCGGACCGGAGGTCCTTTAGGAAGCAATCTCTTTTGCGCTAGAGTAGAGGGAGGGACGACCTTATCTAGGCGCGGGTTCTATACCCGCGGGTGGAGTAGTGACTTCCTTCTAATCTAGGGTACGAGTAATGATTGTCTACACTCACCTCCCCCATACCCCACTTTCGTTGGATTGGGTATTGTTGTTGTTGTTGTCATATATGGACATTAAACAATTTCCATAAGTACCTTAAAAATCAAAATGATGGATTTTTTTATAGTTTTTGACCGGCTCTAAAGGCTTGGTCATGATGGAGATGTTATTGTTTAACAAGTAGGTAGTTTATCATCAAGATGACATTCCATCGATCTGAGATTAAACAATTTCAACTGGTACATTTAAAAATCCAATAAAACTAAAAACGTGGAAATTAAATAACATAATATTTTTTTTTTTATTATTATTATTTTCTTGTATAGGTAGATAGACATAAATCAAGTCTGACTTTTGTTTTCATATAGACATCTAAAAAGTCTGGTCTTTTCATTCAGAGGCAGTGATCATCATCTCATTTGCTGCTAATTATCTTAATTTGAATCTCTTTATAATTTCATGAGATGACGTCTCTTATAGAGTCAGATCACCTCAGTGTGCCCTTCCAAGATATCGTAACAGCCACCAAAAACTTCACAACATTTATCGGAAAGGGAGGATACGGCCAAGTTTACAAAGGAGAGCTCTTACTCTCCGGGGAACTTAGGACGGTTGCTGTAAAGCGACTTAGTACTAAAGAGTCTAAAGGTGGTCAGGGGATTAAGGAGTTCTTAACAGAGATTCAACTGTTGTCTCGTTATAAACACCAAAACATCGTCTCCTTTCTTGGTTTCTGTAAACAAGGAGATGAAAAAATTCTTATATATGAGTATGCTGAGCATGGAAGCCTTGATACGTACCTGAGTAGGGCATGTACATTCACATGGAAGCAAAGGATTAATATATGCATCGATGCAGCTTACGGTCTTGATCATCTTCACAACCATGTTTCAGATAATCATAGAGTTATCCACAGGGATATTAAAAGTGGAAACATTCTGTTGGGTCACAACTTGAAAGCTATGATTGCGGATCTAGGACTTTCCAAAAGAGGTCTTACAAATGATAATGATAGTTATATTGTGACGCATGCGTGCGGCACGGATGCTTATTTGGATCCGGAGTATAGGAGAACAGGAATTCTTACTAAAGAATCGGATATATATTCATTCGGGGTAGTATTGTTTGAGGTCTTATGCGGCAGGTTGAGCTACATGAATGTGCAGGACAATCGGCGTTATCTAGATCAACTGGCTCGAAGATCCTACAAAGAACATAAACTAGAGGAAATAATTGATGCTAGTTTGAAAGATAAAATTGACTCAAATTCTTTGTTTACATATTCAAAGATTGCATATGAATGCTTACTCATTAATCGGCCTGAACGACCTGCAATAGCTACTGTGGTAAAACAACTCAAGGATGCATTGAAATTCCAGGTAAGTTCAAGTTTTCTAAATAATAAGTGGTTTTATTTTTTTGGGCATTAGTTTGGGATCACCTGTGGGGACTTAACCACCCACGGGTTCATCTCCCATAGTTGTATAATCCGCCCCCAACTACTGCCCTGGAAAAAACCCGGACCAATCCGAGGGCATGGCCGGTAAAACTCCCCTCCCCGCTATCCCCGCATTAAGCGAAAGGCGGTCTGGGTGGATACTTTAGGTCAGGGATAACATTGAGTCAGTCCAGCGGAGTCGAACTCCTGACCTCTCGCTAAGAGAGGCAGGCCACTACCAGGTAAGCTACAAGTCAATGTTTAATAAGTGGGTTTATTACTTGGAAAATGATCTACAAGTTAAATCAAAACTTGGATGAGTTTTCTTGAATTGTTTGTGTCGTCAAAACCATCCCAATATAATCACGTGGTCGGGCATTAGTATATTCGCAATATGCCTTAAGCTCTCACTATAAACTTTTGTTTCCCTGTTAAAACAAACACACATTTTGTGGGAAGTCTGATGTGTATGTTAGCATGTTATATGCTCACTTAGTAAAGTCAGTTCATTTCTTATGGTAGTTGGTGTTGCGGGTGATGTGTAGTTGTGGAGGAAATTTTGTTGAAATTAATAATTAATATTTCATATTTAATATTTAATAAAGAATAATCCTTTTTTAGGTTCGTAGAAAAAACTTCACTACTGACAACCACATTTAGATCCTTACTAGCGAGCAAAACCCCTGGGTAACAAGCCCCCTAAGCGACGAGACCTGTAACAGGGTGAATTGTGCACATTGACGCCACCTCTAGTCAAGAGTCTAATTAATTCAATCTTGAGCGTTAAAAAGAATTGAACATGGGTCTTATGCTTCATTACGAACTCGGTGGCCACTTGAGCTATGTTCAAGTGGTTTAATATTGAATAATCATTAACAATTAATGATTAATGATTAATTATGAGGGATACAAATAACTAATTTGAAGGAAAACTGGTAACTAATTAGGAGACAAAATCATGTTTTGGTTGAAATTCTAATCAATGGTTAAAATACAAATTAATGGTTGACATCATCACATTAATCAATGGTGAAATTATGATTTAAAATAATTATGTAACACTTGAAATTGAATACGCTTACATAATTATGACTTTCTTTTATATATAGTTAGATTAGATATATTAGATTAGAAGTTAAATTAAATTAGATTGATACTTCAATAAAAGATATAGCAATTAAACAAAACTTAAACATCACATAAATTTAAAGAGAACCTAAAAAAATGAAGAAGTAAGCATACTCTATGGCTCTCCTTTGTCCTTTTTCCTTTGTCCTTTGTCCTTCAGTTGTAGCCAACACCATCAACCTCATTTTTTACCTTGAACGGGTCAAAGTCAAAAATAGGATTAATAGAAAGAAAGGAGATCAGAAAGATAGGTGGATGAATTATACATGTTGGATGTTTCCTTGAGCATTAAGTAGTAGATCCCCCTTATTTTGGGAAAGCTGGTGGCCACGTGTGAATTCTTTCAACGGTACCAATTTCAACCAGAGGGTTTGATTTCCGATCAATTTCATTTTTCACTACGGTTCCAGCTGGGGATCCTTTCCTTTCATCTTCAATTATCAACTAATTTCAATTAAAAACCCTTTACTCCACTTCATCATATCCTTCGACGATCCTGCTCAGATGGGTGATTCAATTTTTATCGGCAGACTGGAAAGGGTATCGCAAAATATGCTCAAAGACGCTTTCGGTAAGATTGGTCCGATTAAGGAAATCAAATAGTAGTCATTTCAGCGTTTTGCGTTTATTTCTTTTGAAGAAATTGCACATGCTTCTTTGGCGATTCAAGAGATGAACGACTCGAATGTCTTCGGAAAACCTATCTATGTGGGCGGCCTTGTCGACGTGATGGTGGATTGTCCAGCTTTGAGGGTCATTCATGGTCATTTGTAACGCTTGCCCCAAATCGTTCTATTGTCGAACGTTTGGATCTGTGTGTGCTCATTGTTGATTCAGCTCCTCTGGTGGAGGCCAAGGTTAAAGATTTCCTTTTCAATTGCAAGGCACGTATTTTGTTACCCGTGTACATGGCCAACGAAGGCGCCTCCCGGATGGCACCACCATGTACACCCGAATGTGGTCAACGAAAAGTGTGGTCTCAATTGGTAACACTTCCCACATCCTCACAAGTGGCCAACGAAGAGTGGACTTCAAAGTAATCACACTCACCACTTTCCCCAAACGCAATGTGGCCAACGAATACCGAGTCTTATATTAGGGACATCACTCACCACAATGCACCAAGTGGCCAATGAAGAGTAAAATTCTTCACAATCGGATAGTACTCGCCACTAACCCGCAAGCAAACAATTTATATACGCACACATATAAATACTCCACTCACCTTGAGCAATTAGGCGAGTCACAACCTCTCTAGGACTTTAAGCTTGATCCAAGAGCAAGTCACCTATCATATACACAACATCAAGCTATAAATACTAGTAGCTTGACCTAAAACCCATACGTCCAACTTTGACCCCAATTGCACCCAAAATCACCAACTTGGTCAAACAAGACCCAAACTCCCCAAATCACCAAAACTAGTGATTTGGTCCCAAACTCAACCTAAAACATCTTATGGTCAATTGCTAGGAGCAATTCATAACCCAAATCAACCAAATGACCCATTTTGACCCAAATCGGGTTTACACCCAAAATCAACTTTCAAAGACACCCATTTGGTTCCATTCAACAACAAAATCACTAATAATAGTGATTATGCCCAAATTGCAAGTCTACACATGACCAAAATATTTTACAACCCAAAACCCACCAACAAGGGTCAACCAGACCCACAACTAGCTTCAAACACCCATTTGTAATCTAGATGGGTTTTATCAAGAACATGCAATACCAAACTACAACACCAAATTGAAAGAAAATCGGAGTTAGGACGTACCACTAGTATCACAAGATAGCTAGAAACAAGATAAACAAGGTTAACTCTTGCACTTTGGTGAGATTCAACCTCCTTCTTCTCTAAATCAAGCTTTCTCTCTCAAGAATTAGGGTTTCTCACTCTAGAAAGTTTGAGAGTGTTTGAGTGGGTGGAAAATGCAATTGAAATGGATCTAAAACTGATTGATTAGCTATAAGGCCATCCATGTGTGAAAAGACCAAATTGTCCCCACTTAAAACCCTTTAAAAACGCATTAAATCTCAGATCTGACGAAGGAACGTCATTCCTGCAAATGGAACGTTGTTCCTTATTAAGAACGTCGTTCCTTAATATGATAACTTCGTTCTTGAAATGACCTCTCGTTCTGTTCAATGATACCCATTTCCTTGATCACAACGTCGTTCCTGGTTTTGGGACGTCATTCCTCCATTTGGAATGTCGTTCCTCCACTTCGGAACGTCGTTCCACCTACAGAAAAACCGAGGTGTTACATGGACCCTCTGTTTTTTATGGTGATGATCGAATTGGTGATACAGATGCTACGACGGATACAGTTGCTTCGTCGATCCTTGGGTTGCAGACTAAGCACTTTACTCGAGGTGTTGGAGTTTTTGTTGATGGATATTTGATGTTGGTTTTTCTTATCCGGTGCTTACGGGTAAAAAGGCAGATGGTCATTGTAATTCTTCTGTTAAAGCTGGTTTGAGTTTTGATATGTCACCCTCGGTTATGTTTTCTTTAGATAAGATTCAAGCGGCTCCAGATTCTCAAGGCTTTCGCAAACGCAAACGAGCTCGTTGTTAAAGTTCAGGTGATGATATTATGGGTTCGGTGGGGGTACGAGAAGGTTAATGGGGTGTGTGGTTCGATCGAATGTCTGACTTAGGGGCAGCTAAGGGTGGTCCTGATGATCAACCTGTTAGTAACATGATGGCTAATGTTGATGTTTCTCGGGTCGATTTGGGTCAAAGAAGAGAGCGATAGAAGATGGGTTGTGAGGTAGTTGTGGGCCGTGGAAGTTTTGATGGGCCTGGACATGTGTTTGATTTAGGCCTAGGTGAAGGTAATCCATCGGGTAAATCTTCTAGCTTTTTTGAGGAGGTGGCAAAAGAACTTGAAGGATAGGGTGGAAGGTAAATTGATTGGTCCGATTAAGGAAATCAAATCGTGGTCGTTTCAACATTTTGCGTTTATTTCTCTTGAAGAAATTGCACATGCTTCTTTGGCTATTCAAGAGATGAATGACTCGAATGTCTTCGAAAACCCTATCTATGTTGGGCGGCCTTGTCGACGTGATGGTGGATTGTCTAGCTGTGAGGGCCTATCATGGTAACGCTTGCCCCAACTCGTTCTATTATCGAACGTTTGGATCAGTGTGTGCTCATTGTTGATTCAGCTCCTCTGGTGGACGCCAAGGTGAAAGATTTCCTTTTCAATTGCAAGGCACGTGTTTTGTTTTTCAGTAAGATGGGTGCGTTGGTTCGGGTGATCGAATGTGACGATTTGAATTCTTATTCCAACATTCTTGCGAGGGGTCCAGTTTCGACGTGGTAGTTCCTTTTTCTCCAAATACTGAAGAGTTTTCAGGTTTGTTCAGGTGGAATTACGGGATTTTTCGGCCAAGTTTATTTTCGATGAGAACATTAGGAGTATTGATGGTAGGGTGGGTGTGGTGGTGAAGGTGTCTCAACCTTGGTCTGATTTGTTAAGCATTGGTTCTTTATTTGCTTTTGTTGACACTACTTGCGTTAAACATATTCATGAGCTTGTTCGGGTGACGTTGATCTCTTATACACTTGTTAAAGGGCATATTTGGGTCAATGAAATTCCAGACGTGTCGGTTGTGAAGAGATTGCAAGCTGTTTCGTTTTCCTGTAACTTTATGCAGGTAACTAATGATTCGATTTTAAAGGAAGTTCTTTCTTGTGGTTGTCCTAATGATTCGAGTGATCATTTTGGACCCTCTGTTTTTGGTGGTGATGATCTAATTGGTGATACACATGCTATGACAGATACGGTTGCTCCGTCGATCCCTGGGTTGCAGACTAAGCACTTTACTCGAGGTGTTGGCGGTTTTGTTGATGGAGATTTGATGTTGGTTTTTCTTCTCCGATGATTACGAGTAAAAAGGCGGATGGTCATTGTAATTCTTCTATTAAAGCTGGTTTGAGTTTTGATATGCCACCCTCGGTTACGTTTTCTTTAGATAAGATTCAAGCGGCTCTAGATTCTCAAGGCTTTCGCAAACACAAACGAGCTCGTTGTTGAAGTTCAGGTGATGATATTGTGGGTTCGGTGGGGTACGAGAAGGTTAATGGGGGTGTGTGGTTCGATCGAATGTCTGACTTAGGGGCAGCTAAGGGTGATCCTAATGATCAACCTATTAGTTACATGATGGCTAACGTTGATGTTTCTCGGGTCGATTTGGGTCAAAGAAGAAAGGGATGGAAGATGGGTTGTGAGGTAGTTGTGGGTCGTGGAAGTTTTGATGGGCTTGGACCTGTGTTTGATTTAAGCCTAGGTGAAGGTAATCCATCGGGTAAATCTTCTAGCTTTTTTGAGGAGGTGGCAAAAGAACTTGAAGGATGTATTATGGTGGAAGGTAAATTGATTGGTTCGATCACGCTCCCGAAGCAAAAAGAAATTAAGAGATCTATGGCGAAGAAGGTTCACGCGGAGGTGTCACAAAAGGTTAGTGCCGAAGGTTTGTGAAGTCCTCGTTTCGTTTCCTAAGTTTATTTGGTCTGTAGGTTTATTGGCTTTATTTTTGTGTGATCGTACATTAACTCTCTTAATTTTGTTCGATAGTTTGGATGTTGTTTGTTTAGAAGTTATGTTTTGTGTTTTTGGGCTTCGTTGCCTTTGTTTGTATCATTGTTTCGAGTTTTCACTTTTTTATGAAGATCTCGAGTTTAGTTTTTATAAAGTTAAATAAAGTTCATGTTGAATTTTTTTTTGGTAAGAATCAACTAGCTTTTCTATTTTTCTTGTACCGTTGCATTCTCGAGTTTTTCTTTTAACATAAAGGAAAGGAAACAAACAACAACAACAAAGCCCAATCCCATATGCGTGGGGTATGGGGAAGGTGAGACGTAGACAATCATTCCTCTACCCATGAATAAAGAGAATTTGTTTCTCCACCCCGAGTGAAACACTCACAAGAGTAGAGAGAGTCATCCCTCTCTCGATTCGACGGATAAAGAGATTGCTTCCAAGCGGACCTCCGGCCAGATAGTAAGGGGAAAAAACAGATTGTGACGACCCGGAAATTTCCGACTAAATTTAAACTTTATCTTTATATTATTCTGACACGATAAGAAATGTTTGTTAAGTTAAATCTCAAGGATTTTAAATTATGTTTATACATTCATTTAAACCTCGACCAAATTCCAATGATTCACGAACCATTAAATGAACATATATGAATATGTATGTATATGTGTATATGTTATAAATTGAAAATGTCAACAAAGTATTTAAACGTATAATGCTTTATATGAACGTATTTGTTTCAATATGATTATCGACGAAATTAAAAAAATATATATTAAATGATTGAATTATCAGAAACATTGAATTATGATTACAAGTCTCTGTTGAGAGGTCCACTATGATTTGAGAAAATCTATTCCTCTTAACGATATTCGGAATAATTTGTAAAGCTATTTATAAATAAAAATAAAAAGTGTCATTTACGAAAGTTAGACAAAAGCTAGTGGAGAATTGGTTTCCATAATATTCTATTAATCTATTTTCAAACGTACAAAAACGTTTTCAGTTTAAAAAGAACTTTATTATTAAAACGTATATAACTTTTATAAATATCTAGAATCGCTTTTGACAACTCATTATTTAACCAGTATGATAAATATAACGATATTTATGTTTTATTTCATTAAATATATATAACGATTTAAATTAATATTATATATATTTATACGCGTATTATACATAAATAGTTTTTATACTTTTACTATACTTTAACTTTACCTTTACTTTACTTTTACTTTACTTTAACTTTAATAATTCACTTTAATAATTCATACTTTAATAATTCACTTTAATAATTTATACTTTAATAATTCACTTTAATAATTCATACTTTAATAATTCATACTTTAATAATTCACTTTAATAATTCAAAAATCTATTATAAATAGAATTCAATAGGTTTCATTATTTCATAGAAACTTTAAAATATATTTCTCTAAACTCTCTCAATCGATTTATATATATATATATATATATATATATATATATATATATATATATATATATATATATATATATATATATATATATATATATATATATATATATTTGCTCTGTATTATTTCAAGATATTATTAGTATACATAAAATATTACGACGGAGTGATGTCCGAGTGATTTTAAAATAGTTTTTTGAATGAGTTGAAGCTAAGGAAATTATGGGTTATAGCTATGGAGGTGATGGGTATGGTTCATGGGTATGCTCGTGAGGTCAATCTAGTGTTTATCATCTCCGTTGCGTCTACGTACTTTCCTGCAATATTGAATCTCAATATTGATACGTGAGCACTCATAACTTAACTTTTATATATCAATAGTGTATCCCTGACTAGTGCTCGAGTATATAGGATTATGCATGCTTGTACATTCGATATTGTCCTTAGATAGGTTTGTTGAATCCTGAATTAGATACATATGCTACTGAGATAGGGTATATGATATGCATGTCATTGAAAAGCTAGCGAAAAATTAAGAACTTTTCATTTAGATATCGAATGGTTTCGATGAACGGATTAGAAGTTATAGTCAACTGAATTTTAGTATTATTGTTAAAATGATTATTATTACTATCGTCGTTATTATTTTAATAGAAATATCATTGTTATTATAAAATATCATTGTTACTATTATGTTAGTATTATCATTTTATCATAATACCATTTTTAGTAAATATAAATATTGTTATTTTTTTATAGAATAATAATAATTATTATTACAATATAATACAACTTTTACTTATTATTATTATTATGATCAATATTATTTTATCAAATAAATAGGGGATACAAAGATATTTTTCACCACGCGTAATATAATTACATTAATAATACTTACCACTATAGTTTTACGATATTAAGTGAACTTTATAAATTTTACTACTTAAGATATATAAAAGTATATTTTATCATATATAAACGTTAATATAAATTTTTATTAATAAATGACTTTTATTATTATAAAATCTAATAAATATATTTAAATACATAAAACGACTATAGTTAAGTTATATAATAAACACGTATAAATTTTAGAAGTCATTTTGGGTCAAGTTGACTTTTGTTGACTTTTGCATATTAGTCTCGAGCATTAGGATTGTGGTGCACTATGACTTGACCAAAAATTGTTAGACAAATATTGACCAACATATAAATATATATAATTAATATAGGTTCGTGAATCCGAGGCCAACCTTGCACTTGTTAAATGACGTTATATGTATTTTTACTACAAAATACAGAATGGTGAGTTTCATTTGCTCCCTTTTATATATATTTTTGGGACTGAGAATACATGCGCTGTTTTTATAAATGTTTTACGAAATAGGCACAAGTACTAAAACTAATTCTATGTGGGTTTAAACCAGAAATATACCCTTAGCTTGGTAACATTAAACTACTTGTCTATGTACGGTAGGCGCGAATCCTAAAGATAGATCTATTAGGCCTAACAAACCCCATCCTGACTATGGGATGCTTTAGTACTTCGAGGTTATTTTAAACACACCTGATCTGGTGTACTTCAGAGGGTAAAACATGAACGTTAAGGCTTGTTACCGGGTGCCTACAACTTATAGAATACTTTTATATACTTGCGAGTGTACATATATTTATAAACGAAAATCTTGTGGTCTATTAATATATTGAAATGATTGTTATGATAAACCTATGAACTCACCAACTTTTTGGTTGACACTTTAAAGCATGTTTATTCTCAGGTATTAAAGAAATCTTCCGTTGTGCATTAGCTCATTTTAAGGATATTACTTGGAGTCATTCATGGCATATTTTGAAAGACGTTGCATTCGAGTCATTGAGTTCATCAAGATTATTATTATGTCAATTATAGTTGGATGTATTATGAAATGGTGTGCATGCCATCAACTTTCGTTGTAAAGAAAGTTTGTCTTTTAAAAACGAATGCAATGTTTGTAAAATGTATCATATAGAGGTCAAATACCTCGCGATGTAATCAACTATTGTGAATCGTTTATAATGTATATGAACGGGTCCTTTCAGTTGGTATCAGAGCGGTGGTCTTAGCGAACCAGGTCTGCATTAGTGTGTCTAACTGATAGTCGTTAGGATGCATTAGTGAGTCTGGACTTCGACCGTGTCTGCATGTCAAAAGTTTTGCTCATCATTTTTGTCGGAAATTACTTGCTTATCATTCTTAGTCTAGACACGTCTTACTGCATTGATTGAATGAATAGTGTATAGACAAAATTCATATCTTAGCGTATCTGCTAATCCATATCTTAGCGTATCTGTTACTGTAAACTTTGCCTGACATATCCCGTAAATTCCTCCGTAATCTACAAAATATTTTGCGCTATATATATATATATATAGATATTCTATGTAATTAGAATACCACCCGATAGCCAAAAAATCATTTCATATCGAAAAATCCTTTATTCAATCGAACGAAATGGAATCCGTCATTAGTTCAAGTCCCTCAAATTCTGATATGGAATCCCACTCAAGATCCGAAAGCAGTGTGACCGGAATGGATCAACCAATTAGCCATCATCTATTCTGGATGAATTGGGGATAGGTTCGTAGCCTCCTCAATAATTGGAGACAAGAAGAAGGTGATCCCTTCCATCCACCACATTGCCCTCTTGGCGATGAACCTGAAGCACTTACCGGTGAACCGGTCCGAAACACCATTTTCTCTCTCATTTCCAGAGTATCTCGTCACGATTATATACTACATCAAATTCTAGATTTTATTTATCAGCTCATCCGAACCGACAATCACCCCGGTGTAATAGAAGAAGTCAACGCGCTTCGCTCGAGTAGTGGCTTTAGAGAATATGGTGCAAGGGTTACAAACACCAACAACAGCACTAGCAGCATAACCAGTACCACCATCAGCAACACCAACAGTACCATCACCACCACCAACAGTAACATCCGCATCTCACACTTCAACATCACAACCTATATCCCACGAGTACCAATGACATACACTCTATAGATACCAAGGAATACCAACAACAACAAACGATGAAGTATTGATTCATAACTTCACCGGAGAAACATTTTGCGACGATTATGTAGTCTCTAAAGTCTTAGAGATTATCTATTCTAGCCCTAACCATAAATTAGATGAGTGAACCCAAATGATAGAAGGAAGAGTAGAAACCCTGACAAGAATGATGTGTGGTTTACAAGCTAGACTTGATTTACCAACAGCATCAACAGTACCATGAACATCACCAGTACAGTCAGTGCCATCAGCGTTGTGAGAATCAGCAGCACCTATAACATCACAAACTCCGTCAGTTCAAGAATCACCGTGGACATCATTATAAATCAACAAGAAGTATGTCATATCAATGAGTTATGAAGTGTTAACTCATTTCCACTGAAGGATTTATATGTATATCTTATATATATAAATTTTTAGACCATAATAAATATTTTCGTACTAAGCTATTATGTGTGAATCTTAACTACTCGGTTAATTCATATTACTAATATGCAATAATGTACGTCCTTCGTCCACAACTTAACCATCATTAACTACAATCTCTGCCTCAATTCAATAAATCCCAATTCATAATAAATCAAATGAATTATTCAAATATAAGTTTGATTTTTCACTTTCATCGTCGATGTACTCGAAACTTTTCAAATAACATTATTCGTACCTTGCGAAATTCATAAGAATTCCACAAACACCAACAAATAACGAAGTATTAATTCATAATTTCAATTTTATTGAATAAATACTCCGTAAAAGTTATGTAATTTCTAAAGTCTTTAGGGATTATTCAGTTCTAGTTTCAACCGTAAATCAAACGAGTTTAATTTAATATTAACTCATTAAATCTATGTTACATCTAAAGAAAATATGCACATATATATTTTCATAAACACTGTAATAAAATTCTATTGTACAAAATATTAATTGTGAAAATTTTTTTTTAACGGGTAGGTAATACCCGAGAGGTATATAAATTCACAATTAATATGTTACATTTTTCGAATCTGATTAAGCAAATCATCAACTATACTCCCAAAATCTCACAACAATATACATTCTTGTATAGAAATCAAAACAACCATTCTCACCCAAATTTGATTACGCATTCTGATTTTGATAAATCAAAATCCAAGTCACGATTTAACAGAAGACATCACTCTTAGATTCCTACATCTTTCAAAGCTATACTTTGACTTCAAAACTGTGTTAGAACATCATATGTATATTAACGATTACAAACTGTGTTCAAACTCTCCGAAGTTTTCGAAGACACTTCAAACAATGAACAATCGAGATGATGATCCAACCACATATTACCCACATTTATGTACCTAAAAAGCTCTCGAAGCCAAAGTCATAGTTCGATACGTATCCGTGTCAGACCCTTTGGCATTTATTAGCTAAAATGACTTTTCAATTCCTTTTCAAAGTAGACAGTTTTGTCACAGCTCCAGCAAGTCAACTTCGACTTTTCAGTCGGACTAGTCTTATTATAACCTCGATAGATACGTTGCCCTTTCGTCATCGTTACTAGGGACCTTTCATATCTCGCCACCTTAGCAATAAACTTACCAACAACTTCAATTATCTTTGACTTTTCAAAAAATCATTATATTTATTGAAATCACATCATTTACTCATTCGCATCTTGTAACGAGAATTGTCATACGAATCATCGGAAAACAGTAACCAGTATTTTGAAATCTCGCAGCATGTCTACGCCAACAGTTATATGTGTACGTAAAACGTCTATCTCCTGGACTTACATACTTTGAATGTGAAGTTCTGAAAAATATTTTGAACTGCAAACTAGTTCTTGAAATGCTGACGAAGCATCAAAAACTGTAAACGATCTTAACAGTAAAAAGTTTGATGACAAAGAATAGTAAGGTGGTAAAGCTGAGAAAAAGAGAAGGTTTGGAACTGGAAAACGGATTGAACAGACTATGAAGGAGGCTGTGGACAAATCACAAAGACTAAATCTGCCTTCAAAGAATCCAAATGATTCAGTGCCTGCTAAAGTCATTAATGAATACCTTACTCTTTATTCTAAACCTTTACAGACAAATCTTCATCATCATCCATCAATATTAGAAATTCTAAGATATTATCATATCTTTCATTATAAATATCCGCGATATTTCTGAAGATATTTTCACAACTAATCTTATCTGAAGTCATTTATCTCTTTGCGCTATCAGTGTTACATCATATAAGAAACTATTAGTTTCTATATTCTATAAACTTTCGAGTTTAAATTATGAATGTTTTGTAGTAGTGTTGGGAACTGAAGCATGAGTTAGTATAATATAATGACACTTGATCAACGTGATTATATTACAGTAAGTCATGCTAAGTTTCTAATGGGACATGACGATTCACAGACCATGCCGTCATCATGTTCCATGTTACACGACTCTTGTATTCTATTTAATCTCTAAAAATATCAAGAATATATTTTCTTGATGATTCGGTCTTTTCAGGGTATTCTGGTAAATTAACAAATCAAGATCGTGCTATTACCATTTTCTTCTTAGAACATTAACTATGTTCATTCTGAAATTCATATCTGCGAATACTGGACCATTACAAATGTTGCTTAATCGCAAGAAGAAGAAACGAAAGGACAAAACTCCAAAATAAAAATTGGAGTATAAATCGCAGCAAATAGAAGGGAGCATTAACTATGGATGTCAATGATTATAGAAGACAAAAGCAGGGGCTTTGAAATATAAGGGAAGATATAAAACCCAACAACCACCCAAAAATTATAAACCGTATATATCGATGCATATAGCAATATAAAGACACAGAAGAACTAAAAACACTATAAAACCGAGAGTATAGTAGAAGTAAATAGATTCTTCCGGAGGCAGATGAAAAAGAAGAATGACAGATATGAAAGTGAGGAGTATATCGAGAATCAGTACTGGATGAAGCATATTGACAAATACTTTAAAATATGAGTTGAGGGAGAAAGAATAGAAGGTGTGAGTTGTAAGGAAACGAAGGAGGTGGATTTATAGTGAAATACCCGACAGAGAAATCAAGATGGATTATCGTATTAATTCGAAGAGAATCATAATCTCCTTAATCACCGAAGCATCAAATCCAACATAGATTACAAAGATTTTCTTTAAATTCGGAGATCAATTGTGATGACGTCAAAAGATATGACGAATCACTATAATCTTATTTCCTTCATTTACGATAACTTCCCTCATACGCTTCGAGTAATCGAATTATTTTATCCATACTTCTTAGACATGATAAAACTTCATAATCGTTACGTCATAATAACATTCTCATTGTTAGCCATAACGACCTCTATCAAATTTCGGGGACGAAATTTCTTTAACGGGTTGGTACTGTGACGACCAGGAAATTTTCGACTAAATTTAAACTTTATCTTTATATCATTCTGACACGATAAGAAATGTTTGTTAAGTTAAATCTCAAGGATTTTAAATTATGTTTATACATTCATTTAAACCTCGACCAAATTCCAATGATTCACGAACCATTAAATGAACATATATGAATATGTATGTATATGTGTATATGTTATAAATTGAAAATGTCAACAAAGTATTTAAACGTATAATGCTTTATATGAACGTATTTGTTTCGATATGATTATCGACGAAATTAAAAAAATATATATTAAATGATTGAATTATCAGAAACATTGAATTATGATTACAAGTCTCTGTTGAGAGGTCCACTATGATTTGAGAAAATCTATTCCTCTTAACGATATTCGGAATAATTTGTAAAGCTATTTATAAATAAAAATAAAAAGTGTCATTTACGAAAGTTAGACAAAAGCTAGTGGAGAATTGGTTTCCATAATATTCTATTAATCTATTTTCAAACGTACAAAAACGTTTTCAGTTTAAAAAGAACTTTATTATTAAAACGTATATAACTTTTATAAATATCTAGAATCGCTTTTGACAACTCATTATTTAACCAGTATGATAAATATAACGATATTTATGTTTTATTTCATTAAATATATATAACGATTTAAATTAATATTAAATATATTTATACGCGTATTATACATAAATAGTTTTTATACTTTTACTATACTTTAACTTTACCTTTACTTTACTTTTACTTTACTTTAACTTTAATAATTCACTTTAATAATTCATACTTTAATAATTCACTTTAATAATTTATACTTTAATAATTCACTTTAATAATTCATACTTTAATAATTCTCTTTAATAATTCATACTTTAATAATTCACTTTAATAATTCAAAAATCTATTATAAATAGAATTCAATAGGTTTCATTATTTCATAGAAACTTGAAAATATATTTCTCTAAACTCTCTCAATCGATTTACATATATATATATATATATATATATATATATATATATATATATATATATATATATATATATATATATATATATATATATATATATATATATATATATATATATATATATATATATATATATATTTGCTCTGTATTATTTCAAGATATTATTAGTATACATAAAATATTACGACGGAGTAATGTCCGAGTGATTTTAAAATAGTTTTTTGAATGAGTTGAAGCTAAGGAAATTATAGGTTATAGCTATGGAGGTGATGGGTATGGTTCATGGGTACGCTCGTGAGGTCAATCTAGTGTTTATCATCTCCGTTGCGTCTACGTACTTTCCTGCAATATTGAATCTCAATATTGATACGTGAGCACTCATAACTTAACTTTTATATATCAATAGTGTATCCCTAACTAGTGCTCGAGTATATAGGATTATGCATGCTTGTACATTCGATATTGTCCTTAGATAGGTTTGTTGAATCCTGAATTAGATACATATGCTACTGAGATAGGGTATATGATATGCATGTCATTGGAAAGCTAGCGAAAAATTAAGAACTTTTTATTTAGATATCGAATGGTTTCGATGAACGGATTAGAAGTTATAGTCAACTGAATTTTAGTATTATTGTTAAAATGATTATTATTACTATCGTCGTTATTATTTTAATAGAAATATCATTGTTATTATAAAATATCATTGTTACTATTATGTTAGTATTATCATTTTATCATAATACCATTTTTAGTAAATATAAATATTGTTATTTTTTTATAGAATAATAATTATTATTATTATAATATAATACAACTTTTACTTATTATTATTATTATGATCAATATTATTTTATCAAATAAATAGGGGATACAAAGATATTTTTCACCACGCGTAATATAATTACATTAATAATACTTACCACTATAGTTTTACGATATTAAGTGAACTTTATAAATTTTACTACTTAAGATATATAAAAGTATATTTTATCATATATAAACGTTAATATAAATTTTTATTAATAAATGACTTTTATTATTATAAAATCTAATAAATATATTTAAATACATAAAACGACTATAGTTAAGTTATATAATAAACACGTATAAATTTTAGAAGTCATTTTGGGTCAAGTTGACTTTTGTTGACTTTTGCATATTAGTCTCGAGCATTAGGATTGTGGTACACTATGACTTGACCAAAAATTGTTAGACAAATATTGACCAACATATAAATATATATAATTAATATAGGTTCGTGAATCCGAGGCTAACCTTGCACTTGTTAAATGACGTTATATGTATTTTTACTACGAAATACAGTATGGTGAGTTTCATTTGCTCCCTTTTATATATATTTTTGGGACTGAGAATACATGCGCTGTTTTTATAAATATTTTACGAAATAGGCACAAGTACTAAAACTAATTCTACGTGGGTTTAAACCAAAAATATACCCTTAGCTTGGTAACATTAAACTACTTGTCTATGTACGGTAGGCGCGAATCCTAAAGATAGATCTATTGGGCCTGACAAACCCCATCCTGATTATGGGATGTTTTAGTACTTCGAAGTTATTTTAAACACACCTGATCTGGTGTAATTCAGAGGGTAAAACATGAACGTTAAGGCTTGTTACCGGGTGCCTACAACTTATAGAATACTTTTATACACTTGCGAGTGTACATATATTTATAAACGGAAATCTTGTGGTCTATTAATATATTGAAATGATTGTTATGATAAACCTATGAACTCACCAACTTTTTGGTTGACACTTTAAAGCATGTTTATTCTCAGGTATTAAAGAAATCTTCCGCTGTGCATTAGCTCATTTTAAGGATATTACTTGGAGTCATTCATGGCATATTTTGAAAGACGTTGCATTCGAGTCATTGAGTTCATCAAGATTATTATTATGTCAATTATAGTTGGATGTATTATGAAATGGTGTGCATGCCATCAACTTTCGTTGTAAAGAAAGTTTGTCTTTTAAAAACGAATGCAATGTTTGTAAAATGTATCATATAGAGGTCAAATACCTCGCGATGTAATCAACTATTGTGAATCGTTTATAATGTATATGAACGGGTCCTTTCACAGATTAAAAAATAATAGTGATTCTTGAGTTTTTATTTTAAGCGAAAAAGAAAAGAGAGTAGAGGATTAGAAAAATTAGTATAGTTATATTTTGTTAACAACACACTCTCGGATTAGAAATGATGGTAAAACAGTCTCGTCACATTTCTTTTCCACTCCTTTTAACTGAAAAAAGAATTCGAGAATACAGCGTAGTGATTGACATACAACTAACACAAAAGTAAAAAAAAAAATAACAAAATTAAAAAATTGTGGAAACATTTATGAGTTTTTCTCTAATATTCCTCCATTAGAGGTGATTCTCACACACCACTTTTTTTTATCCATATACACTTTTGTATTATAAATTTATAATAATACCCCTGTATTTATTTAGGGAATTGCACTTATATTATTATTTTAAACATAAGTAAGGTTATAATCTATAATATATATAAAGCTCTAAAATAATGATGTCATCATTAAGTTAATTACTCTTTACTTTTTATAATGATGATGTCATAATTATATTAATTTAATTAAAAAAATAATACGAAATCTTTTATAAAAATAAATATTAATCTCTCATAAATTGCAATTTTATTTTTCTAAGGAATTTAAAAGGCATTTATTATTATTAATAATTATAATTATTATTATTATTAAAAATATAAATATAAATATTCAACTTTGAGCGAACTTTATGTTTGTAAAATCAACGACAAATTTTTTAGTCGGAATCCGTGGTTCCACGGAGTAACACGGGCCAATAAATTAAATGACATTAACATTTACATTCACTCAATACCTAAAACATAACCGGTATTTTCACGAGTCATTTCATTAAGTGTGTATTGTAGTGACCCGAACTTTTCCATGTTTATATATATTAATTGAGATTGATATTTACATGATTAAATGTTTCCAACATGTTAAGCAATCAAACTTGTTAAGACTTGATTAATTGAAATATGTTTCATATAGACAATTGACCACCCAAGTTGACTGGTGATTCACGAACGTTAAAACTTGTAAAAACTATACGATGACATATATATGGTTATATATATAGTTAACATGTTTTTATTATAAGTATGTATCTCATTAGGTATTTTAACAATGAGTTATATACATAAAAATGAGACTATTAATTTAAGAAACTCGAAAACGATATATATAACGATTATCGTTATAACAACGTCTTACTAGATACATATGAATCATATTAAGATATTGATACACTTGGTTAATTATGTTAAATTATAAGTAAATATATTATTAAGTGTATTAACAATGAAATACATATGTAAAAATAAGACTACTAACTTAATGATTTCGAAACGAGACATATATGTAACGATTATCGTTGTAACGACATTTAACTGTATATACATCATACTGAGATATATTATATATCATAATATCATGATAATATAACAATTTAATATCTCATTTGTTATAATAAACAATGGGTTAACAACATTCAACAAGATCGTTAACCTAAAGGTTTCAAAACAACATTTACATGTAACGACTAACGATGACTTAACGACTCAGTTAAAATGTATATACATGTAGTGTTTTAATATGTATTCATACACTTTTGAAAGACTTCAAGACACTTATCAAAATACTTCTACTTAACAAAAATGCTTACAATTACATCCTCGTTCAGTTTCATCAACAATTCTACTCGTATGCACCCGTATTCGTACTCGTACAATACACAGCTTTTAGATGTATGTACTATTGGTATATACACTCCAATGATCAGCTCTTAGCAGCCCATGTGAGTCACCTAACACATGTGGGAACCATCATTTGGCAACTAGCATGAAATATCTCATAAGATTACAAAAATATGAGTAATCATTCATGACTTATTTACATGAAAACAAAATTACATATCCTTTATATCTAATCCATACACCAACGACCAAAAACACCTACAAACACTTTCATTCTTCAATTTTCTTCATCTAATTGAACTCTCTCAAGTTCTATCTTCAAGTTCTAAGTGTTCTTCATAAATTCCAAAAGTTCTAGTTTCATAAAATCAAGAATACTTTCAAGTTTGCTAGCTCACTTCCAATCTTGTAAGGTGATCATCCAACCTCAAGAAATCTTTGTTTCTTACAGTAGGTTATCATTCTAATACAAGGTAATAATCATATTCAAACTTTGGTTCAATTTCTATAACTATAACAATCTTATTTCAAGTGATGATCTTACTTGAACTTGTTTTCGTGTCATGATTCTGCTTCAAGAACTTCGAGCCATCCAAGGATCCATTGAAGCTAGATCCATTTTTCTCTTTTCCAGTAGGTTTATCCAAGGAAATTAAGGTAGTAATGATGTTCATAACATCATTCGATTCATACATATAAAGCTATCTTATTCGAAGGTTTAAACTTGTAATCACTAGAACATAGTTTAGTTAATTCTAAACTTGTTCGCAAACAAAAGTTAATCCTTCTAACTTGACTTTTAAAATCAACTAAACACATGTTCTATATCTATATGATATGCTAACTTAATGATTTAAAACCTGGAAACACGAAAAACACCGTAAAACCGGATTTACGCCGTCGTAGTAACACCGCGGGCTGTTTTGGGTTAGTTAATTAAAAACTATGATAAACTTTGATTTAAAAGTTGTTATTCTGAGAAAATGATTTTTATTATGAACATGAAACTATATCCAAAAATTATGGTTAAACTCAAAGTGGAAGTATGTTTTCTAAAATGGTCATCTAGACGTCGTTCTTTCGACTGAAATGACTACCTTTACAAAAACGACTTGTAACTTATTTTTCCGACTATAAACCTATACTTTTTCTGTTTAGATTCATAAAATAGAGTTCAATATGAAACCATAACAATTTGATTCACTCAAAACGGATTTAAAATGAAGAAGTTATGGGTAAAACAAGATTGGATAATTTTTCTCATTTTAGCTACGTGAAAATTGGTAACAAATCTATTCCAACCATAACTTAATCAACTTGTATTATATATTATGTAATCTTGAGATACCATAGACACGTATACAATGTTTCGACCTATCATGTCGACACATCTATATATATTTCGGAACAACCATAGACACTCTATATGTGAATGTTGGAGTTAGCTATACAGGGTTGAGGTTGATTCCAAAATATATATAGTTTGAGTTGTGATCAATACTGAGATACGTATACACTGGGTCGTGGATTGATTCAAGATAATATTTATCGATTTATTTTTGTACATCTAACTGTGGACAACTAGTTATAGGTTACTAACGAGGACAGCTGACTTAATAAACTTAAAACATCAAAATATATTAAAAGTGTTGTAAATATATTTTGAACATACTTTAATATATATGTATATATTGTTATAGGTTCGTGAATCAACAGTGGCCAAGTCTTACTTCCCGACGAAGTAAAAATCTGTGAAAGTGAGTTATAGTCCCACTTTTAAAATCTAATATTTTTGGGATGAGAATACATGCAGGTTTTATAAATGATTTACAAAATAGACACAAGTACGTGAAACTACATTCTATGGTTGAATTATCGAAATCGAATATGCCCCTTTTTATTAAGTCTGGTAATCTAAGAATTAGGGAACAGACACCCTAATTGACGCGAATCCTAAAGATAGATCTATTGGGCCTAACAAACCCCATCCAAAGTACCGGATGCTTTAGTACTTCAAAATTTATATCATATCCGAAGGGTGTCCCGGAATGATGGGGATATTCTTATATATGCATCTTGTTATTGTCGGTTACCAGGTGTTCACCATATGAATGATTTTTATCTCTATGTATGGGATGTGTATTGAAATATGAAATCTTGTGGTCTATTGTTACGATTTGATATATATAGGTTAAACCTATAACTCACCAACATTTTTGTTGACGTTTAAAGCATGTTTATTCTCAGGTGAATATTAAGAGCTTCCGCTGTTGCATACTAAAATAAGGACAAGATTTGGAGTCCATGTTTGTATGATATTGTGTAAAAACTGCATTCAAGAAACTGATTTCGATGTAACATATTTGTATTGTAAACCATTATGTAATGGTCGTGTGTAAACAGGATATTTTAGATTATCATTATTTGATAATCTACGTAAAGCTTTTTAAACCTTTATTTATGAAATAAAGGTTATGGTTTGTTTTAAAAATGAATGCAGTCTTTGAAAAACGTCTCATATAGAGGTCAAAACCTCGCAACGAAATCAATTAATATGGAACGTTTTTAATCAATAAGAACGGGACATTTCATGTATTCTCCCTTTCCGAATTTATGACCTACAACCACAACATCAAATTCCCAACAAACAAATGAAAACCTACAGAAAATCAAATCAAATCCATATAGCCCATATTACTTTGAACTTGATGAATCCCTACAATATGGATGATGAATAAGTGTGATCTTAAGGAAGAAAATTTAAAATAAACAATACCTTGGAACCCTAAATTAAATGTAAATCCACAACAAGCACAGTATCGGACAAGTATAAAAAAGAAGAAAGAAACTAGTCGGTTGTGTGTTTAATTTCAAATCAAACTGTCGGAATAATTCCTCCAGACAATCACATTGGGGCCCAGAGTAAAACCCACACCCGAGCCCCCGAATGATTCCTATCTATTATCTATTGTTTGTTAAAAGGGTGTCAATTTATTTATTGTATAAAACTGCAATTATGTCAAGATCAAGAGTTCAAAAGATCAACATGCTTAACAATATAACATTTGAATTTCAGGATGATATGGATAAAGGCCCTAAGCTGACGAACTATGAAGGGATAAAAGATTCTCCAAGGGATGAGCTTACAACAAATGCCATTAAGAAAGTCCTTATCAAGGGGGACACCGAGGTATTTACTCAACCATATTATACATTTATACATACATACATGAAATTGATCCAAACAGAAACAAATTTGAGATATGTATTTTTTTAATATTAAAATAATGTACAAATACAAAAATATATTTTGATAGTAGCACTAAGCATTACACTAGCTTGGTGTAATACAAGTAACAATATTAGTATTTCACCAAATATATACAAATAATATTTTTATATATTTCTAGTAATGAGCAGTGTTACGTTACAGTTGATTGGTTCTACCGGTGAAAACACATCTGAGAGGAAATTAGAGGCGATATCATTTCAAGAAAATTGGATACCGATCAGTTTGCCTGAATCCTGGTTATCTCTTTATCTTTTTTTGACATTTTCATAAGAAAGTTTGTTTAGGCCTAATAAAGCAACGACGATGATACAATCTTGATGATTTAGGACTTGCAGTTTGGTTGATTAGGGCCCTGTTTAGATAAGGGTTTCAATGTATGGAAATGAATATAAAAAATTGAAAATGAATAAGAATGATACAATCTTTTATCTAGGAAAAAAAGAGAAAAGAGAAACGGGTGGTTTTACCCTCGTGTGTAACGCAGACGAATGTCAGTTGCAAGGGACTGTTCAAGCAGATATGTAAACCACAACTGCTGACCTAGTATCAATAAAAAAAGTTTAGACACTGTCTACAAATAATTTTACATTAAAAGATAAAAAGAAAACACTACAACTTGACATGTGCACTTAAATATTTAAAAACATAGCTCCCCTGGCTGAACCCCTCACGCACAATACCACAACAGTCTGCGCATAATCTGGTTTTACAACAGAATAAGGTCCGTTTGATTGATAAAACTCATAGAACTGTAATGTAAGTAGAATCTTAAATTTATTGTATATTCTGTAATCCTGTATGGTTGTAAAGTACAGTTCATATTTTGTTACACTGTTACTTTTGCATGAAATTTTATAGAACTGAAATTTTTTTTAAAAATTATTATTATATCTGATAGCATATGAGGTAACACCGTAACAGTTTACTAACCGTGGCATTTATATTATTACTATCATGAATATTATTATTATTATTGTTAGATTATTATATTAATATATTATTGATACATTATATTATATACTAGATTTGTTTTCCATTATTATTGATATCACTTTTAAATTTTAATCTTTTTCACTTGCAAACACACTCAGTAATCTGTATATGTAAATTCCCTGATATAATTGTTTAGTGTAAAAGATATGACGTACTCGTCAGACCTTGGTTTCTTGGATTTGTGTGTTCTAAAATGTCTTGTTATGACAACAGGGATGACGGTGTTTCAACGTCAAACCAGTCCGAGCCGAGTGTTGTTACAAAGTTAGTTGCTACTGGTGCACGTGATTCTAAAGGGGTGGCAGATGAGATATTTTGGGAACACATGGGTATTACTGTCAACATTCTTCGAATGAAAAAGTCAGACTACAATAGAGGGCAGTTACATTTGCTAGATGACTTGCTGATTAAGGTATGCTACTTTTTGTTGACTACTACTGCAAAGCTAGCTGGCTACCGGATTAAAACTTAAAACTACTATGTATCATACATAAATACATTTTAGACAACTTTCGGTATAACTTTTGACTAAACTTTTTGTTGTCCGGTTTGAGATAAAATACTAACCCAAATTAATAGACCTAATTTGGGTAAATTGGCGGAAGTTTAATAACATTTCTTTTTCTCCAACGGAACTGTCATGTTTGTTAACAAGATTACAAGAAGCATTTGGTTGTTATTAAAGCACTTTATTTTTATTTTATATTTTCAGGCAAAAAACTTGAAATAAAAGATAAGAGTAATATCAACTATTGTATAAAAGTAGGATGTCCTAGGTTAGAATCAAACATTGTATAAAAGAAAATATCAACTATTTTTTTTTTGCTATGTATTTTATTTCTTTTTTTACCATGTTCATTTTTCTGGATGGTGCTAGTCATAAAAAACAACTCTTTTTTGTTGCAGTGTTTCTCACTTTTAAGAAAATTATTGGATAATAATGGAGGTGGGTTTGGAGATTCATATATGAGTCATTGGGTGGCCGTAGTGGAGCTCTATAAAGAGGTTATAATCTCAACCAAAGATATAATATAATAAATGTCTAACATTTTTATCTATTACATCTCAAACTTCAGTATATGTATATGTAGGTTACTGGTTGCACTGAAGATGCATCGGGGAGACTTGTATATGAATCTGTTGCCTGCATTAGAATTATGATATCCAGTGTAGCACAACATCTGAAAGCTTCCAAGGCCACCAAACATGCCGAGGTGGCGACAAACACTCTTAGAGAGATGTTGGATCATGCTAAAGCTTTAGGTGTCATAGATGATTTGCTTTCATGTGTAGCGACTTGTGGTAAAAGTCTCATGTCTGGTTCTTCAAATTTGTTACGTGCAGCTTGTGAAGCATGTGAGGCTATTTGGTCACTAATACATGCTTTTGAGATTCATTCTACAAACGAAGAGGCACCTGTATTTCCGTTAAGCTCGATGTATTCCCACTCTCTGGATCAGATTAATATTAGGTCACTGATACATGCTTTTGAGATTCAATCTAGAAAAGAGAATGAACCTGTATTTCCATTAGGTTCAATGTATTCCAACTCTTTGGATCAGATTAATATTAAAGGAGATGAATATGGACCATTGATGGGTACAGATTATGAAAAAATAGTGGAAACTGTGACGCAAGAATTCCTCAGGTCTGATGATATAAGGGTTGCTATCTTCTATTGTCTTCGCCAGCGCCTGGAAGCCTCATGGTCTTCTGTAATTCAGGTGATAACTAAGGCTTTCTGTATAAAGTTAAGTCCTAACAGTTGGATAATGGTTCTAAATGGGAAATTTTTGTAGTACATGTCACTATGGGTCAGGCTAACCCGAAAAACATCAAGTCATAACCGGTTATTTTACTTAGCGAAGTTTACTTTGACATAACCCAAATCATTTATAAAATTTGGTGAAAATCAATCTTTCGACTTCTGTTTTGCTGTCCCTGTCATTATCATCATGATCCCCTGTTTGTCAACCTTCCTGCTCATCCTGACTCACTGTGTTACGTGATACGTCACCATATTAAATAAAGTAATCTAATAAGTACTTCAATTGATTAAAGCTAATTCTACAACCTTTTCAAATATAATGGTCTACTTCCATGAGTAATACGATTTTGGAGGTTGTTTCATTTGTAATACACTCGGCAATATCGGACCTGTCTGATTCCGATTAGACCCCTTTTGATCTTCTTTATTTTATTTTACTCTTTTGACCCAGATAAGAGTATGAAAATGTATCCAAACCGACAACTCACTGATAAGTAGTTAATCATGCATTACCTAACCTGAGGAGTGGTATAATTTCTATTTTCAGATAATCTTACGGTGTTGCCTGCATAATGATTTGGTTGCTAGAGTTTTATGTGGTCTCTCTAGTTCATGTTCATCAGTGGTTGGTGGAGGTGGTGAAAATACAATCATTTCAGAGGTTTTTTCATTAATATCTTTTTGTGCTTCATTCGATACAGATCCTCAACAACAAGACAAACAACCTGAAAATCGAAGTATCTGATCCAAGTGACTTGGTTCTACATGCATGCCTTTTATTAGCTACAGTTGCACAATCCATAGATGATCGGTCTAAAGGATATACTGCAGTAATTATGCTTACATCATCACCTGAAACTCAGCAGTCTCGCCTCTCTGACCTAGCTCACCATTACTCTTTGTGTGATGGAATACAGAATTTTCGTCCCCATTCTATGTCGGCCATGCTGGCACTTGGATACATGTGCTCCCTTGAAAATAATGAGCCCATTGCAACGTCAATTCGTGAAATAGTCGTTCCTTTGATCCCACCGAGTACCACACTTTGTGATTATCTCAGGATGTCAATTACAGACGCTCAAGGTGGTAAACTCATGCTCTCATACTGGCGCGGGATCAAGGATGGGTGCGTGGTTTTGTTGTATTTCAGATTACTTTGGGGTGGACCTTTAGCTACTATTCAAGACTTGGGTAGCTGTGATATTCCCCAAAGTCTTATTAATTTGTTAGGAAACAAGCAGCAGCAGCAGCAGCAGCATTCAAATGAAATTGGACTATCACCTCTTGGGGTTTACTGGGCAGTTAGTTCATTACACATGTGTCTTAAAGGAGGAAGTTCAGTTTTTCGCCAGGTGTTGATTACAAGTGAAAATGTAAAAATAATGTGTGATTTAATATCTGATGTCCATCTTAAGCTTTTACGCTATTGGGTTGGACCTGGTGGAGGGAAAAGTGGAGTCAAAGAGACAGTTGATCAAGTAGTTAATCTTTTGAGGTTTCCATTTGAGGCTTCTGAGAAGAGTATTGAACTTGGAGACATGGACTCTCAAAGTAGGAAGGATATGGTTATAGAAATAAAAGCAAGCATGGACCAGTATATTCAAATCCTTTTAGAGGTATGCATATATCTATATTTACATATATTTTGTCTTTAAAGTTTTGCAAATAATTAATGCTATTAAATCTTTAGGTAGGACTTCCTGGGCAAATAATCAAGTGTTTGGAACATTTGGAGTCCAAGGATACTGAACAACCTCTTGAGCTTCTAATCTTAATGATAGATCATCGTTCACTGGTTGTTGAACTTGTTAGGAAAGGACTCTTGAATCCAATTTTAATGAAAAGCTTACTTGATGATTCATCACCAACTCAAGTCAAGGTGAAGGCTCTGAAAATAGTTACAGGATTAGCCGAAATGGACAAGGTCAGTACTTGCTACTGTATTTGGTAAAGTCTCAATCTTCTTTTATATTAGTATAGGCCCGCTTACACATGGTTACGCATCATGTTATAAGATAAATTAAGATAAAGTCTTAAATAAAATTCAGAACTCTGTGTTAGAGTGAAGATGTAAGAGTACAAAACCCATAAATAACATTTCGAACCAAATCTTATTTTTCTATAAGGTAGTTATCACTTTTCAATAAGTAACCTTAACTAATAATTTCAAGGAATTGAATCATTGCTTGAAGGTCTTATTAAGTTTTATTATAAATGAAATTCAATATATTGCAATTCCAAGTTGTCTGGTATCGTAAATTTTGTAGAAATAGAAATAGGTATAGCCATGTTAAAAGCAATTATGATATCATCATTATTTTGTGTTAATGAACAAGCATTTGGACGCAGGAGTTTTATGAGCTAATAGATGGAGCAGATATATTACAACTGAAAGGACCGGTTATAGCCCAACAAGCACCAAACATATAAGCCATGAGCTCCCACATTACTCTAAAACCAATTGGTAGTAGAGAGAGACACTCATGAGCTTATATGTTGATCTTGACATTTATCCTTAACCAATGTGGGATTGGGTTTGCACCCAACAATCCTCCCCTCAAACCGAAGACCACATCACCAGGTCTCCCCTTCAACGATATTCCGCACATGATCCATTCATCTTATATCGCCGGCCATTACCCGCAACTCTCAACCTGACCAAGGCCAAATCAGGGAGATCTTTTGATATAAGGCACACACAATGATCCATTATCGTTGTCTAACTGGGGCGATTAATCCACATAATTCTAGGCTAACCCGCTCTGATACCACTGAAAGGACCGGTTATAGCCCAACAAGCACCAAACATATAAGCCATGAGCTCCCACGTTACTCTAAAACCAATTGGTTTGTTGGGTTTTTTATTTGGTTTCCAATTATGTGGTTAGCCCAAGCCCAACAAATTAAGCCCAATTGATTGTTTGACTTGGTCAACCATCAAGGGGCATCTTTAATTTGAAGTTGTGCAGCTGTATTCACAAAAAGAGTGCAGAGAGATAGATCAAGAAATTGTGTGAAACCCCAATTCCCGTCTACAGTGACAGCAGGCCAGAAAACCTTCGATCCCCGGAGATCCGACCGTTGAATCTTCTTCATTTTTGGGCTGTGTCTTCCTGACATCAGTGCCAACATTTTCAACCGTTGAATTCGTCTCAAGTGGTCTGTAGCTCGAGTTACAGCAGGTCGAACAGTAGCAGAATTTTGGGTGATGAAATTCTTCTTTTGTCTTTAATTGTTTCATATACTTGTTGATTATTGTTGTTCAAGAGTATGATGATGTTGTATACCTCTAGTTGATCTAGAGAAGGATTATTGTATTGCTCTCTTTGTTGATGATAGTGGAACATTAAGTGGCTTACGAGTCCCGTGGTTTTTACTCTCGATTTTGAGGGGTTTTCCACGTAAAAAGTCTCGTGTGTAGTTAATCTTTTGAGGTTTCCATTTGAGGCTTCTGAGAAGAGTATTGAACTTGGAGACATGGACTCTCAAAGTAGGAAGGATATGGTTATAGAAATAAAAGCAAGCATGGACCAGTATATTCAAATCCTTTTAGAGGTATGCATATATCTATATTTACATATATTTTGTCTTTAAAGTTTTGCAAATAATTAATGCTATTAAATCTTTAGGTAGGACTTCCTGGGCAAATAATCAAGTGTTTGGAACATTTGGAGTCCAAGGATACTGAACAACCTCTTGAGCTTCTAATCTTAATGATAGATCATCGTTCACTGGTTGTTGTACTTGTTAGGAAAGGACTCTTGAATCCAATTTTAATGAAAAGCTTACTTGATGATTCATCACCAACTCAAGTCAAGGTGAAGGCTCTGAAAATAGTTACAGGATTAGCCGAAATGGACAAGGTCAGTACTTGCTACTGTATTTGGTAAAGTCTCAATCTTCTTTTATATTAGTATAGGCCCGCTTACACATGGTTACGCATCATGTTATAAGATAAATTAAGATAAAGTCTTAAATAAAATTCAGAACTCTGTGTTAGAGTGAAGATGTAAGAGTACAAAACCCATAAATATATTATACATTTATACATACATACATGAAATTGATCCAAACAGAAACAAATTTGAGATATGTATTTTTTTAATATTAAAATAATGTACAAATACAAAAATATATTTTGATAGTAGCACTAAGCATTACACTAGCTTGGTGTAATACAAGTAACAATATTAGTATTTCACCAAATATATACAAATAATATTTTTATATATTTCTAGTAATGAGCAGTGTTACGTTACAGTTGATTGGTTCTACCGGTGAAAACACATCTGAGAGGAAATTAGAGGCGATATCATTTCAAGAAAATTGGATACCGATCAGTTTGCCTGAATCCTGGTTATCTCTTTATCTTTTTTTGACATTTTCATAAGAAAGTTTGTTTAGGCCTAATAAAGCAACGACGATGACATAATCTTGATGATTTAGGACTTGCAGTTTGGTTGATTAGGGCCCTGTTTAGATAAGGGTTTCAATGTATGGAAATGAATATAAAAAATTGAAAATGAATAAGAATGATACAATCTTTTATCTAGGAAAAAAAGAGAAAAGATAAACGGGTGGTTTTACCCTCGTGTGTAACGCAGACGAATGTCAGTTGCAAGGGACTGTTCAAGCAGTTATGTAAACTATTATTATTGTTAGATTATTATATTAATATATTATTGATACATTTTATATTATATACTAGATTTGTTTTCCATTATTATTGATATCACTTTTAAATTTTAATCTTTTTCACTTGCAAACACACTCAGTAATCTGTATATGTAAATTCCCTGATATAATTGTTTAGTGTAAAAGATATGACGTACTGGTCAGACCTTGGTTTCTTGGATTTGTGTGTTCTAACATGTCTTGTTATGACAACAGGGATGACGGTGTTTCAACGTCAAACCAGTCCGAGCCGAGTGTTGTTACAAAGTTAGTTGCTACTGGTGCACGTGATTCTAAAGGGGTGGCAGATGAGATATTTTGGGAACACATGGGTATTACTGTCAACATTCTTCGAATGAAAAAGTCAGACTACAATAGAGGGCAGTTACATTTGCTAGATGACTTGCTGATTAAGGTATGCTACTTTTTGTTGACTACTACTGCAAAGCTAGCTGGCTACCGGATTAAAACTTAAAACTACTATGTATCATACATAAATACATTTTAGACAACTTTCGGTATAACTTTTGACTAAACTTTTTGTAGACGCGAATGTACTGTTGTGCTTGAACTCTATTTTCTAGCCTGTACAGCATCCGATTGTAGTACAATGTGAAGATGTCAGCTTCACAGCAATTTCTCAACCAAACGGGATCTAAAACCCGTATCGAGTCTGTCTCATCTTCCTTCAATTTGTCCAAAACGATGACTGCCTCCTCTGAGCATTCATCGTAGTACCACCAGCGAAAACGTGGGCTAAAGTTCTGCGGCATTTTCATCACAGGAACCTTTCTCATATAATTTACTGGCTTGTATTTGACAATCTTTCTTCGTTCGCCCGTTTTCTTGTTTGTTCGATAAGTGATCGTGGGAAATTGAGGGCTGAATCCCTCAAAGTTCTTTGACAAGTACGAGTGTCTTATCTTCTTGCAGACAATATTAGGAATTCCGTCATAATCCCTATATAACATTTTGAGCCTAGCCACCTGCATAAATTCAAAGTACGGTAGAGACGTGAACTCGTATCCATGTTTGATGTAATCCACTCCGTACTCCTTCTTTATTGCGTATATATTCAACTCTTTAATGTAGGCCCACGCAATTATCTTTCCTTTAGCCAAAAGATTCGCCGGTCTATTAATGTAATTCATCCATTCAGGTTCCGGCGCTGGCTTCTCACAATATTTTCTGATCCTCAACAGGATCTTCCACTCAGCTTCTAGAACTTCTATCTTTTCTTTATTTATCTTGACCGGTAAAAACCCTGGAGGCAAATCTTCGGTCTTTTCTTTTTCTTCGCATTTACGGTTTAGAAGCTCTTCATTCATTTTGAAGTAGTCTTGAAATGTAGGTAGATCTTTATCGTTATTACATTCGTACTCCGGAAAATCACCTATTGGTTCATCTTCAATAATTACTTCATCAAAATCTTTGTCGTTTTCATTACTTACGACAATTTCCACAAAATCATCACTAGAATCGTAACGATTCTCAAAAGATGAGCTAGCAGTTGCGTCAGCTGAAGTACTTGCTTGTTGCTCTTGACGCACTAGCTCGGCCTGCTCCTCAGCGCTTAGATCCGGCGGGATCTCCCCTTCTTCTAAATCATCAAATACAACTGAGTGATTCAGACGATCCTGCTTTGCCAAAAAATCACGTAAAGAATAATCAATATTTAGAGGAATTACTGACAGTGGGTTCTCGCTTGTGCCTTTAGCAACATCCAAACCTAGCTCATCCTCGCCTTGATCGTTAAAATTACCAAAGTCTATATCCTCCTCGAGATCAACAGCCTCAATATCGAAATTATTTTCCCACTCAAGCATCTTCGACAGTGCCTTGTTCGCTGTAGTCTCAGCCTTTACAATCAGCAAATTCTGAGCATCAAACTTAGTTTGTAACTTCTTCAATTCAACCTGCTTGGTCAGTTTGGCAATCTCAGCATCCTTTCTTCTCTCTCGTTCATCAGCTTTTTCTTTAAACTTTTCAAATTCAGAAGCCATATTGACAACCTTCTCACTTAATATAGAAACCGCAGCATCTTGTGTAATAGCAGTCGTGGATGCAGCAGCATGACCTCCTGTATCAGTTTCAGCACGTGTTTCTTGAGTAGCAGCAGCTGAAGGTTGTCGTTGTGGTTGTGATTGCTGTGATTGTCGCTGTTCAGTAGCTGAGGACGACTCAGTCCTTTTTGCCTTCTTAATGAATCTTATGCGCCTCTGCTTCGGCTTTGTCGTAACCGAAGGACCCTCAGATTGTTTTTGCTTTCTCAGCTCGAATTGATCAGGGTCAAAGTCATCTCCTTCATCGTCTTCATCAACCAGTGTCTGTTCAATTGCAAAAACTGGCGGTGGCTGATTAACCTCTTGATCGTCTTCACCAACTGCGACGATATCATCTTCATTACCAGACGTACTGTTCTCATGACGACAGGCAGCACCTGGTGGACATACATAGTTTTCATTTGCGAGGTGGCCAACCAATCTCTTGAATGGTTCATCAGGACCTCTCTTTTGCTTGACTCGATTGAAAGTCAAATCGTTCAGATGATTCAGCTTAATCTCATCCTCCCAAACCTTATTCAATCCTTGCACTTGCTTTTCAATCATCACCTGCAAGAACCTAGGAAACATTAAGTGGCTCTTCTTTTTCACGTTCACCAACATGCTTCTGAAAATTACTTCGGAGAAATTGAAGTCCGCATGAAGAACTAGTGCTGCAAACATTGAGCTGTAAGTCTCATTCAGCTCATCAAAACCGCCTACCATTGGACTCATGCATCTTAACAACACCAAAGTTAGGTATTTGTATTGATGACAGAATCGAGTTCTCTTAACAGCACCTTTCATTGAATCACCAGAGTATCCACATCTTACTAGACACCTTCGGACCTTAGTTCTATTCAGTGTGACTGGCATAGAATCATTATCTGGAAAACCTAAGTCTTCACGAACTGTCTGTGCCGAGATCTTTACAATTGTACCACCAACACTGCTTCGTATCACCTTTCTTCCTTGTTCAGTGACAATAGAAGCATTGTTCCAGAATTCTCGTTGGTGCGAGTAGTATGCCTTGCATTCTAGGGTGATTGCAGTATAAATCCTAGACCTTTTCAAGAACTTGATAATATCAACGAAGCCTTCCTTTGCTTCAGGTCCTTCCTCGTTTAGACATGCCTCCAGATTGACATTTTCACTTGCCGTCAGCCCTGGAAGATTCTTGGACAGAATCACCTCTTCCTCATGTACGTCTTCGTTCACTGGACTACCTAGTTGAGCCATTTATTCTGCTATACAAACATATATAATAATCGAAAAGCGTTAAATCGAAAAACTTAAAAAAAAATACAGGAAACAACAGTCGGTCGACATACAATGTAAGTCGGTCGATTTTCAAGGACAGTCGATCGACGTACAGGTAAATCGATTGACTTATAAAGTCGGCCGACATACGCTAAGTCGGTCGATTTTCAAGGGCAATCGGCCGACTGATTAAACGAAGCAAAACACAGATCTAAACATAAATTCTTCGATTTTATGGTGTTTTGACTCAATCAATGTCTAATACATGTACAGAGGAGGCCGATTAATATTATCTATTCAACAATTATCAATTACAGGTCCTAAACACCACACATTGAATCGAAACAGAAAAGTAAACACGAAAACTTCAATAACTTTCGATTTAAAAAGAATTACCTAGATTGGTTAACGGCGCTGGAATCACAATTCAAAGATGTATACGAAAAACACGATCAAAAACTCTTCCTTGCAAAATTCGAATTTTTGGTAAATCAACACAATCGCACGAGATAAAGAAAATCGGCCGTCTGAGGCCTTTTTATACTCAGCTCGACAATCGGTCAACTTTGGTGTTATGTCGGTCGACATATGTGACAATCGGTTGACATACTTGATAAACGGTCGACATTATAACAAACGAGTAAGTCGGTCGACTTTCTTCAACATCGACCGACTTATGTTATAAATCGGTCGACTGTCTCTTCCCTTTATAAAATAGTTTTGCGTTTTAGAAACCCCAATAATTCCTTCTATTCACTTCCACTGGCTGATTTTACACGCAAAATATTTTCATTTTGAAGACTTTAACAGGTTTATGATTTGAGATGTGTAGTTCGTTTCTTTTTGACGTCGAGACACAATTTGTAACTTCAAGGAAATATACACATATTCACATAAGCAAACAAATAAAATGTTTTTGTATTTTTCAAAATAAATATCAACACACTGAAAAATCTTTTTGTAGTTTTTTTAGGATTTTAAAACTTTTCACAATAACAATGCAAATGAAGTACAATTCATGTCAGAAAGTCAATGATCAAGGTTAAGAAAGATCCAAGATTGTATGGCATAAAACATGTTATTTACAGGAAGCAGTTTCTGTAAGTCATAAACCTAAGGAAGCTAAATTATCAAAATGTATACATGTTCAATTAACATTCAGACAATAGTATGTACACAAAATTTCACAAGTAAAAACAAACAATAACAGAGAAATGATTTTAACATGGTTTCTATCTTCATTAACCTTTTACAGACTTTCCTCTTAGACATTTTGATGATCAAGTTAATTAATTACATTAACATATTGCTATGTTAGATTCAATCACAGACTCGGTCATCAATGTGAGATCGCACGATTTTTTAGGTAGTCAATTGAGCACAAGTCTATTGACGCTTTCCGTTACCACAAACACATACGTTAGATCCAATTGAACAGGAAGATTCTCATAGTAATTTTGGAATATCCCTGTCAGCCATTAGCTTCTATCTTAAAGTATACTTTTCAATTCATATGATTCTGATGGATCTCATAGTATATTCATTATTCTATCAATCATGCAATCAACCAACTGCTATCAATCTCATTCCTTCTTTATTATTAAAGTTATTGGAGGAAACGGAATGAAAGACGTAGCTTTCTTAATAAGTGAGTATTCAGAATATCTCTCTGAAAACATCTTTCGCTGTCTAGGCCTTAATGGGTACAGTCCCATATCACAGACAATGATAATAAGTCCAATAGAATGGTTTTGTTGAAGTATGAATGATTTAAGTTCTTCTTGGTAATCTTCACACTCATTTGTATTCTTGCAAAGACTTCTCTTCTCGATTTCATCATTATCTTGACCTTTATATTTTCGTCTTCCATGATTTCACTTCTGTTTTGATGATATAATAACTTGATATGCAATGTGCCATTTATTATTATTATTTTTTTTTTTAACAACACATTGCAGTCTTGACTTTGATTTAGTTCTCAAATTGACTTCCTTGCGATGAAGATCTCTTTTCTTCATTTGTGTATCAATTAACTTAAATCATTCATTCATGGACTGTCTGTAATATAGAACCACACTTTTCAACCCGTTCACAGGAAAGACACTCTTATTGAGATAAACTTACTATTTTGGAGTTTAGGTACGATTCAAGAATTAAAGTTTGATAGAAGTCGGTATGCATAGTCAATTAGAACATTTTCAACGCTTATTGATCGCTTGAATATCCCAATTAGTCGTGAGACTCAATGGTGCAGCAATTTGGAATTTGCTTGGGGATATTCTACATCATGTGTTTCTAGATTATACGTCATGATAGGGGATACCCTCACCTTTTGTTGATTTCCTCAACAATTTTCTTTAAAGTATGCACCTGTGGTAATTAAGTGACTACCCTCAACCGCTGTAAACCTTTCCATGAGTTCCTTATCAAGATATTTACATGATTGTGATTATGATCATCTCATTCTATGATTAAGTCCGTATCCCATTTTTATATAGATCAAACTCGTTTTTTTTTATTTTCTGAATATCTGATGTTGATGTTGCATTCATTACTCCCCCTAAAATACTAAAAATCTAAAATCTTTTTGGTTTTTAGATTTTAAACACACAGAAACAATCAGAAAGAAAAGAAATATAACCACACAGTATATACAGCTATGCAAGCAGAACACATAAAATGAAGTTACTCGTTGGTCTCTTCGTCAGGAACGACATCTGACAATATTTTGACACTTAACTCAGTTAACAAGAAATCAAAACGTGGTTTATCAAAAGCTTTTGTGAAAAGATCAGCCCTTTGCGTAGTTGTGCCAATTTGGATAACATCAATTAGCCTTTTCTCATAACAGTCTCGAATAAAATGATATTTAATCCCTATGTGTTTGGTCTTAGAATGATTCACAGGATTTTTTGTAATAGCTATGGCAGCAGAATTATCAACAAAAATAGGAGTGTTAGAGATATTCAAACCGTAGTCACGAAGCTGCTGTTGTATCCACACAACCTGAGATGCACAGCTTGCTGCAGCAATGTATTCAGCTTCACAAGTGGACAAGGCCACTGCTGTCTGCTTCTTGCACTGCCATGTAACTAGTCTGATTCCAAGGAATTGACAACCTCCTGATGTTGACTTAAAATCTTTCTTGCATCCACCATAGTCGGAATCACTATAAGCCGTCAGTACAAAATCATTATTACAGGGATACCATAGGCCCAAATTCGGAGTTTGCTTTAAATAACGCATAATCTTTTTCACCACAAGCAAATGATGTACATTCGGATTTGCTTGATAGCGAGCACATAAACAAACTGCGAACATGATATCAGGGCGAGACGCTGTTAGATACATCAACGAACCAATGATGGCTCTATATAAGGTTTCATCAACCTTATCACCTTCCTTATCCGGTGTAATCCCGTGATTCACCGATAGCGGCGTCCTTGCAGGACGTTCATCTTCCATTTTGAATCTTTTCAGAATATCTGATACATATTTTGTCTGATGTAAAAAGATACCCTGATTTGTTTGTACAACCTGAATACCAAGGAAGAATTTGATAGTTCCCATTGAACTCATCTTGAACCGTTTTTGCATTACCTCCTCAAAATCATCCACCATCGTCTTATCTGTAGATCCAAAGATAATATCATCCACGTACACCTGTACTAGCATTATATGCTTGCCCTTTTCTTTGATGAAAAGTGTCTGATCGATAACACCTCTTCTAAAACCATTATCAATCATATAGTTGGACAACGTACCATACCACGCTCTTGGAGCTTGATGAAGCCCATACAGTGCTTTTTCTAGACGATATACCTTTTTTGGAGAGTGTGGATCTGTAAAACCCGGTGGTTGCTTAACAAACACGGTCTCATTGAGAGTCCCGTACAAAAAGGCGCTTTTGACATCCATTTGATAGACCTTGAAGCCTTTAAAAGATGCGAATGCCAAAAATATTCGAATTGCCTCAAGTCTAGCCACTGGTGCAAATACTTAATCATAATCTATATCAGGGATCTGTTGATATCCCTTCACAACCAGTCTAGCTTTATTTCGAATTACAATACCTTGCTCGTCTTTTTTATTCTTCCATACCCATCGAAGCCCATAAGGTTTGCAACCATGAGGCGGAGTCACTAGTTTCCATACTCCTAAATGCTTGAATTGCAAAAGCTCTTCTTGCATGGCATTTACCCAATCATCATAAAGAAGAGCTTCCTCAACAGAATTTGGTTCAATTTGACACACAAAGCATGAATATGCATGTAAGAAGAGTTTGCCTGACCTATTTAGTGAAGAATAGAAAGCTTGCATAACATTCTCAGTTGAAGCTTTCTGATTTTCAGACGTTGAGGCATCATTTGATGGTGGTCCAGAAACTCCTTTCGAATCAACAATAAAATCATCTAAGTGTCGAGGTAGGACAACTGTTCGTGATGATCTATGAACACCTTCAGGTTCTGGTTGTTCTTCCTGAACTTCTACAATTTGTGGCAGATTATGAAAACTTTCACCACTATCTATAGGTTGTGACTCCTCTTCAGAATCAGATCCATCATAAGATGGATCATCTTGATAATCACCTGATTCTTCATCATCTTGAACAAGTTGTTGTTGCGGCACTGGGTGATGTTGTGGTGCCGTTTGAGATTTCAGAACCATTTGTGATGGAGACGTCTGCATTTCATTCAGTAATCTTGCAATAACTTCATCATCAGTAGCAACAGATGGAAGACCAAAAGAATCAAACAAATCTTCATAATCAAACTGCCAAGAAAAACCTTTCCCAGCAGGAATAGCAGCATTTCTTTGAACATCTACTTCGAAATGTTCTTCAACACGTTTAGATACAGTGTTGAAAACTCTTTTGTTTGGATTTCCATAACCAAGAAATATACCAGGAACAGCCTTAGGATTAAATTTTCCTCCAGTATCTCGTATCATGATTGAACACGGTGCACCAAAGGGTTCGAAATGTTTAATGTTAGGCTTCCTTTTATGTAGCAATTCATAGCAAGTCTTTCCATGTCTCTTGACTACTAACAATCGGTTCATTGTATAACATGCTGTAGCCACAGCTTCACTCCAGAAGTTAACCGGTAAACTTGAATCGGCTAACATAGTTCTCGCAGTTTCAATTAAAGTTCTGTTACATCTTTCAGCAACACCATTTGATTGTGGAGTATAAGCTGGACTGAACTGTTGTATAATGCCTTTCTCATTGCAGAAACTCTCCATCTGCTGATTCTTGAATTCAGTACCATTATCTGTTCGAGTCTTCCTAACCTTTAACTTGTACAAAGATTCCAGCTTCAAAAACAACAACTTTATATTTTCAAATGCGTCAGACTTCTTCTTTAACATCACTACCCAAGAGTATCGTGAGTATTCATCAGTCACTACTAAACAATATGAATCTCCAGAGATGCTTGTTCGATTAATCGGACCAAAAAGATCCATATGTAACAACTCTAGAGGAACAACAATTGAATGATGTTTCTTTGTTGCATGTGACTTTTTAGTCTGTTTGCCTTTCTTACATGGAAGACATCCTTCAGGAATTTGAAAACTCTTAACATTTACTCCCTCAATAAGATTATTATGAACAAGATTGTTCATCTTTCTCAAGCTCAAATGACCCATACGCTTGTGCCAAGAAATTGATTCTTGTTCTGTAGCTTTGGATATGAAAGCTTGATGACCTGTTGCAGCTTTAACATGGGCTGTTTGTAGTGACCCGAACTTTTCCATGTTTATATATATTAATTGATATTGATATTTACATGATTAAATGTTTCCAACATGTTAAGCAATCAAACTTGTTAAGACTTGATTAATTGAAATAGGTTTCATATAGACAATTGACCACCCAAGTTGACCGGTGATTCACGAACGTTAAAACTTGTAAAAACTATATGATGACATATATATGGTTATATATATAGTTAACATGATATTATGATAAGTAAACATATCATTAATTATATTAACAATGAACTACATATGTAAAAACAAGACTACTAACTTAATGATTTTGAAACGAGACATATATGTAACGATTATCGTTGTAACGACATTTAATGTATATATATATATCATATTAAGAGATATTCATACATCATAATATCATGATAATATAATAATTTAAAATCTCTTTTGATATTATAAACATTGGGTTAACAACATTTAACAAGATCGTTAACCTAAAGGTTTCAAAACAACATTTACATGTAACGACTAACGATGACTTAACGACTCAGTTAAAATGTATATACATGTAGTGTTTTAATATGTATTCATACACTTTTGAAAGACTTCAAGACACTTATCAAAATACTTCTACTTAACAAAAATGCTTACAATTACATCCTCGTTCAGTTTCATCAACAATTCTACTCGTATGCACCCGTATTCGTACTCGTACAATACACAGCTTTTAGATGTATGTACTATTGGTATATACACTCCAATGATCAGCTCTTAGTAGCCCATGTGAGTCACCTAACATATGTGGGAACCATCATTGGGCAACTAGCATGAAATATCTCATAAAATTACAAAAATATGAGTAATCATTCATGACTTATTTACATGAAAACAAAATAACATATCCTTTATATCTAATCCATACACCAACGACCAAAAACACCTACAAACACTTTCATTCTTCAATTTTCTTCATCTAATTGATCTCTCTCAAGTTCTATCTTCAAGTTCTAAGTGTTCTTCATAAATTCCAAAAGTTCTAGTTTCATAAAATCAAGAATACTTTCAAGTTTGCTAGCTCACTTCCAATCTTGTAAGGTGATCATCCAACCTCAAGAAATCTTTGTTTCTTACAGTAGGTTATCATTCTAATACAAGGTAATAATCATATTCAAACTTTGGTTCAATTTCTATAACTATAACAATCTTATTTCAAGTGATGATCTTACTTGAACTTGTTTTCGTGTCATGATTCTGCTTCAAGAACTTCGAGCCATCCAAGGATCCATTAAAGCTAGATCCATTTTCTCTTTTCCAGTAGGTTTATCCAAGGAACTTAAGGTAGTAATTATGTTCATAACATCATTCGATTCATACATATAAAGCTATCTTATTCGAAGGTTTAAACTTGTAATCACTAGAACATAGTTTAGTTAATTCTAAACTTGTTCGCAAACAAAAGTTAATCCTTCTAACTTGACTTTTAAAATAAACTAAACACATGTTCTATATCTATATGATATGCTAACTTAATGATTTAAAACCTGGAAACGCGAAAAACACCGTAAAACCGGATTTACGCCGTCGTAGTAACACCGCGGGCTGTTTTGGGTTAGTTAATTAAAAACTATGATAAACTTTGATTTAAAAGTTGTTATTCTGAGAAAATAATTTTTATTATGAACATGAAACTATATCCAAAAATTATGGTTAAACTCAAAGTGGAAGTATGTTTTCTAAAATGGTCATCTAGACGTCGTTCTTTCGACTGAAATGACTACCTTTACAAAAACGACTTGTAACTTATTTTTCCGACTATAAACCTATAATTTTTCTGTTTAGATTCATAAAATAGGGTTCAATATGAAACCATAGCAATTTGATTCACTCAAAACGGATTTAAAATGAAGAAGTTATGGGTAAAACAAGATTGGATAATTTTTCTCATTTTAGCTACTTGAAAATTGGTAACAAATCTATTCCAACCATAACTTAATCAACTTGTATTGTATATTATGTAATCTTGAGATACCATAGACACGTATACAATGTTTCGACCTATCATGTCGACACATCTATATATATTTCGGAACAACCATAGACACTCTATATGTGAATGTTGGAGTTAGCTATACAGGGTTGAGGTTGATTCCAAAATATATATAGTTTGAGTTGTGATCAATACTGAGATACGTATACACTGGGTCGTGGATTGATTCAAGATAATATTTATCGATTTATTTCTGTACATCTAACTGTGGACAACTAGTTGTAGGTTACTAACGAGGACAGCTGACTTAATAAACTTAAAACATCAAAATATATTAAAAGTGTTGTAAATATATTTTGAACATACTTTGATATATATGTATATATTGTTATAGGTTCGTGAATCAACCAGTGGCCAAGTCTTACTTCCCGACGAAGTAAAAATCTGTGAAAGTGAGTTATAGTCCCACTTTTAAAATCTAATATTTTTGGGATGAGAATACATGCAGGTTTTATAAATAATTTACAAAATAGACACAAGTACGTGAAACTACATTCTATGGTTGAATTATCGAAATCGAATATGCCCCTTTTTATTAAGTCTGGTAATCTAAGAATTAGGGAACAGACACCCTAATTGACGCGAATCCTAAAGATAGATCTATCGGGTCCAACAAGCCCCATCCAAAGTACCGGATGCTTTAGTACTTCGAAATTTATATCATATCCGAAGGGTGTCCCGGAATGATGGGGATATTCTTATATATGCATCTTGTTAATGTCGGTTACCAGGTGTTCACCATATGAATGATTTTTATCTCTATGTATGGGATGTGTATTGAAATATGAAATCTTGTGGTCTATTATTATGATTTGATATATATAGGTTAAACCTATAACTCACCAACATTTTTGTTGACGTTTTAAGCATGTTTATTCTCAGGTGATTATTAAGAGCTTCCGCTGTCGCATACTTAAATAAGGACGAGATTTGGAGTCCATGCTTGTATGATATTGTGTAAAAACTGCATTCAAGAAACTTATTTTGTTGTAACATATTTGTATTGTAAACCATTATGTAATGGTCGTGTGTAAACAGGATATTTTAGATTATCATTATTTGATAATCTACGTAAAGCTTTTTAAACCTTTATTGATGAAATAAAGGTTATGGTTTGTTTTAAAATGAATGCAGTCTTTGAAAAATGTCTCATATAGAGGTCAAAACCTCGCAACGAAATCAATTAATATGGAACGTTTTTAATCAATAAGAACGGGACATTTCAGTTGGTATCTGAGCGTTGGTCTTAGAGAACCAGAATTTTGCATTAGTGTGTCTTATCGAGTTTGTTAGGATGCATTAGGGAGTCTGGACTTCGACCGTGTTTACTTGAAAAATGATTGCTTAACAAATTTTGTTGGAAACTATATATTTTTAACATGTGAATATTATGTGATATATTAATCTCTTAACGCGTTTGATATTATGTGATAGATGTCTACCTCTAGAACAAGTCCCATTGACTCACCTAATAATAATGAAGAGTCAAATGTAAATTGGAATGATTCGTGGACTGATTCACAAGTTCCCGAAGAGGAACCGGAAGAAGAGTCGGAACCGGAAGAAGAATCGGAACCGGAAGAAGAATCGGAACCGGATGAAGAAATAGAACCGGTGGGGGAAATAATAAAACGGCTAAGTAAAAGAAAATCCTCAACCAACCGACCAAGGTTAATTATGGTCAATGGTGTTTCCGCCAAGGAAGCAAAATATTGGGAGGATTACCAATTCTCCGATGAATCGGATTCCGACGAGAATTCCGATGATGTTATAGAAATTACCCCAACTGAATTTAAAAAGGCAAAAGAAAATAATAAGGGAAAGGGCATAAAAATAGAGAAATCTAATTCCAACCCCGATGAACTTTATATGTATCGTCAACCCCCGAAGTCCTTAAGTTGTAACAATGACCCGGGAACCTCTAAACCACCAGGTTTTTCTAAACCAATGTGGATTACGACGACTCGTATTAGGGGAACATCATATATCCCTAGAAACTTGGCAAAACGAACCAAAACCGAAGAAGAAGAAACAAGCGAGTCGGAATAAGATAGTTGTATTCGTGTGGTGTAATATATGTAATATAGTGTGCTTATGCTTTATGATATATGTAAAAATTGCTTGTATTAATAAGTATTTTTTTTTATGAATCTAACTCTTGTCTATTTTACAGTATAAAAACACAAAATGGATAGACAACCCAATATTTTAAGAGACCTACCCGGAGACATGATTGATGAAATCTTGTATAGAGTCGATCAGAATTCTTCGGCACAACTATTTAAGGCGAGATCAGTTTGTAAGACATTCGAAGAACGTTCCAAGAATGCCTTGGTTTATAAAAGGCTTTCGTTCGAAAGATGGGGGATATCACATTGGGAAATCCATAAGTTACGATGTGTTTACTTTGACGCATATATTGCGGGGAACCCAAATGCTATTTTACGCAATGGGTTAAGAAATTATTTTGACTCAATATATCCGAATATTGGACTTCGTGATTTAGAAAAAGCGGCTAACATGCAACATAAAGAAGCATGTTATGCTTACGGATTAGTAATGTTCGCTTCTCACCAAAGTGAGAACAAGAACATCGGGCTACAACTATTAAACAAAACGTTCCCACAAGTGACGGAGTCGGTAATTGGGGTAAGAAATGAGGTTTTTAGATTGTTATGGGACTGTTGGACATTACGTAACCCTCGCCCCTTTGACGACGTTACAACACGCTGTCTTATCAACGGCCATAACGGTTATGTTCCACAAGACCAAGGATGGGAAGTAATCCTAGTAAAACCAGAATGCATGACTAGTTTCTGGACGTATGAATTACGTGTATTTATTGCCTTTGCTGAACGACTTGTGTACTAGCTAGAATTATCTTCACAACCATCTTGTATCAAATTTATTGTGTGCTATATTTGATACTATATGTAAAATAAGCGGTATAGTAAGTTTGTAAAATATTGTGTAAAAGTTTGAACGCGAAATATTATTATAATCAGTTTTTCATATAGAATTGTAGTAGTTGAATTGTATATTAGCTACTAAGTATGAACTTAACGGGTAGGTACTACCCGAATTTAAACTTATAAAATGCTAATATGAAGAAAAAGCTTTTATAAATGAGTTCATATTATGCTACAAAATACTATTAACTACTCTTAATATTCTGTATGATTAACTTGTTCCATTTGACTATTTTGAAGGAAATGGCACCGACTACTCGACACACCGTGAATATGAATGAAGAGGAATTCCGTACTTTTCTAGCTTCAAACATAGCCGCAGTACAGGCTGCGCTACATACCAACAATAACCTTGGATCTAGCAGTACAGGAAATCGTGTAGGATGCACCTACAAAGAATTTACTGCCTGCAAACCTTTGGAATTTGATGGAACCGAAGGACCGATCGGATTGAAACGGTGGACCGAGAAGGTCGAATCGGTGTTTGCCATAAGTAAGTGTACTGAAGAGGACAAAGTGAAGTACGCTACGCATACATTCACAGGTTCTGCGTTAACATGGTGGAATACCTATCTAGAGCAAGTGGGACAAGACGATGCGTACGCACTACCGTGGTCAGCATTCAAGCACTTGATGAACGAGAAGTACCGTCCCAGAACCGAGGTCAATAAGCTCAAGACAGAACTTAGAGGGTTACGAACCCAAGGATTTGATATTACCACGTACGAAAGACGATTCACAGAATTGTGCCTATTGTGTCCGGGAGCATTCGAAGATGAGGAAGAGAAGATCGACGCGTTTGTGAAAGGATTACCGGAAAGAATCCAAGAAGATATAAGTTCACACGAGCCCGCCTCCATACAACAGGCATGTAGAATGGCTCACAAACTAGTGAACCAGATTGAAGAAAGAATTAAAGAACAGACTGTTGAAGAGGCCAATGTGAAGCAAGTCAAAAGAAAGTGGGAGAAAAACGGTGATAAGAATCACCAATACAACAACAACAGCAATTACAACAATAATCGCAACAATTATCCCAACAATCGCAACATCAATCGCAACTACAACAAACGGCCCAACAACAACCACAACAACAACAACAGCAACTACAACAATCATCCCAACAACAATAATAACCGCAATAACAACAACAATCAGAAGCAGCTATGCCAAAGGTGTGAAAAGTATCACTCGGGGTTCTGCACCAAATTTTGCAACAAGTGTAAAAGAAATGGTCATAGCGCGGCGAAGTGTGAGGTCTACGGACCAGGGGTTAATAGAACGAAAGGAACAAATGGTGTCGGAACGAGTAATGGCGGAGCAAGTAGTGTCAGAGCAAGTTATGCCAATGTAGTTTGTTATAAATGTGGAAAACCGGGCCACATTATTAGAAATTGCCCGAACCAGGAGAACACGAATGGACAAGGCCGCGGAAGAGTTTTCAATATTAATGTGGCAGAGGCACAAGAAGACCCGGAGCTTGTTACGGGTACGTCTCTTATTGACAATAAATCTGCTTACATTTTATTTGATTCGGGTGCGGATAGAAGCTATATGAGTAGAGATTTTTGTGCTAAATTAAGTTGTCCATTGACGCCTTTGGATAGTAAATTTTTACTCGAATTAGCAAATGGTAAATTAATTTCAGCAGATAATATATGTCGGAATCGAGAAAATAAACTGGTTAGCGAAACATTTAAGATTGATTTGATACCAGTAGAGTTAGGGAGTTTTGATGTGATAATCGGTATGGACTGGTTGAAAGAAGTGAAAGCAGAGATCGTTTGTTATAAAAATGCAATTCGCATTATACGAGAAAAAGGAAAACCCTTAATGGTGTACGGAGAAAAGGGCAACACGAAGCTACATCTTATTAGTAATTTGAAGGCACAAAAACTAATAAGAAAAGGTTGCTATGCTGTTCTAGCACACGTCGAGAAAGTACAAACTGAAGAAAAGAGCATCAATGATGTTCCCATTGCAAAAGAATTTCCCGATGTATTTCCGAAAGAATTACCGGGATTACCCCCACATCGATCCGTTGAATTTCAAATAGATCTTGTACCAGGAGCTGCACCAATAGCTCGTGCTCCTTACAGACTCGCACCCAGCGAGATGAAAGAACTGCAAAGCCAATTACAAGAACTTTTAGAGCGTGGTTTCATTCGACCAAGCACATCACCGTGGGGAGCTCCTATTTTGTTTGTCAAGAAGAAAGATGGTACATTCAGGTTGTGTATCGACTACCGAGAGTTGAACAAACTTACCATCAAGAACCGCTACCCACTACCGAGAATCGACGACTTATTTGATCAACTACAAGGCTCGTCTGTTTATTCAAAGATTGACTTACGTTCCGGGTATCATCAAATGCGGGTGAAAGAAGATGATATTCCAAAGACTGCTTTCAGAACACGTTACGGTCATTACGAGTTTATGGTCATGCCATTTGGTTTAACTAATGCACCAGCTGTGTTCATGAACCTTATGAACCGAGTGTGTGGACCATACCTTGACAAGTTTGTCATTGTTTTCATTGATGACATACTTATTTACTCAAAGAATGACCAAGAACACGGTGAACATTTGAGAAAGGAGTTAGAAGTATTGAGGAAGGAAGAATTGTACGCTAAGTTTTCAAAGTGTGCATTTTGGTTGGAAGAAGTTCAATTCCTCGGTCGCATAGTGAACAAAGAAGGTATTAAGGTGGATCCGGCAAAGATAGAAACTGTTGAAAAGTGGGAAACCCCGAAAACTCCGAAACACATACGCCAGTTTTTAGGACTAGCTGGTTACTACAGAAGGTTCATCCAAGACTTTTCCAGAATAGCAAAACCCTTGACTGCATTAACGCATAAAGGGAAGAAATTTGAATGGAATGATGAACAAGAGAAAGCGTTTCAGTTATTGAAGAAAAAGCTAACTACGGCACCTATATTGTCATTGCCTGAAGGGAATGATGATTTTGTGATTTATTGTGACGCATCAAAGCAAGGTCTCGGTTGTTTATTAATGCAACGAACGAAGGTGATTGCTTATGCGTCTAGACAATTGAAGATTCACGAACAAAATTATACGACGCATGATTTGGAATTAGGCGCAGTTGTTTTTGCATTAAAGACTTGGAGGCACTACTTATATGGTGTTAAAAGTATTATATCTACCGACCACAAAAGTCTTCAACACATATTTAATCAGAAACAACTGAATATGAGGCAGCGTAGGTGGATTGAATTATTGAATGATTATGACTTTGAGATTCGTTACCACCCGGGGAAGGCAAATGTGGTAGCCGATGCCTTGAGCAGGAAGGACAGAGAACCCATTCGAGTAAAATCTATGAATATAATGATTCATAATAACCTTACTACTCAAATAAAGGAGGCGCAACAAGGAGTTTTAAAAGAGGGAAATTTAAAGGATGAAATACCCAAAGGATCGGAGAAGCATCTTAATATTCGGGAAGACGGAACCCGGTATAGGGCTGAAAGGATTTGGGTAAAAAAATTTAGAGATATGAGAGAAATGGTACTTAGAGAAGCTCATAAAACCAGATACTCAATACATCCTGGAACGGGGAAGATGTACAAGGATCTCAAGAAACATTTTTGGTGGCCGGGTATGAAAGCCGATGTTGCTAAATACGTAGAAGAATGTTTGATGTGTTTTAAGGTCAAAGCTGAGCATCAGAAACCATCAGGTCTACTTCAACAACCCGAAATCCCGGAATGGAAATGGGAAAACATTACCATGGATTTCATCACTAAATTGCCAAGGACTGCAAGTGGTTTTGATACTATTTGGGTAATAGTTGATCGTCTCACCAAATCAGCACACTTCCTGCCAATAAGAGAAGATGACAAGATGGAGAAGTTAGCACGACTGTATTTGAAGGAAGTCATCTCCAGACATGGAATACCAATCTCTATTATCTCTGATAGGGATGGCAGATTTATTTCAAGATTCTGGCAGACATTACAGCAAGCATTAGGAACTCGTCTAGACATGAGTACTGCCTATCATCCACAAACTGATGGGCAGAGCGAAAGGACGATACAAACGCTTGAAGACATGCTACGAGTATGTGTTATTGATTTCGGAAACAGTTGGGATCGACATCTACCGTTAGTAGAATTTTCCTACAACAACAGCTACCATTCAAGCATTGAGATGGCGCCGTTTGAAGCACTTTATGGTAGAAAGTGCAGGTCTCCGATTTGTTGGAGTGAAGTGGGGGATAGACAGATTACGGGTCCGGAGATTATACAAGAAACTACCGATAAGATCATCCAAATTCAATAACGGTTGAAAACCGCCCAAAGTCGACAAAAGAGCTACGCTGACATTAAAAGAAAAGATATAGAATTTGAAATTGGAGAGATGGTCATGCTTAAAGTTGCACCTTGGAAAGGCGTTGTTCGATTTGGTAAACGAGGGAAATTAAATCCAAGGTATATTGGACCATTCAAGATTATTGATCGTGTCGGACCAGTAGCTTACCGACTTGAGTTACCTCAACAACTCGCGGCTGTACATAACACTTTCCACGTCTCGAATTTGAAGAAATGTTTTGCTAAAGAAGATCTCACTATTCCATTAGATGAAATCCAAATCAACGAAAAACTTCAATTCATCGAAGAACCCGTCGAAATAATAGATCGTGAGGTTAAAAGACTGAAGCAAAACAAGATACCAATTGTTAAGGTTCGATGGAATGCTTGTAGAGGTCCCGAGTTCACCTGGGAGCGTGAAGATCAGATGAAGAAGAAATACCCGCATCTATTTCCAGAAGATTCGTCAACACCTTCAACAGCTTAAAATTTCGGGACGAAATTTATTTAACGGGTAGGTACTGTAGTGACCCGAACTTTTCCATGTTTATATATATTAATTGATATTGATATTTACATGATTAAATGTTTCCAACATGTTAAGCAATCAAACTTGTTAAGACTTGATTAATTGAAATAGGTTTCATATAGACAATTGACCACCCAAGTTGACCGGTGATTCACGAACGTTAAAACTTGTAAAAACTATATGATGACATATATATGGTTATATATATAGTTAACATGATATTATGATAAGTAAACATATCATTAATTATATTAACAATGAACTACATATGTAAAAACAAGACTACTAACTTAATGATTTTGAAACGAGACATATATGTTACGATTATCGTTGTAACGACATTTAATGTATATATATCATATTAAGAGATATTCATACATCATAATATCATGATAATATAATAATTTAAAATCTCTTTTGATATTATAAACATTGGGTTAAAAACATTTAACAAAATCGTTAACCTAAAGGTTTCAAAACAACATTTACATGTAACGACTAACGATGACTTAACGACTCAGTTAAAATGTATATACATGTAGTGTTTTAATATGTATTCATACACTTTTGAAAGACTTCAAGACACTTATCAAAATACTTCTACTTAACAAAAATGCTTACAATTACATCCTCGTTCAGTTTCATCAACAATTCTACTCGTATGCACCCGTATTCGTACTCGTACAATACACAGCTTTTAGATGTATGTACTATTGGTATATACACTCCAATGATCAGCTCTTATCAGCCCATGTGAGTCACCTAACACATGTGGGAACCATCATTGGGCAACTAGCATGAAATATCTCATAAAATTACAAAAATATGAGTAATCATTCATGACTTATTTACATGAAAACAAAATAACATATCCTTTATATCTAATCCATACACCAACGACCAAAAACACCTACAAACACTTTCATTCTTAAATTTTATTCATCTAATTGATCTCTCACAAGTTCTATCTTCAAGTTCTAAGTGTTCTTCATAAATTCCAAAAGTTCTAGTTTCATAAAATCAAGAATACTTTCAAGTTTGCTAGCTCACTTCCAATCTTGTAAGGTGATCATCCAACCTCAAGAAATCTTTGTTTCTTACAGTAGGTTATCATTCTAATACAAGGTAATAATCATATTCAAACTTTGGTTCAATTTCTATAACTATAACAATCTTATTTCAAGTGATGATCTTACTTGAACTTGTTTTCGTGTCATGATTCTGCTTCAAGAACTTCGAGCCATCCAAGGATCCATTGAAGCTAGATCCATTTTTCTCTTTTCCAGTAGGTTTATCTAAGGAACTTAAGGTAGTAATTATGTTCATAACATCATTCGATTCATACATATAAAGCTATCTTATTCGAAGGTTTAAACTTGTAATCACTAGAACATAGTTTAGTTAATTCTAAACTTGTTCGCAAACAAAAGTTAATCCTTCTAACTTGACTTTTAAAATAAACTAAACACATGTTCTATATCTATATGATATGCTAACTTAATGATTTAAAACCTGGAAACACGAAAAACACCGTAAAACCGGATTTACGCCGTCGTAGTAACACTGCGGGCTGTTTTGGGTTAGTTAATTAAAAACTATGATAAACTTTGATTTAAAAGTTGTTATTCTGAGAAAATAATTTTTATTATGAACATGAAACTATATCCAAAAATTATGGTTAAACTCAAAGTGGAAGTATGTTTTCTAAAATGGTCATCTAGACGTCGTTCTTTCGACTGAAATGACTACCTTTACAAAAACGACTTGTAACTTATTTTTCCGACTATAAACCTATACTTTTTCTGTTTAGATTCATAAAATAGGATTCAATATGAAGCCATAGCAATTTGATTCACTCAAAACGGATTTAAAATGAAGAAGTTATGGGTAAAACAAGATTGGATAATTTTTCTCATTTTAGCTACGTGAAAATTGGTAACAAATTTATTCCAACCATAACTTAATCAACCTGTATTGTATATTATGTAATCTTGAGATACCATAGACACGTATACAATGTTTCGACCTATCATGTCGACACATCTATATATATTTCGGAACAACCATAGACACTCTATATGTGAATGTTGGAGTTAGCTATACAGGGTTGAGGTTGATTCCAAAATATATATAGTTTGAGTTGTGATCAATACTGAGATACGTATACACTGGGTCGTGGATTGATTCAAGATAATATTTATCGATTTATTTCTGTACATCTAACTGTGGACAACTAGTTGTAGGTTACTAACGAGGACAGCTGACTTAATAAACTTAAAACATCAAAATATATTAAAAGTGTTGTAAATATATTTTGAACATACTTTGATATATATGTATATATTGTTATAGGTTCGTGAATCAACCAGTGGCCAAGTCTTACTTCCCGACGAAGTAAAAATCTGTGAAAGTGAGTTATAGTCCCACTTTTAAAATCTAATATTTTTGGGATGAGAATACATGCAGGTTTTATAAATGATTTACAAAATAGACACAAGTACGTGAAACTACATTCTATGGTTGAATTATCAAAATCGAATATGCCCCTTTTTATTAAGTCTGGTAATCTAAGAATTAGGGAACAGACACCCTAATTGACGCGAATCCTAAAGATAGATCTATCAGGTCCAACAAGCCCCATCCAAAGTACCGGATGCTTTAGTACTTTGAAATTTATATCATATCCGAAGGGTGTCCCGGAATGATGGGGATATTCTTATATATGCATCTTGTTAATGTCGGTTACCAGGTGTTCACCATATGAATGATTTTTATCTTTATGTATGGGATGTGTATTGAAATATGAAATCTTGTGGTCTATTATTATGATTTGATATATATAGGTTAAACCTATAACTCACCAACATTTTTGTTGACGTTTTAAGCATGTTTATTCTCAGGTGATTATTAAGAGCTTCCGCTGTCGCATACTTAAATAAGGACGAGATTTGAAGTCCATGCTTGTATGATATTGTGTAAAAACTGCATTCAAGAAACTTATTTTGTTGTAACATATTTGTATTGTAAACCATTATGTAATGGTCGTGTGTAAACAGGATATTTTAGATTATCATTATTTGATAATCTACGTAAAGCTTTTTAAACCTTTATTGATGAAATAAAGGTTATGGTTTGTTTTAAAATGAATGCAGTCTTTGAAAAACGTCTCATATAGAGGTCAAAACCTCGCAACGAAATCAATTAATATGGAACGTTTTTAATCAATAAGAACGGGACATTTCACTGTTGACATATCCAAAATATACAAATCTTTATTTCTGGGAGCTGTCATAAGAATCATCTCTTCCGGTATTACATACTCTTTCTTCAAAATGTAGCATCTTTGATCATCAAAAGCAACCTTATGCTTTTTATCTGCTACTTGCGAAACTGACAGCAGATTATTTGACATCTGCTTCACAAAATTCACTTTATCAAAACTAACATTAGCATTAGCAATCACACCCTGAGCTGTAATAAAACCTCCTTCATCTCCTGCAAAAGAAACAGATCCTCCATTTACTGATTTGACATTAGAAAGTAAGGACATGTTTCCTGTCATGTGCCGGGACGCCCCACTATCAACAATCCAGGTATTTCTACTCGGATCGTAGGCGACCTGCACAACAAGAAAAGAAGTTAGTTTGAGATGGACACCCATGCCCGAATGGCAGTGGGTTTCCCATCGACACCAATAACTGCACATCCATCCATTGACCCTTTGATCCTGATGGATCATTGGAATTGTCAACAACCTTTGTCTCGGTTTTAGGCTTCCAAACGGTACGTTTACCAACAAATTTCTCATAATAGTCATTCGTTTGAAAAATTTTATTCACACCTGACTGTACCCTTGTGGATGAATTAGCAATAGAATTTGACTTTGGTTTATAAAAACCTTTTGAACTATTACTTGAAGTACCTATGGAACTGGAACTAGAAGCATAGTGTGTAGTTTTCGTTTCAGTGTCAGATTTTCTTTTTGGTGTTTTCCAACGCTGTTGACAGTTAACAGCACAATGACCCTTTTTTCCACATTTATTACAGTTTTGAGTTTCTTTTGTATGTGTTTTTGAACTCAGATGCTTATTGGGAAAAAGACTGTTTCATGGGTGACATAGGCTTCTCAACATGATGTTTCAAGCCTAGTCGACGGTTAGGATGCACATATTTAGGCACATTGTTAGTATTAGGGCTCCTTTTATTAAATAGTTCTTCAGGTGCTTGTGTAAGAACATATTCTTTATCTAGGTTGAGTCCCTGCTGATACTTGACAGGTGTCTGAAATATTTTCTTTCCATTAGCGTTCCTAGAGTTTACTTGTTTTCTAGGTGTGGGTTGTCCGCTTTCACTAGCCTTACTAGCATTCAATGAATTTTTCAGGATAGTAATTGGTTTGGATTTTGGTGTCACTAACTCTGAAACTTTTCCATACTCTGAATCAGATTTACTGTCCTCAGCTTCGTTTTCAACAACCGACTTAGTGCTGTCTGATTTTTCATTCTCTACAGGCTTAACACTTAGGATTTCACTAAGGCAAGAATCAGAAGGTTTATTAATGTACTCATTCCTAAGAGGAGGAGGACACTCTTTATAACCTAAACCCTTTTTACCATCATTCTTGTTATAGACAGTATAGTCAATGACATATGACATTCGCTGCCAAGTGTCATTTCTAGCCTTTTCTGACTCATACTTAATCTTAAACTCTTCCTTTTCTCTCTTAGCACATTCAAGTTGATTTAAGTACATCATTATGGCCTTTTGGTCACCTGAAATTGTAGCTCTTAAATCATGAACTTGATTTTCTAGAGTTTTGATTGTCTCCCTAAATTCCTTTTTATTGTTAAACTGAGTTAAATTAGTCTTGTATAGGCCTTTTACCTCAAGATAAGCTGCTTTAACAATCCTAAGTTCATGTTTTACTTCAGGACAGTAGATACATCCTAAGGGGATATCATTCAGTTTTGAAACTATGGATTCAAGTTTAGCAATTTCTAACTTATGATCAGCACAATCGTTACATTCCAAAGGAAATTCAGTTTGTACCTTAGAGTCACTTGATGTGTTTGCCATGAACGCATATTCCTTTTCTTCAGTCTCTGATTCAGGTTCAGATTCTGAACTAGAACTGGAACAGTCAGAATTATTCAACTCAACTGAAGTCTTGACATCATCTACCACAATAGTTTCTCCATATGATGAAGACGAACTACTGTAATCAGTCCATACATCGCCATCATTGTGCATTGCGTACTTGAACTTCTCATACACTCTCTTGTTAAGAACACCTCTTCTAACATATCTGATCATTGCATAAGTTCGCTCAATTCTTGCTTCCATCTTGCAGATGTAACACATGCATTCATTCGCAGTACCAACACAACCAGCTTTCTCTCTCTCTCTTGTTTCTCACTTTCAGTTTCTTCTTCGGTCTTAGGCATTCTAACAACGTTAGCATGATTTTCATCATCAGCAAATACTGTCCAATCACAACCTTCGTCTGAATATGTTGCAATTAAGCCTTTTGCTTTATCATTTCTGATAGTATCACTGCTCGTTGTTTCAACTGGCACATTAACCTTTGTCTTATTATACTGATTGTGAAATGGGTTGTGAAAACCAGTTTTCTGTGGCCTGGTTCATGTTCTTTTGAAGTGTCCTAACTCATTGCAATTAAAACATCTCACTTTTGACATATCAAAACCTAACTTAGTATCTCTAGTAACACCTAAGCTCTGTTGACCTGTCCTTTTCAGAAATTTCTTCGCTCGTCTAATCACACTAACCATAGCCCAGAGGATATCCATCTTTTCAAGTTCATCCTCATCAATCTGCTCATAATCTTCTGCTTCTAAATGAGCATTACCAATTTGACCACCAACCATTTCATTATAAGAATTAACTACCAAAGCAACTAAAGCCATATCTTCCTCTACAACTGAAAGGGGCCTAGTTCTTAAATTCTCAGTGTTGAGAACTACAGTTTTTGGCTCCTGTCTAATGGTGGACTGATTTGTACTACTAGGCTTATTTACTTGGGTTGGAAACATCACATTTTGAGCAGGTTGTGATCTATTTACAGCACTATCATTAGAAACAAAAGCTGTTTGTAAGGGAGCATGAACATTGCTCAATCCAGAAGTACCAGCTTTGTAAATTATAGGACTCTGCTGACCCTCAAGACGTTTCTTCTTGGTTTCCATATCCAAGTCCTTTACCATCAATTTTGATGTGAATTTATCTAGGGTCAGTGATTCACCAGCAGACGAAGCTCTGTCTTCTATCTGTTCAATAAACGCATCCCACTTGTGTGGTAAACCATCTGTTAATTGTTTGATAGCTTTCTGTTCTGTAACTTCTACACCTAAGTTACCCAATTCAGAGACAAGATGACGATAACGAATGATTGTCTCTTCTAACGTTTCATGACTTAGAGCAGCAAACCTTTTCCATTCACTTTTGATTACTTTAGCTTTCTTTTCACGATACGCCTTATTTCCTTCGACACCTATCTTAATAGCATTCCAAAGAGAATATGAAGTTAAGTGCATTTGATATTGATGATAAATATCACCGTCTAAACCCTGGGTCAATTGAGCATAACATCTACATTCTAAGGCATATGTTTCTTTTTCTGTCACGCTATAATCTTCATACTTTTTACTATTACCATCAGTACCTAAAGGCTCTTTATATTCATGTTGTATCAAATCCCACATTCTATGATCAAGGCCTCTAATGTAATTCATGAACCTAGCCCTCCATCTAATGTAATCATTTGTATTATCAAGTCTAGGAGCACGATTGGCACTGCCTGATTCACTATCAGATAGTAAAATGTTTTGAACGCCGGAAGTAATTGCCATTGCCTGATCAGACATTTTAAAATTTAATTAAGGTTGAATCTGATCCTAAGTCGGTCGACTGTCGGTGACAGTCGGTCGATGAACAGCTACAGTCGGTCGATGAACAGATACAGTCGGTCGACTGTCAATGGGTAATTGGTCGAAGTTCTGTTTACATTTAGTCAAATGGTAGTACTTTTTTTAATCGGTCGATGTTCCTTCAATCGGTCGGTTTAGTACTTAAGTCGGTCGGTTTACAACTTAAGTCGGTCGGTTTAGCATATGTCGGTCGGTTTACAGACAATCGGTCGAACTAATGACAATCGGTCGAAATACACGAAAATCGGTCGATTGTCTCCTAAGTCGGTCGACTGTACTTTCTTTCGGAGCTAGAATAAAAAAAAACAGGTTTTTGACTTCTAAACGATCTCAAGCTCAATTTTCGAACTAAAACTACTGACCAACACCTTAAGCAACTTAGAATGACTTCTGTAAATACTCTAAAGCAATTAAAACCAAAGGTTTAACGTAAAAGTATACAAAATTCAATCCAAAACCAAATTTTGACCCAAAAATATACCAAAAACTCGTTTAAAACAATTGATTCAGCAAGCCAAGGCTCTGATACCACTTTGTAGACACTGAGAGAGGATCTTAGAATCAACCTAACACGATCTAGAGGCGGAATAACACTAGAAAGAGCTTAAACGAATATCTATGGGTTTTCGGGTTCGTACAAGTCAAACCAAGATTAGATCATGATAAACATGAAGCCTAGACTGACATTCTGTGGTATTTGGACATGAAGATTGAGAGAGACTCGACTTAGAACTGTTTTCGTGTGTGTGTAATCTGCAGAGTTGTTAACTAAATTAATGAAGATTAATTAGGCTTAAATACCTCAGTTCCTATGTCGGTCGACAGTGTATGACAGTCGGTCGACTGACCATGTCAGTCGGCCGACCGTCGAGTAATATTACGAATTATATTTAAACGTTTACAAATATAAAATAACACATCGACAATCAACGTTTAACAATATTACAGGTTACAACATGATCGAATAAAACGTTAAAGTTCATGGAACTAGGGATTACAAAATATGCACCAACACTTTTTGTTGTCCGGTTTGAGATAAAATACTAACCCAAATTAATAGACCTAATTTGGGTAAATTGGCGGAAGTTTAATAACATTTCTTTTTCTCCAACGGAACTGTCATGTTTGTTAACAAGATTACAAGAAGCATTTGGTTGTTATTAAAGCACTTTATTTTTATTTTATATTTTCAGGCAAAAAACTTGAAATAAAAGATAAGAGTAATATCAACTATTGTATAAAAGTAGGATGACCTAGGTTAGAATCAAACATTGTATAAAAGAAAATATCAACTATTTTTTTTGCTATGTATTTTATTTCTTTTTTTACCATGTTCATTTTTCTGGATGGTGCTAGTCATAAAAAACAACTCTTTTTTGTTGCAGTGTTTCTCACTTTTAAGAAAATTATTGGATAATAATGGAGGTGGGTTTGGAGATTCATGTATGAGTCATTGGGTGGCCGTAGTGGAGCTCTATAAAGAGGTTATAATCTCAACCAAAGATATAATATAATAAATGTATTAACTTTTTTAGCTATTACATCTCAAACTTCAGTATATGTATATGTAGGTTACTGGTTGCACTGAAGATGCATCGGGGAGACTTGTACATGAATCTGTTGCCTGCATTAGAATTATGATATCCAGTGTAGCACAACATCTGAAAGCTTCCAAGGCCACCAAACATGCCGAGGTGGCGACAAACACTCTTAGAGAGATGTTGGATCATGCTAAAGCTTTAGGTGTCATAGATGATTTGCTTTCATGTGTAGCGACTTGTGGTAAAAGTCTCATGTCTGGTTCTTCAAATTTGTTACGTGCAGCTTGTGAAGCATGTGAGGCTATTTGGTCACTAATACATGCTTTTGAGATTCATTCTACAAACGAAGAGGCACCTGTATTTCCGTTAAGCTCGATGTATTCCCACTCTCTGGATCAGATTAATATTAGGTCACTGATACATGCTTTTGAGATTCAATCTAGAAAAGAGAATGAACCTGTATTTCCATTAGGTTCAATGTATTCCAACTCTTTGGATCAGATTAATATTAAAGGAGATGAATATGGACCATTGATGGGTACAGATTATGAAAAAATAGTGGAAACTGTGACGCAAGAATTCCTCAGGTCTGATGATATAAGGGTTGCTATCTTCTATTGTCTTCGCCAGCGCCTGGAAGCCTCATGGTCTTCTGTAATTCAGGTGATAACTAAGGCTTTCTGTATAAAGTTAAGTCCTAACAGTTGGATAATGGTTCTAAATGGAAAATTTTTGTGGTACATGTCACTACGGGTCAGGCTAACCCGAAAAACATCAAGTCATAACCGGTTATTTTACTTAGCGAAGTTTACTTTGAGATAACCCAAATCATTTATAAAATTTGGTGAAAATCAGTCTTTCGACTTCTGTTTTGCTGTCCCTGTCATTATCATCATGATCCCCTGTTTGTCAACCTTCCTGCTCATCCTGACTCACTGTGTTACGTGATACGTCACCATATTAAATAAAGTAATCTAATAAGTACTTCAATTGATTAAAGCTAATTCTACAACCTTTTCAAATATAATGGTCTACTTCCATGAGTAATACGATTTTGGAGGTTGTTTCATTTGTAATACACTCGGCAATATCGGACCTGTCTGATTCCGATTAGACCCCTTTTGATCTTCTTTATTTTATTTTACTCTTTTGACCCAGATAAGAGTATGAAAATGTATCCAAACCGACAACTCACTGATAAGTAGTTAATCATGCATTACCTAACCTGAGGAGTGGTATAATTTCTATTTTCAGATAATCTTACGGTGTTGCCTGCATAATGATTTGGTTGCTAGAGTTTTATGTGGTCTCTCTAGTTCATGTTCATCAGTGGTTGGTGGAGGTGGTGAAAATACAATCATTTCAGAGGTTTTTTCATTAATATCTTTTTGTGCTTCATTCGATACAGATCCTCAACAACAAGACAAACAACCTGAAAATCGAAGTATCTGATCCAAGTGACTTGGTTCTACATGCATGCCTTTTATTAGCTACAGTTGCACAATCCATAGATGATCGGTCTAAAGGATATACTGCAGTAATTATGCTTACATCATCACCTGAAACTCAGCAGTCTCGCCTCTCTGACCTAGCTCACCATTACTCTTTGTGTGATGGAATACAGAATTTTCGTCCCCATTCTATGTCGGCCATGCTGGCACTTGGATACATGTGCTCCCTTGAAAATAATGAGCCCATTGCAACGTCAATTCGTGAAATAGTCGTTCCTTTGATCCCACCGAGTACCACACTTTGTGATTATCTCAGGATGTCAATTACAGACGCTCAAGGTGGTAAACTCATGCTCTCATACTGGCGCGGGATCAAGGATGGGTGCGTGGTTTTGTTGTATTTCAGATTACTTTGGGGTGGACCTTTAGCTACTATTCAAGACTTGGGTAGCTGTGATATTCCCCAAAGTCTTATTAATTTGTTAGGAAACAAGCAGCAGCAGCAGCAGCAGCATTCAAATGAAATTGGACTATCACCTCTTGGGGTTTACTGGGCAGTTAGTTCATTACACATGTGTCTTAAAGGAGGAAGTTCAGTTTTTCGCCAGGTGTTGATTACAAGTGAAAATGTAAAAATAATGTGTGATTTAATATCTGATGTCCATCTTAAGCTTTTACGCTATTGGGTTGGACCTGGTGGAGGGAAAAGTGGAGTCAAAGAGACAGTTGATCAAGTAGTTAATCTTTTGAGGTTTCCATTTGAGGCTTCTGAGAAGAGTATTGAACTTGGAGACATGGACTCTCAAAGTAGGAAGGATATGGTTATAGAAATAAAAGCAAGCATGGACCAGTATATTCAAATCCTTTTAGAGGTATGCATATATCTATATTTACATATATTTTGTCTTTAAAGTTTTGCAAATAATTAATGCTATTAAATCTTTAGGTAGGACTTCCTGGGCAAATAATCAAGTGTTTGGAACATTTGGAGTCCAAGGATACTGAACAACCTCTTGAGCTTCTAATCTTAATGATAGATCATCGTTCACTGGTTGTTGAACTTGTTAGGAAAGGACTCTTGAATCCAATTTTAATGAAAAGCTTACTTGATGATTCATCACCAACTCAAGTCAAGGTGAAGGCTCTGAAAATAGTTACAGGATTAGCCGAAATGGACAAGGTCAGTACTTGCTACTGTATTTGGTAAAGTCTCAATCTTCTTTTATATTAGTATAGGCCCGCTTACACATGGTTACGCATCATGTTATAAGATAAATTAAGATAAAGTCTTAAATAAAATTCAGAACTCTGTGTTAGAGTGAAGATGTAAGAGTACAAAACCCATAAATAACATTTCGAACCAAATCTTATTTTTCTATAAGGTAGTTATCACTTTTCAATAAGTAACCTTAACTAATAATTTCAAGGAATTGAATCATTGCTTGAAGGTCTTATTAAGTTTTATTATAAATGAAATTCAATATATTGCAATTCCAAGTTGTCTGGTATCGTAAATTTTGTAGAAATAGAAATAGGTATAGCCATGTTAAAAGCAATTATGATATCATCATTATTTTGTGTTAATGAACAAGCATTTGGACGCAGGAGTTTTATGAGCTAATAGATGGAGCAGATATATTACAACTGAAAGGACCGGTTATAGCCCAACAAGCACCAAACATATAAGCCATGAGCTCCCACATTACTCTAAAACCAATTGGTAGTAGAGAGAGACACTCATGAGCTTATATGTTGATCTTGACATTTATCCTTAACCAATGTGGGATTGGGTTTGCACCCAACAATCCTCCCCTCAAACCGAAGACCACATCACCAGGTCTCCTCTTCAACGATATTCCGCACATGATCCATTCATCTTATATCGCCGGCCATTACCCGCAACTCTCAACCTGACCAAGGCCAAATCAGGGAGATCTTTTGATATAAGGCACACACAATGATCCATTATCGTTGTCTAACTGGGGCGATTAATCCACATAATTCTAGGCTAACCCGCTCTGATACCACTGAAAGGACCGGTTATAGCCCAACAAGCACCAAACATATAAGCCATGAGCTCCCACGTTACTCTAAAACCAATTGGTTTGTTGGGTTTTTTATTTGGTTTCCAATTATGTGGTTAGCCCAAGCCCAACAAATTAAGCCCAATTGATTGTTTGACTTGGTCAACCATCAAGGGGCATCTTTAATTTGAAGTTGTGCAGCTGTATTCACAAAAAGAGTGCAGAGAGATAGATCAAGAAATTGTGTGAAACCCCAATTCCCGTCTACAGTGACAGCAGGCCAGAAAACCTTCGATCCCCGGAGATCCGACCGTTGAATCTTCTTCATTTTTGGGCTGTGTCTTCCTGACATCAGTGCCAACATTTTCAACCGTTGAATTCGTCTCAAGTGGTCTGTAGCTCGAGTTACAGCAGGTCGAACAGTAGCAGAATTTTGGGTGATGAAATTCTTCTTTTGTCTTTAATTGTTTCATATACTTGTTGATTATTGTTGTTCAAGAGTATGATGATGTTGTATACCTCTAGTTGATCTAGAGAAGGATTATTGTATTGCTCTCTTTGTTGATGATAGTGGAACATTAAGTGGCTTACGAGTCCCGTGGTTTTTACTCTCGATTTTGAGGGGTTTTCCACGTAAAAAGTCTCGTGTGTATTGTGTGTGCTTTGTTATTTCGTATTTGCTGATTTGGGACAGAATTGGTATTGATTTGTGGTGATTGTGGTATACCTTATTTGTTAGTTTCCTCACGGGTTCATACGGGTCGGGAAATGCTTGTCAAACGGGTTTGTTTCCGCTTTGTAGTTTGCCCGTTGTGACCATTTTCCCATCAAATTGGTATCAGAGCTAGGCTATAGCCCGATGTGGTGAACGACGCAGTGGTGGCGCACCCCCTAAGCGCACGGTGAGACATGGCACACCCCTCAGTTTGCCAAAGATAATGGAGCCATGGTGCCTTATATCGAAAGTCTTCTTTCCCAAGGCGTGGAAGTGCGGCGTGTCCCGATGGTGAAAGAAAAAGTGAAAGAAAGAGATCGGCGGTATAAGAGGCGTGTCCCGGTAGTGAAAGAAAAGTGAAAGAAAAAGAGACCGGTGATATAAGATGGCGGGAGTATTGTTGAAGGGGAGGCTCGGTGATGTGGTCTTCGGTTTGAGGGGAGGATTGTTGGGGTGCAATCCTATCCCACATAGGAGGGAGACAAAAATAAATGTATGTATATAAGTCTAAGGGGAAGTCCCTCTAATACCAATTGGTTTTAGAAAAGGATGGACTCTTGGGCTTATATTGCAGGACATTGTGTTTGGGCTATGCGATCTTACAAATGGTATCTAGAGCTAGGTTATTTGATTTGACTTGTGTGAAAGATGGAAGCTAATACAAGTAAGATGATTAGTTTAAATGGTTCAAATTATCATGTTTGGAAAGGCAAGATGGAGGATCTTCTTTATGTAAAAGATTATTATTTGCCTGTTTTTACTGAGGATAAACCTGAGGAAAAATCTGATGCTCAATGGAAAATTTTGCATAGACAAGTATGTGGGTATATTCGGCAGTGGGTTGATGATAATGTAGTGAACCATATTACTGGGGAGACTGATGCTAAAGCCTTATGGAAAAAGCTTGAGCAGTTATATGAACGAAAGACTGGGAATAACAAGTTGTTCTTAATTAAGCAGATGATGGCTTTGAAGTATCATGATGGGACTCCTATTACAGATCACCTAAATGCATATCAGGGTATTATAAATCAGCTTGCAGGTATGGGTATCAAGTTTGAGGATGAGATTCAGGGTCTCTGGTTACTTGGTACATTACCGGACTCTTGGGAGACTTTTAGGACATCTTTGTCCAACTCTGCACCGAATGGTACTATCACCATGGAATTGGTTAAGGGTAGTATTTTGAATGAAGAGATGAGAAGAAAGTCACAAGGTTCCTCTTCACAGTCAGATATCTTGGTCACAGAAACGCGGGGGAGAAGTCATAGTAGAGGTCAGGGTAAAAGAGGCAATCATCGTAGCAGCTCACGCAAAGGCAAATTTGCTAATGTTGAGTGTTATAATTGTCATGAAAAGGGGCACACAAAGTGGTATTGTCCAAAGTTGAAGAATGAGAAGAAAAAGGCATATGACAAGAATAAACAAAAGAAAAGTGATGGTGGTGATGATGATAAGGTTGAAGTTAACGCTATCACAGATGAGTTCTTTGTTTGTATTGATTATGATATGATCAATCTTACTCATGATGACACGAGTTGGATTGTTGATAGTGGTGCTACATGTCATGTTGCAATTTGTAGAGATCACTTCTCATCTTACACTCCAGGTGACTATGGATTTGCTAGGATGGGTAATGCCGGGTTATCAAAGATCGTTGGTATTGGAGATGTTTGTTTGAAATTTGACACGGGAATGGAGTTAGTTTTGCATAATGTAAAACATGTTCCGGATATGAGACTTAATGTTATTTCAACAGGCATTCTTGATGATGATGGTTATTATAACGGTTTTGGTAATGGTATTTGGAAACTAACTCTTGGTTCTATGATAGTGGGAAGAGGCAAGAAAGACTCAAGATTATACATCACGCGTCCGAAGATCATCCAGAACATTGTTAACGCAGTGGACAATGTTGATTCTAATGAGTTGTGGCATAAAAGACTTGGCCACATGAGTGAAAAGGGGATGTCTATCTTGTTCAAGAAGAATGTGTTGTCGGGTGTTAGTGGTATTGATTTGAGTAAGTGTTCTCACTGTTTGGCAGGGAAACAGACCAGAGTTGCGTTTAAGAGTCATTCTCCTTTTCGAATGGAGAACATACTTGATGTAGTTCATTCGGATGTTTGTGGGCCTATGAAGACTAGGACACTTGGTGGATGTTCCTACTTTGTTACATTCATCGATGATCATTCCAGGAAGGTGTGGGTTTATACCTTAAAGTCAAAGGATCAAGTATTTGAAAAGTTTAAGGAATTTCATACACTAGTTGAAAGGCAAACGGGGAAGAAACTCAAGTGTATTCGGACTGATAATGGCGGTGAATACATTGGCAGATCTGATGCTTATTGTAAGGAGAATGGTATTCGGCATCAAAAGACTCCACCAAAGACACCTCAGTTGAATGGCTTAGCAGAGAGGATGAATAGAACTTTGGTTGAGAGAGTTAGATGTTTGCTTTCACATGCAGGGTTGTCCGATTCCTTTTGGGGTGAGGCTTTAAATACAGCAGTTCATATTATTAATCTAACCCCTTGTGTTCCTTTGCATTTTGATGTTCCTAACAGGGTTTGGAGCGGCAAAGATGTTTCTTACCGTCATTTACGAGTTTTTGGATGTAAAGCTTTTGTTCATGTTCCCAAAGATGAGAGGTCAAAGCTTGATATGAAGACTAAGCCATGTGTATTCCTCGGCTATGGTGAAGATGATTTTGGGTACAGGTTATATGATCCAGTTCAGAAGAAACTCGTACGAAGCTGAGATGTTGTATTTACAGAAGATCAGATGTTAAAAGATGTTGATAAGACAGATTCAGTTCCTCAACCTAGTGCTGATCTTGTTGATTTGGATCCAGTTACTCCACAACATGTTGGAGATGATGTTCATAATGATGAACATGGTACTGATGATGATTATGCTCCGGAGCAGGTAGAGATTCCAGTACCAGATGTGCCCCCATTTGTCCCACTTAGGCGGTCTACCCGAGACCGTCATCCTTCTATTAGATATTCTGCTGATGAGTATGTATTAGTTACTGATGGGGGAGAGCCAGAATGTTATTCAGAAGCAATGAAAGATGAGCATAAGAAAGAGTGGGGTGAAGCTATGCAAGATGAGATGAATTCTTTGCATGAGAACAATACTTATGAGCTGGTGAAGTTACCTAAAGGCAAGAGAGCTTTGAGAAACAAATGGGTATTCAAAGTGAAGACAGATGAACTTACTTCACAACCAAGGTACAAAGCTAGGTTAGTCGTTAAAGGATTCAGCCAGAAAAAGGGTATTGATTTTGATGAGATTTTCTCACCGGTCGTGAAGATGGGATCTATTCGAGTGGTTCTTGGGTTAGCTGCTAGTCTTGATCTTGAGGTTGAACAGATGGATGTCAAGACTGCTTTTCTTCACGGTGATTTGGATAAGAAAATCTACATGATGCAACCTGAAGGTTTTAGGGTTAAGGGTAAAGAAAATTATGTTTGTAGACTTCAGAAAAGTCTATATGGGTTGAAGCAAGCACCGAGACAGTGGTATAAGAAGTTTGAGTCGGTTATAGGAAAGCAAGGCTACCGAAAGACAACTTCAGATCATTGTGTTTTCTTTCAGAGGTTTGGTGATGATGATTTCATCATATTGTTGTTATACGTTGATGATATGTTGATTGTTGGTAAAAATATTAAAAGAATTGCGCAGTTGAAGCGAGAATTGAGCAAGTCTTTTGCTATGAAAGACTTGGGGCCAGCAAAACAGATTCTTGGCATTCGAATTTCTAGAGATAGAGGTGCTAAGACGTTACATATATCACAAGAGCAATACATTGAAAAGGTGCTAAGTAGATTCAACATGAAGAATGCTAAAGTGGTTAGTTCCCCTCTTACAAACAACTTTAAGCTAACAGAAAGAGATTGTCCTACTTCAAAGGAAGATATTGAGAAGATGGATATAGTTCCATATGCGTCAGCAGTTGGTAGCTTGATGTATGCTATGGTGTGTACTAGGCCAGATATAGCTCATGCGGTAAGTGTTGTTAGTCGGTTTATGTCAAATCCGGGTAAGAAGCATTGGGAAGCGGTTAAATGGATTATGAGATACTTACGAGGTACTTCAAAGTTAGGTATCACATTCGGAAATGGAGAGCCAGTGCTTATTGGTTATACAGACTCAGATATGGCAGGAAACAAAGATAACATGAAATCCACTTCTGGATATTTGATGACTTTCGCAGGGGGAGCAGTTTCATGGCAATCAAGGTTACAAAAGTGTGTTGCATTGTCTACAACCGAGGCTGAGTATATGGCAGCAACAGAAGCGTGCAAAGAACTATTGTGGATGAAAAGGTTTCTACAAGACCTTGGGTTTAAGCAATCACGATATGTGGTTCTTTGTGATAATGAGAGTGCGATTCATTTGGCTAGAAATTCTATGTATCATAAGCGGACAAAACATATAGATGTGCGGTATCATTGGATTAGAGAACGTCTTGAAGATGGTTCGTTTGAACTTGATAAAGTTCATACCGATGATAATGGTTCCGACATGTTCACAAAGGCTTTAGCAAGTGAGAAGCTTAAGGTATGTTGCTCGATCGCCGGGATGGCGATCCCTTCCTCATAATTGGAAAGGGGGAGATTTGTTGGGTTTTTTATTTGGTTTCCAATTATGTGGTTAGCCCAAGCCCAACAAATTAAGCCCAATTGATTGTTTGACTTGGTCAACCATCAAGGGGCATCTTTAATTTGAATTTGTGCAGCTGTATTCACAAAAAGAGTGCAGAGAGATAGATCAAGAAATTGTGTGAAACCCCAATTCCCGTCTACAGTGACAGCAGGCCAGAAAACCTTCGATCCCCGGAGATCCGACCGTTGAATCTTCTTCATTTTTGGGCTGTGTCTTCCTGACATCAGTGCCAACATTTTCAACCGTTGAATTCGTCTCAAGTGGTCTGTAGCTCGAGTTACAGCAGGTCGAACAGTAGCAGAATTTTGGGTGATGAAATTCTTCTTTTGTCTTTAATTGTTTCATATACTTGTTGATTATTGTTGTTCAAGAGTATGATGATGTTGTATACCTCTAGTTGATCTAGAGAAGGATTATTGTATTGCTCTCTTTGTTGATGATAGTGGAACATTAAGTGGCTTACGAGTCCCGTGGTTTTTACTCTCGATTTTGAGGGGTTTTCCACGTAAAAAGTCTCGTGTGTATTGTGTGTGCTTTGTTATTTCGTATTTGCTGATTTGGGACAGAATTGGTATTGATTTGTGGTGATTGTGGTATACCTTATTTGTTAGTTTCCTCATGGGTTCATACGGGTCGGGAAATGCTTGTCAAACGGGTTTGTTTCCGCTTTGTAGTTTGCCCGTTGTGACCATTTTCCCATCAACAACAGTTGAAAGCTTTCCTTACACATGACGATCCAGAAGTGCGTGCTTGGACGTGCACGGCTATAGGATACATGTGCATGCGTAGCTCCTACTTTTATAGCTTGTTGGTAAGCATTAACCATTATTTGTTTACAAAATCCTGCCATAGATATTGAAACATCATTCTATATTTTGCAAACACCATTGATCATATATGTGTGTTCTTGATGCTCTTTATATTATAGGCAAAACACAACATCAGTAGCCTGTTGGTTGACCTGTTATTCGATAAGGATGTCTTCCCCCGTGTATGTGCTGTATTTGCTGTAAGATGCCTCTGTGTTTTCAACTAGTTATTCTGCAACAATAAGTTTTATTATATACACTGGATGAGCACTTCCATGAGATTGTTTACTTTGTATAGATTGGTCATATGACACTCTTCAGTGAATATTTCTATGAAGACCTGAGGAGATGTATACATCAACTTGCAAAACTGTTGCTTTCACCAGAGATGCATAACATAACGAAGAGGAATGTTGCAGCTTGTCTTAACAATTTTTGTAAACACTCGGATAAACTTAGTGAAGATATGATCTCTAAAGGAGCAATGGAGGTAGGTGTACCTATATATATATATATATACTATCATCTTTCATTTATACATATCTGATACAAAAACTTCATGTATAGTACCACCTTTGACTATCTGGTTTGACATGTATGTCTTTTACGTGGTGGTCCCTGCAGGCTTTGTTAAAGGTAGTCACAGATTACTCTGTTGTTGCACTCTGAAGATGTAATTCGGACCTTAGATCATACGTTGTATCTAGATTAATGGCGGAAACACTAATTAGAATGAGTCGAATACGTATTAGACTAACGGGATCGAATTAACCAATGAATAATTGATAGAATCGATGCCTAAGACTGTGTATTCGGTTGGTAAGGGTTTTGGGACGATTAGCAGCAAGTAATTCGACGGCCTAAGGGTTTATGGTGTGTAACCTAACACAAAACCACGAAACCCGTATTTATACTAAATACAGTGACCATCGGCCGGTGGTCGGGGACCTTCGGCCGATGGTGACAGTCCCTCGACCGATGGTCCCTACCATCGGTCGATGGTCTTGAGCAGCCAACCGACTGCTTGACCTATTCACGACATTATACTAAGCATCATAAACACAAAGTATAAATGTCCACGTACATATATGACTGAAATATCAAGTACATAACAAATAGAACAATAAACGTAATAGAACTCGGGATTTATGCACCAACAAACTCCCCCTAAGACCTAGTTCTATTCCATAAGTCTTCAGTCATCATACGGATCGATCACCATGTTGTTCAAGTAGCACAGCTTAGCCACTTTAACATACTGTTCAGCCTGTACCCTGTTTTCACGACGATAAAGCATACGGTTATAGTACAAAGTAAAAATATCAGCTTCGGTACAGTTCCTTAACCAGATCGGATCCAACACACGAATACAATCGATATCATCTTCCTTCAGCTTATCTAAAACAATCACAGCTTCCTCAGAACGATCATCATAAAACCACCAACGAAATCTCTGACTCCAATTCTGCGGCAATTTTCTTAACGGAACCTTCTTCATAGTCTTTGCCGGCTTATACTTCAAAATTTGTCGAGATACTCCACTAACAGGATCAACCCTGTACTTAATCCTCGGATACTGTGGTCTAAAATCCTTCCAGTTATTCGAATTGTACGCGATTCGAATTTTCTTAACCAACAATGATGAGCGATCGTTCATTCCACAATACAACATCTTTAACCTGGCAATCTGCATAAGCTCAAAATACGGCAGTGACTTGAACTCATGACCATGTTTGATGTAGTCAACTCCAAACTCTCGTTTAATTGCAAACATGTTGAATTCTTCAATGTATGCCCAGGCCAAGATCCTTCCTTTCGCACCTTTCCTCAAATTTATCATCTTCAAATACTTTGGCTCAAGCTTCGGTTTTTCACAATACTTTCAAATCCTCAAGATATCACGCCAGTCAGTTTCTAACTTCGCAGCAACCTCATCATTATACTTGACTGGCAAGAACCCTTCAGGCAAAACCTCAGTTCTCTCTTTCTCTTTACACCTTCGATTCAAAACTTCGTCATCTGTTCTAAATAACTCCTCAAAACCAGGAAGATCTTCATTCCTATCATTCATATACGTAGGATATTCTTCAAAAGTAACATCTTCCATTAAACCATCAACTTCCCCATCATCGATATCCTTAGAAATCTCAGGGCCAAAAGAATCATCCTCTGATGGAGGATCATCGGACTGTGCGTCAGCAGCTTTAGCTTCTTCTTTCTCTAGACGCACCAGCTCGTCCAGCTCAGCTCTGGTGAAGTTGTGAGGGATCTCCCCCTCCTCTAAATCATCATAAACAACAGAATGCTTGAGCTCATCCTGTTTAGACAAGAATTCACTAAAACTATAATCAATTTGTAAAGGAATTACTGACAGTGCTGTTTCTTTTGAAGTACCAGGAGCCACCACCATTTGAACATCAGTTTCTCCTTCTAGCAATTCAACCAGATCAAACTTCTCTTCCCAAGAAGTAATCCTAGCCAAAGCCGACTCTGCCACCTTTCTAGCTTCAGAAGCTTCTTTCTTTGCAGCAGTTAACAACAATGATTGATCACCAACTTTCTTCTGTAACAAATCAACCTGAGTTCTCAACCTAGTAACATCCTCAGTTTTCACACGATTCTCTTCTCTCAACTCCTCCACTTTCGCATCCATATCCTTCTTCATTCTCAGATTATCAGCCATAGCTTGAACATACAAATCATTCAGATTCAGAAGCGCAGATGAACTAACTCCTCCTTCTGCTCCTGTATGTGGTGCCTCCGGAGTTGGAGTAGACACAGTCTCTTGAGACAATTGTTGAACAATTGGCGGTGATTGATGTTGCGGTTGAGTTTGTTGCCGTGGCTGACTTTGTTGCTGTTGTTGACTTTGTGCTTGAGTAGGTGCAGTTCTTTGTGTAGCACCTGTAGCAGAACCACCTGGATTCTTCAAAACCAACTTAAACCTCTTGCTCGGTCTCATCTTTGTAGAAACCTGAGAACCTTCATCTTCTACCAGACGTCTCCTCTCACCTCTAGGAGCTTCTTCACCAGTACCAGTATTAACATCAACGGGCTCATCAGCCAAACCTCCAGTACCAGAACCACCTATACCCTGAGTATTCATCGGCTGATCAACCTCTTCATCACTGTTTGCTAGCTCAAAATCAGGCTCATGACCAGATAGACTGTTCTCATTCCTCCACTTCTTGCCTGGTGGACATTGATAATCTTCCCTCGCAAGATGACACACCAGCTTTCCATCACTAGCACTCTTCTTCTGATTTAATCGATTAAACGTAAGATCTGTCATATGTTTCAGCTTGATGATGTCCTTCTTTGATCTCGGCAGATCCATAGTTTGAGCATTAATCATTATCTACAGGAACCTCGGATAAATCAAGTATTGTAGGCTCGTAACATTCTCCATCAACAGATCAAAGATAACACCCGAAAAATTGAAATCAGCTTTCAGAATCAAGGCAGCAAACATTCCCTGATAAATCTCACTCAGCTCATCAAATCCTCCTTGTAACGTACTCAAACACTTAACAATCACTAAAGACAGATATCTGTACGGTGGAGAGAATCCGCTTCTTTTGATCGTAGCACGTGTAATATCACCAGCATACTCACATCTCAGCACACATCCAGTAATCTTAGTCTTCGACAATCTCTTGGGCATTTTCTCATCATCCTCAAACAAAAACGTGTTCCGAATAGTATACTCAGATATCTTAACCTCTTGATCACATACTCGACTTACTATCACAGGCTTATTATCAACAGTTTCCACTCTAGCGTTAGCCCAGAATTCTCTCTGATGAGAATAGTAAGCAGTACATGGCATTGACACCGCAGCAAATATCCTTGAACGCTTCAAAAATTCAATCACAGTCTTGTACTTGCTAGCATTTGGACCTTTGTCATTTAGACACGCCATCAGATTAGAGTTAGGGCTCGCCTTCAACCCTGGAAGACTAGCAGATGTGGGTCCTCCTGATGATTCAGTCTCAGAACTGTGGACAGCTTGTTCTTCATCCATTTGTGCACCTGACATGATTAACAAAAACTGCAAACACAATTCTTAATCAGCGTTAAATTCATGAGTAATTAAGTATCACTGATTTATCATCATAGTACATATCACATTAATACGATCACGGTTACATAATCACATGTTCAAAGTTAGATCATTACAGACATAAGATACCGTATCAATGCTAACAGGCTAGCATTATCAAATTACACAATAATCTGAAAATAATCAAACATAAACATAACATCAGAATCAATCATCCCATTATGGAATCCTCTGGCACTAACTTTTCTTCATGTTGAATCACACCAAGTTTCTCAAACAAGTTATACAGTAAAGCTGCATATGGGAATGGTTCTTCTGATTCAAGAAAATCTTTCATCACATGAATGAGAAAGTGTCCCACATTCACTTGAATACCCTCTAGTAGGCAATATAGAAGCAAGACTTCAGTACCAGACAGCAAATGATCTCCTTCTCTCCTAAAATTCACATTTCTTTTGATGATTCTCAAATGTATCTCATATTGTGGCAAGATATCTTCATCACTAACCTCAACTCTACCAGTATACACTACCTTCTCTGGCTTGCATATCCTAACAATAACATCTGACAATCTGAATCTACTGGGAATCTTTCTGATATCTTTGCTAGGGTACAGTATCTTAACCCCAGTATGAGGAACGTTTAACAGGTTTGAGAATTCCTCTAAAGTCCACCTATACTGTTGATTAAATAGACCCGAGTGTACAAACTTCTTCTTACCATCCTCTAAAGCAACATTGGCGTAAAATTCTCTAAGTAGAGCAGGACAGTAATAATCCCCAATATCTATGAAAGCCTGACACCCAATCTGTTCCCAAGGACTATAAGTCTGTCGAGTCGCAATGACCTTTTGTTCTACTAAGATTGGTCGATATCTAGCTAGGATTCTCCTACGGTCGATGTTGAACATCCATTGACCAACAAATGAGCCACCTGACATTCTAATACAAACTACAAACACTAGCATTAGATGGGCATCACAGAAATTATCAGAGACTAATCATTCAATGAAAATTAATCAAAATAATCTACCATCGGTCCAACAGAATGACCATCGGTCGATGGTGGAGACCATCGGTCCGATGGTCTAGACCTACGACAGATGGTCTAACCACATACACACACTGGTCAAATAACGACCTTCGGCCGAGTGACAAGATGTCCGGCCGATCGATGGACACCATCGGTCGATGGTCAGAGACCCTCGGCCGGAGGTAGTTCATCAGATCTGTGACTCGAAATTGATCAAATCGTCCGATTTGACGTTTCTAGTTCAAATTCCTGTTATAACAGATGCTAAAGGGGCCGTTTATCATACATCAAACATCAATTTCAACAGATCTCAAATAAAACTCATCCGATTTAAAGTTTATACTTCGAACACTAAATCATCGATTACAAACAAACGATTAAGAGTTATGTTACCTTGTTTACGGCGCTAAGATCACAAAGAAAAGATGAATAATAAAAACTGGATCAAAACCTTTCTCCTTAACTTCAGAAAATTAGGGTAAAATCACACAATTTTGGCCAGAGTGACTGACCCGTTCGTCGCTGGGTCCTTTTATACCCTGTCAGTGACCATCGGCCGATGGTCAAGTCCGTCGGCCCGATGGTCTTGACACTCGGGCGAGGGTCTGAGTCCATCGGCCGGATGTAAGGACTGTCGGCCGGTGGTCTGACATTTGAAAACTTTTAAAACTTAACACTTTTCAATATCAGACTTTTACCCATTTACACTAACTCCCCCTGGGACTGATCTCCACAATAAAAAACATCACGCTTTGTTCCTTTAAGCTCAAAACAACTTATATTCAAAACAATAAGAAACCTAAGGTTCCTTTCACAGTAAACCTTACCCAGAACTGAGTTGTGGACTTAAAAGATGAAATATAAATGCACATGCAACTAACACATGAATGCAAACTAATTCAGAAATGCATGCTCATGCAAATACACAAAGCAAATAACTGTACAAGATCAAGTGTATCATGATCAGCAATATAATAACAGATATAATCAGTAACATTTAACCTTTTAGATCTGTGGATAATAAACTTTTAACATCAGTTTCATAAAGCATTAACATTAACAAATTCATGATGTTATCAGCATAGGAACAAATAATACTGCTTATCATCAGTCACACTTCCAGAAGAATAACATATCTTTTGTGAGTTGGCATATAAAATTGATTGAATCCTTTTGATTCGGGGATCAGAACTGAACTATATTGACATGTTATTCCATAGTTCATTCACGAACTTATTCATTAAAGCATATACAGAACAACCTTCAAATATATCAATAAACATTCATCAACTTTCACCCTAGACTTAGATGATCACGTTAGATTAATTACTTTAACATTTTTCAATGTCAGATTTACATCACAAAGTCAGTCCTCGTTTGAGATCGCACGATTTCTCGGGTAGAACAATTGAGCACAAACCTGTTGACACTGTCCTCTTATCACATCAATGTACTTTCGATTCTATTGAACAGAACCATCTCACGATGTTTCTAGCAACCCTGTCAGCCTTTGGCTTCTACCTTAAACTTATACCTTTCGTTTCAGATAACATTGTTAATCTCAAATTTATTGCATACTCTGTTAAGGACGCATACCGGCCGCTATAAACCCCATACTTAAACGGAAATAGTATGATGTATGGTGTTGGATGGATGGAAGTGATATAAATATTTGAGTGATGGAACGCTAAGATACCTTCCAGAAGATATTCCCTCTATCCAGGTCAATAGGCACAATCCCATATCACAGACAAAAGATGTAAAGTTCACTAATTGAGATGTGAACTAAATGATTTAAGTTCTCTATATCTGATGATCTGATAAATTCTCCCCCTCGGATGTAGATAACGAAATCGTTCAAATAAGTCTCCGATTGGAATGTATGTTGTCTCAAACATTGATAACCGAGAAATCTCTGAAACTCTGTTCAATTCTTGATCCATGATTCTCTTGCAGCTATGTAGTGCATCATGTTATTTACAAATTGAAATAAATACATAAATAAACATAAACAATCCATAACTTGCATTTTTTTTTTTTTTTTTTTTTGGATTTTCTGATGTTGCATTTTCTCCTTACAATACATAAACAAAATAAATAAATAAAAGATTACAACTGAACATGATGATGACGCACCACTGTCTTTGACATTTGTTATAACTGCACGAAAAACCAATCTTCGTATGTGGAAATCTAGAACCCGATGATGTTGCCTTTTAAAAATCATTATGTGTCTGTGATACAAAACTGCACTTCTCAACCCTTTTAGAGAAAACACCTCCCTTTGGGTACCCGATATGTATGTTGTTGGATTTCGGTCCAAGTAATAAAGGTAAATAGAAACAAGTATGCATCCTAGACAAAATATGCTCACCTTGGGGACTCACAAAATTATCCTTTTGCTACCGAGTATAAATCGTAGTAGGGGAGACCTCAACCGTCTGTCGAGTTTCTGTTCAATCATTTCTCGGTACATATTCAGTGATAAGTAGGTGACTACCCTCAACCGCTGTAAACCTTTTCACGATTTCCTCATCATGATATTTACGCGTTATTAGTGTGATCATCTCTATCTAGAATTAGATCAATAAAGTTTACCAACATATTATCAATCATCCTGTATTACTTGTTTTTCACAACTTACATGTCAGTTCAGTATTGCAATCACTTCCCCACAAACATAACAAGCAACTCATTTTCTGATTTTTCACTTTTTATGGATTTTCTATTTTTCTAATTTTTATTTGTTTTTCTGGTTTTTCAATTTTTATGGCTTTTTGATATTCTCTGTACAAAAGCATAAAACTATCTAAAAACATAAGCAAACATGCAAATTTCAGTAAAAACTAATCTAACATGCAAACGAAAAATGCAAATGATCTAGAAGCTATCATGCAAAACTATTCAAACTCTACAAGCAGTTTCTAACCATTCACAACTCAGTCTCAGGCTTAGATTCCTCTGTGTCAGGTACCTCAGTTTCAGGAATTTCAGTTTCAGGAACTACATCTTGAAGCAACTTAACACCTATCTCATTTAATAGAAATTCAAAACGTGGTTTATCAAAAGCTTTTGTGAAGAGATCAGCCCTTTGGGCTGTAGTGTCAATTTGCACTACATCAATTAACTTTTTCTCATAGCAATCTCTAATGAAATGGTATTTAATCCCTATATGTTTCGTCTTAGAGTGATTTACGGGATTCTTAGTGACAGCTATGGCAGCAGTATTATCAACATAAATAGGAGTGTTAGAGATTTTCAAACCATAGTCACGTAGTTGCTGTTGTATCCAGATAACCTGTGATGTACAGCTGGCCGCGGCAATATATTCTGCTTCACAAGTGGACTGAGCCACTGCTGTCTGCTTCTTACACTGCCAGGTTACTAGTTTGCTACCAAGAAATTGACACCCTCCTGATGTTGACTTGAAATCTTTCTTGCAACCTCCATAGTCTGAATCACTGTACGCTGTGAGATCAAAACCATCCTCACACGGATACCATAACCCTAAGCTGGGAGTATCTTTTAGATACCTCAGAATCTTCTTGACCACTAACATATGATGAACATTAGGGTTTGCCTGATAACGAGCACACAGGCACACCGCAAACATTATATCTGGTCTAGAAGTAGTTAGGTACATTAGAGAACCTATGATAGCCCTGTACAAAGTAGGGTCCACTGGAGCACCCTCCTTATCTGGTGAAATCCCATGATTAACCGACAACGGAGTCTTAGCTGGTCTCTCTGTATCTACCTGAAAGCGCTTAAGGATATCAGCAACATACTTCGTCTGATGTAAGAAGATGCCTTTATCCGTTTGAGCTACCTGCAAACCTAAGAAAAACTTAATAGTTCCCATGGAACTCATCTTAAACTTCCGTTGCATAACCTTCTCGAACTCATCAACCATACTCTGATCTGTAGACCCGAAAATAATATCATCAACATAGACCTGCACTAACATAAGATGTTGTCCTTTCTTCTTGATGAAAAGTGTCTGATCAATGACACCTCTCCGAAAACCATTCTCAAGCATGTAGTTGGACAAAGTTGCATACCAAGCTCTAGGAGCTTGGTGTAGACCATATAGCGCCTTTTCTAGTCGATACACCTTTTCTGGGAAATGCGGATCCTCAAAACCAGGCGGTTGTTCAACAAACACTTTCTCATTTATCTCACCATACAAAAACGCACTCTTCACATCCATTTGATAAACTTTGAAACCCATATAGGACGCGAAGGACAAGAAAATCCTGATAGCCTCCAGTCTCGCAACTGGAGCAAAAACCTCATCATAGTCAATTTCCGGGATTTGTTGATATCCCTTAACCACCAATCTAGCTTTATTACGAATCACTATACCCTGCTCATCTTTCTTATTCTTCAAAACCCAACGAAGACCATAGGGTACACAACCATGCGGTGGATTGACTAACCTCCAAACCTTAAGATGTTTAAATTGCAACAGCTCTTCCTGCATAGCACTTACCCACTCATCGTACTTTAAAGCTTCGTATACATCTTCCGGCTCGATTTGACACACATAACACGAGTGGGCATGAACAAACACTCTCCCTGTCTTGTTCAATGATGAATAAAAAGCTGTCACCAAATTCGCACTTTCACTTTGAACATCTTCAACTGCAGTCATATTTTCAGTAACCGCGGGAACCTCGGATGTAGAGATAACTCCTGACGTGGATGCCCCAGATGTAGTAGTTTGAGGAGGATTGACACTAGGCAGTCCTCTTGTATCCACATAATAGTCTGCCAGACGCTTTGGTGGCAGAATAAAACGATTCGATCTCCGTACACCTCCTGCATCTGCTATCTGTTCTAGATCAGTCACAGTAGATGGTTGGTTATATAGAGGATTCAGATGTCTCTCTGTCAATACTGTACGTTCCACATCATCATCTAACTCACTATCTTCATCTGTATCAACTACCCCGTCCTCATTAGACTCAAGATTACCTTGAACATTTTGTGGACTTGGTTGCACGCTAGAAACCGGATTCTGAACCTGCGTAGGAATAGTGATAACATTTTCTGAAGAATTCCGAGAATCAAACAATATCCGAGTCAGAAGTTCTTCCTCTGTAGCACCTGGTGGAAGATTGAATGAATCAAAAAGCTTATCATACTCAAACTGCCATGCATAACCTTTACTGACACGAGGCGGTGCATTGCGCTGAATATCAACTTCAAACTGTTCTTCCAGACGTTTTGTCTCATTGTTGTACACCCGCTTGTTCGGATTCCCGTAACCCAAGAAGATACCAGAAACAACCTTTGAATTAAATTTTCCTCCAGCATCACGTACCAAAATAGTACAAGGTGCGCCAAAGGGTTCGAAATGTTTAATATTAGGTTTTCTCTTATGCAGCAGCTCGTAACAAGTTTTACCATGACGCTTCACCACGAGAACTCTGTTCATAACATAACACGCTGTACTCACTGCTTCACCCCAGAAGGCAATCGGAAGACATGAATCAGCTAACATTGTTCTTGCGGTCTCAATCAAAGTCCTGTTCTTTCTCTCAGCAACACCATTTGACTGTGGTGTATAAGCAGGACTGAACTGCTGTTGTATCCCCTTTTCGTTACAAAACTGCAGCATCTGATTGTTCTTAAACTCCGTACCATTATCAGTACGAATCTTTCTCACTTTCAATTTATATAAACTTTCGAGCTTTAGAATCAGCACCTTAATATGCTCAAAAGTATCCGATTTATTCTTCAACATCACCACCCAATAAAAACGTGAATATTCATCAGTAACTACCAAGCAATAAGATTCTCCTGTGAGAGTTTTACAGTTGACTGGACCAAAGAGATCCATATGCAACAACTCCAAAGGAATGTTAACAGAATGATGCTTTTTGGTAGCATGTGACTTTTTCGTTTGTTTCCCCTGTTTACATGGAAGACACACATCAGGAATATGAAAACTTTTAAGATTAACACCATCAACTAATCCATTGTGGACTAGATTGTTCATCTTCCTCAGACTCAAATGACCCATACGCTTGTGCCATATGATAGACTCTTGTTCAGTAGCTTTAGAAACGAAAGCCTGATGGCCAGTAGCTTCCTTTACATGAGCCTTACGCATGTCAAGGATATAGAGATCCTTGCATCTGGGAGCAGTCATCAGAATCATGTCTTCCGGAATAACAAATTCTTTCTTCAAAATATAGCATTGTTTATCATCAAATGCTACTGTATACTTCTTGTCAGCAACCTGAGAGACTGAAAGCAGATTGTTTGACATCTGCTCCACAAAATTAACCTTATCAAAGCTGACATTTTCATTCGCGATTACACCTTGAGCAGTAATAAACCCTCCTTCACTACCAGCAAAAGAAACCGGTCCACCATCCACTGTTTTCACATTAGAAAGTAAGGACAAGTTCCCTGTCATGTGCCTGGACGCCCCACTATCAACAATCCAAGTACTGCAGCGTGGATTGTAGGCGACCTGCACATTAAAGTAAGAGGATTAGTTAGAAAGGGCAACCCATGCCCTAATGGCAGTGGGTTTCCCGTCAATGCCAACAACTGGCAATTCCACCCATTGTCCCTTGGATCCCGAAGGACCTGCAGGACGTTGAACACCCTTCACCCCAGATTTTGGTCTCCAAACTGTATTTTTAGGCAATGGTTTTCTATAATAATCGTTAGTTTGAAAAACCTTTCAATCAATTACTTTCACATTTGAATTGTGCACAGGAGAAGATGATCTTCTATAAAAAGAACGATTTGGACTGAGATCAATCTTCCTGCGGGGTGTCTGTCTAATGGGTCCACAATCCACAGCCCTGTGTCCCAGCCTCCCACATTTGAAACAGTTAACATTATCAAAATCATTAACGTTAAACAACCTGCGTCTAATCGGTGAAAACTGTCTCCTAGGCTGTTCAGTACGTTGTCTAATCGTAGGGGGTGTCAAAACCTGTTTTTCAACAGTCTGACGCCGACTAGGCGGAACATACTTGGACACTATCTCAGAATTAGAACTCCCACCTTTAGGTGGTTGTTCTACCTTAGGAACACTAACCTGCTGTTTTCCTGAATTATTTTCTTTAACAAACTTAATAGGAGTAGACAAAGTGGTCTTTTTCTTACTCTGTTTGGGCCTTTCTACACTCTTTGTCGGCGTCTTAAGACTCTCACTCCTATTCTCACTGTGTTTTGGATTCTTAAGAATCGTAACTGGCTTAGTCACTGGTACAAATGGTTTGCTATCTTTCTCAGTGTCTATGTCAGTATCAGACTCAGTCTCATAAATAACCTCTGTAGGGTTCTTAGAATCAACAACCTTACTAGCACTAACCACTGGGGTCTCCTTAGGTTTACCATATGGTGGTTCCACCACTGGTTCCTTAAACTTCTCTACGGGCTTATTAACATACTCACCCATAAGAGGTGGTGCAACCTCAGAATATCCCAGACCCTCCCGATTAGAATGATTAAAATGTAGCGACCCCGACAAATCGTCAAGTGACGGCGTCGGCTACGTGGGTCCCATTACCTGATTATAAGTCTTTTAGATAACTTTTGACTAAAATATGTCGCCTTCATTTCAAAATAAAGATTGTTTCAAAGTTTACAAGAATTGTTCAACCAATAGTTAAGTTATAACGTTATAATACGAATGAAATCTAGGCGACACGGTTTAAAGTAAAGTCAAAAGACGCTCCATGAAATGCACGTATACTCGACATCCAATGCAAGTATCAAATAATGAGCAGAAGCATGTATCACATATCGTGCAAGACCTGAGAAAAACATAGAAATCTGTCAACGAAAACGTTGGTGAAATCACAGGTTTAAGTAAGTAAGTGAGTAAAAGTAAGTAAGTCAAACCACAAGGTTTGCAAAGTTGAAATAATAGTAATACATTCTAAAAGTTAATATTCACGAGCACCCAATTATCAAAGCTTAACATTCCATCCATTGTATACCCCATCCATAGTGCTAGAACAAACACTAATTCTCGAAAATATATTTCATCCGTAGACGATAGCGAACCGTCAGAGATGAGGGTTGTCAACCCATATGGCCATATAACATAAGTTCTCGCTTACACCCGTCAAGTGTAACTAATGATAATCGAATTGAGGATTTTTGTTCTAAACTCGTATGTAGAATGTTTGTTTTCCCGTTCTTGTGTTCACTTAGTTCAAAAGAATCGTTTATGTTTTCTCATCCCAAAAGTAAGTTTAAAAGAGTAAAAGTGGGACTATGATCTCACCTTGCGTGCAAGAGTTAATAAAGTACTTCAACAAGTAAACGCGTGCAAAGACAAAGCTAGTCTTGACCTAAACATATAGGTTATATCAATAACGGTAAACACAAACGGTCAAAGATGTTCAATTAGTCCTATGGCTCGTTACGACTCGATTATGTAGCATGTGAATCAATTAGTCAAGTTTCATGCACGATACAAGTAATTAAGCATGTTAGAACGATCGTATAATTGTTTGGTTAAGTTTGACTAAAAGTCAAACTTGGTCAAAGTCAAGGTCAACGGGGTCGGGTCGGGTATCCGACAATTTTCCCATGATGAGAAATCATTTATGAGCAGAATGGCCAAGTTTCATGTTAATCGGAGTTACGGTTAAGCGGAAAACATTTTGTGAAAGGAAAAATAAAAACAAAAATGAGCTGGGCATATGCGCGGCGCGCTATGGGTTGCGCGGCGCGCACCCTAGTGTAAATCCGGGTCAGAACTCAACTAAAGGGGGCAAATATCTGGGATTTCTGTTTTGCGCGGCGCGCTGAGGTTGCACGGCGCGCATACCTGGAATTTTTGCTGTTTGCAGAAAAATAGACCAAGTCACGAACCAAAACTCAAATTAACATATTTTATGAACCGAAAACATCCAAAATGCATACTATATATCGTTGGAAAGGTAATTTGACAAGGAAAACAACTAAACACGTTTCATCAAACAAAAACATCAATTTCAATAACCGATTTTCCGTCAAGTGATCATTAAGAATCCATTTTCAAAGTTTCAAGTTCATCAAATGCATTTTAAGTTTCGGGAATCCAATTCACACATGTGATATGCCGTTTTGAAGGTAATGAAGCATACATTACTACTAAACACTAACAATTAACATTTCATGGCATTCAAGCATCCAAAAATTCATGTCAAGAACTATCAAACCCTAGTCAAACATCTCAAAATCAATAATCATGTTTTTGAAGTTTTCTTAATCAACCTACACATCAAATTGAAGCTAATGACGCTAGTAACACATTTAATACATGAACTTTAACAATTAAACAACTTTTAATCATCCAAAATCAAAGATTTAGCAAGCAATTTTCATAATGAACTAGTTACACCAAAAACAACAAATCGAGCATACAAATTACATACACGACATCACAATGAGCCATAGACACTAATTAACTACTTTATAAGTCAAGAACACGAATTTAAAGAAATCTAGTGATTTAGAAATGTTACCCAAAATCGAAGTAGTTAGCATCAAATCGAAGAGGATGATGAGAGGATCAAGAATATGTAGTTTGTTTTGATGTTTACTTCCTTGGTGAGATTTGGATGATGATTTTATGTTTGAGAAATGAGAGAGTTTGAAAGTATCAAAAATGGAAAAGGGAGGATGAATGAAAGGGATGAAGGAGGTTGACTCTTTGACCTAGTCAAAAGTTTGATACTTTGGCAAGTTTGGTCCCTCAACTTTGAATCGGGTGCGGAAAATAACCGAACGAATTATTTTAAGTTACACGGGAGTACGGGAGATATTAAAATCCGATAACGAAAATATTTAAAATGTTACATAACAAAGGATACGAATTTAGATACGAAGGGTATTATTTAAAAAGAAAAAGACGGGCGTTAAAATAATTTAACGGAAAAATGCGGGATGTTACATTATCCACACCTCAAAAGAAATTTCGTCCCGAAATTTAGTTGAAAGTAGTAGTCGATATCTCCTACTCGAGACTTTACGTTGTCAATGCTATGAATAAGTGAAAGTACGTCCTTGAGTGTTCTCATGAATTTGGATAGTCAGGGTTTTACGTTGTATTAAGGTTTGGTTTTACGATCCCCAGTTTCAACTGGTTTTCCCCTATGAAGAGAAGTTTGTCATCAATAGTTGATGTATCTAGCAGGATTGCACGTTCCTGTTCCGCAGGACACGTTTCTAAGTTTGTTACACGAAAAGTAGGGTAAACGGAAACTTAATTGCATCGGAAGTTCTAAACGGTAGGAAGCGGTTCCAATACGCCCCAAGGTTTCAAAAGGTTCAATATTGCAGATATAGCCTTTCTCGATTTCCTAAAATGGATTTCACCTTTCCAAGGTGCGGTTTCTCAATATTACGCGATTACACACTGGGATTTGTGAGGTTTTCATCTAAGTTTGGTATAACTCTTCTGGCGACCATGGGTTGTCTCTAGCCCTCCTCGGACTTGAACGATCTCAATTGTTGTTTCTTGATGGAGTTCAGATTCGGCGATTTGCTTGCCGCATGCTTTGGTTAAATGAACAGGGGTATGACATTAGCGGTCATATAGGGTTTCGGAAGTGCTGCGTTAATATACGAGCGATAGCTGTCGTCGTAAAAGGAACTACTAAAGGTGACAATACCAGTCTGTAACATGTCTTTCCAAGATTGAATCGTACGTTTGCTCAGTTCGTCGGTTGTGGGAGATACGCGGTACGTATGTCCAAGTGGGTTTCCAAGGTTTCTTGCAAAACTAGAAGCGATACGAGTATTTTGATCCGAGGTAATTGGCAATGGTACACCGTGTTAGAATAGGATCTCTTAAGATATGTTTGAACAAGTCAGTTAGGTTTCGAAAAAAAAATGTTCGCTAGGACTATTCACCCTCGTGGCGAATACTAAGGTAATATGAGGAATTTCTCTATCCATGGAGAAATTTTACAAGGAGTTCCCTTTAACGGAAGTGCGAGCGATAAAGATAGGAGTGAAACGAGGACTTAGAATAGGATGAGCTTACATCTCGAGGTTGCCATAACGTGCCTCTAGTTGTCAAAAAAAAATGAAGTCTGAAAGAGAAACGAGATAGTACACGTAATTGTATAGTTCGGGGTTGAATAATGGTTGGACGATTATCAGCGACGCAAGGGCGTTAAGTCAAAGAAGAGTGAAGTATCGTTGGATTGTGTGTTATCTTAAATTCCAGTAATATCAGACGGTAATGGTGAAATAACATAGGTATGTAGTGTGGTACGTGATGGCGAGAAAGTTGATTGGATCCACAATTTAGTATTCGAATTCTTCGCGCAAAATAACGAATTTTAGTTACGTTGATTTTGAGTCGAGAGAGTATGCCTTTCGGCGTTCAAGTAGAAATATTTCCATGTTTGAGTTCCATCTAGTGCTATACGAATTTAGCTAGGAAGGTTGGTGTGAAGAATCACGTTCAAGGCTCAGACATGAAGAGGTTTAAAGTTGTGTAACACGAGAAAAGTCAGAAATGAATCTTCGGTAACAACCGGTGAGATCTAAGATTTTTACGAATACAAGTCTGAGTTGGGAGAGTTTCCTGATTACATGTGGCTTGATTTCGAGATTGATTGTAACGACCTGACCATAAACATCATGGTCTAGAAAATTGGACTTCGTTCAACAGAAATTCTCACTCAGAGACTTTGGTATAGAGTTGCTCTTTTCTCAAAAGTTCGAGCGGGAGATGGTGATGTTGTTCGTTTTCCTTCTTTACTTGGATAGGTCAAGATATCATCTATAAATACGATAACGAATTAGTCTATATGAATTTGCATACGCGGTTCGAGAGGTTTGTGGATACGGGCGTGCCTTGGATAAATCGAATGGTACCAAGAGAGATTTACAACTAACGTTGTGAGTTCGGAAGATGGCTTAGGAGACATCGTCTCCCTTAACCCCCAATTGGTGATAACCGGAACGGAGGTCGATTTGGAATACACGGGATCCACGCAAATAATCATGAGGTAATGGATACGAGGAAGAGGGCATCGGCTTCCAACCGAAAATTACTCGGTTCACAATAATCTATACCTAGTTGTAGGGAAAAAATTTCTCCCTAACGAATAGGTTCTGAGCTCCTTAGTTCTATAGGTGTCAAGTCATAATTCTTAACGTATATCCTCTGATAAAATTTATAGGCACACAATATATTCCGTTGGTCACTTAAATTGCCTAAGTAGTGTCTAGGGAAAAAGTGGAGTGCAAAGAGCACGAGTCAAAGACTTGGTTATAAAACGTCTAGCGGTAATGGAATCGAATAAGTATGAAGTATACGGTTTGTTGTGAAGAAACGTACCCGTTACTAGTCCATCGTCGTTCCGGGCATCCTAGGTGTCGATGTTGAAGGTTCAACGGCGTGCGTTGGGGTTGGTTTTCTTATTTGGGCACACATTCCTAAAATGACCCAGTTGGCCACATTCGAAGCAAGCACCCGTTCTGTGTGCGTTGGGCATCTTTCGAGCGACAGGTCCTTGGCGCCGGTGGCGAAACCTGCCACATCCTTCAAAGTGATGCTTGTGGCATTCGTTACAAAAAGGTAGTTTTCCGGCATAGCCTTTCTTGTCGTTGGAGGTAAAAGGCTTCTTGGCGGGGTTGTTGTTATTGTTGTGGTTGCTTGATTGAGAGGCTTCCCATGTTCTTTTGTTGTTACTCGGGTGGTTCTCGACCATTGGTGCCGGTGCTTCCATTTCATTCACCGTTTCTAAGGCTTGGCGGGCCATTGTTAAAGCCTCTTGTAGGTTAGTGGGTTGAGATGTCATTACCTTGTGTTGAATGCTCTTAGGGAGGCCATCTATGTAAAGTTCGACTCTTAGGGATTCGGGAGTCATGAGATTTGGGCACATCGAGACTAGTTCGGTAAACCGTTGATTATAAGCTTCGAGGTCATTTCCGACCGTTTTTAAATTCCTTAGACCCTGTTCGAGCCTTCGAGTCTCGTCGCGTGGGAAGTATTCGGTGATCATTCTTTCTCTTAATTCTGTCCAAGAGAGTGTGTGGGCTTCATCGCTTCCCACTAATTGTACATACGTGTTCCACCATGAGAGAGCAATACCGGTGAAAGTGAGGGTGGAAAACTTGACCTTATCTTGGTCTCGACAACCGCTTGTGTTAAAAACGGTCTCCATTTGTTCAAACCATCGGGTGAGAGTAACCGGTCCCCCGGTTTCATCGAAAGTGGGAGGATTGTACTTCATGAAGTTCTTGTAGGAGCATCCTTCGATTGAATTACCGGCTCCATGATTGTTGTTGTTAGAAAAGTGATCGGCCACGGCCGTACCCACGGCGGTGGTTATCATTCGTTGAAGAGCTTGTTCTAGAGTTTCGAGAGGAGTATTGTGTTGACCTTGGTGAGCCATTGTTCCTTCATGAGACAAGAATATCGTTGGTTAGTATTTTCAACAATACTAACCGTGGCATGGAATAAGGATAGAGAGAAAATTTTTCCTTGACTCGCCTTAAATTCTCTATGTCATAATGTCAGAACGTCCATGTGAATCACCGTAATATAATCCCGGAAATTATATTACCCTGATTCTCATGTGCATTTAACATTACTTCATAAAGTCAAGGTGGCGCATCAACAAAATTTATCAACGTAAGATCAAGATCGAATACGAGTTAGATATGATAGAAGAGTTCGAGTATAAATGCACAATTAGTCAAATAATTCCTACTTCAGTCTATATGCCGGTTGTAGTCTAGATTCAACTATGTACCCTATGACTCGGGGTGGACACAAATGAACTCTAAATCCCTACAACCAAGGCTCTGATACCACTTGTAGCGACCCCGACAAATCGTCAAGTGACGGCGTCGGCTACGTGGGTCCCATTACCTGATTATAAGTCTTTTAGATAACTTTTGACTAAAATATGTCGCCTTCATTTCAAAATAAAGATTGTTTCAAAGTTTACAAGAATTGTTCAACCAATAGTTAAGTTACAACGTTATAATACGAATGAAATCTAGGCGACACGGTTTAAAGTAAAGTCAAAAGACGCTCCATGAAATGCACGTATACTCGACATCCAATGCAAGTATCAAATAATGAGCGGAAGCATGTATCACATATCGTGCAAGACCTGAGAAAAACATAGAAATCTGTCAACGAAAACGTTGGTGAAATCATAGGTTTAAGTAAGTAAGTGAGTAAAAGTAAGTAAGTCGAACCACAAGGTTTGCAAAGTTGAAATAATAGTAATACATTCTAAAAGTTAATATTCACGAGCACCCAATTATCAAAGCTTAACATTCCATCCATTGTATACCCCATCCATAGTGCTAGAACAAACACTGATTCTCGAAAATATATTTCATCCGTAGACGGTAGCGAACCGTCAGAGATGAGGGTTGTCAACCCATATGGCCATATAACATAAGTTCTCGCTTACACCCGTCAAGTGTAACTAATGATAATCGAATTGAGGATTTTTGTTCTAAACTCGTATGTAGAATGTTTGTTTTCCCGTTCTTGTGTTCACTTAGTTCAAAAGAATCGTTTATGTTTTCTCATCCCAAAAGTAAGTTTAAAAGAGTAAAAGTGGGACTATAATCTCACCTTGCGTGCAAGAGTTAATAAAGTACTTCAACAAGTAAACGCGTGCAAAGACAAAGCTAGTCTTGACCTAAACATATAGGTTATATCAATAACGGTAAACACAAACGGTCAAAGATGTTCAATTAGTCCTATGGCTCGTTACGACTCGATTATGTAGCATGTGAATCAATTAGTCAAGTTTCATGCACGATACAAGTAATTAAGCATGTTAGAACGATCGTATAATTGTTTGGTTAAGTTTGACTAAAAGTCAAACTTGGTCAAAGTCAAGGTCAACGGGGTCGGGTCGGGTATCCGACAATTTTCCCATGATGAGAAATCATTTATGAGCAGAATGGCCAAGTTTCATGTTAATCGGAGTTACGGTTAAGCGGAAAACATTTTGTGAAAGGAAAAATAAAAACAAAAATGAGCTGGGCATATGCGCGGCGCGCTATGGGTTGCGCGGCGCGCACCCTAGTGTAAATCCGGGTCAGAACTCAACTAAAGGGGGCAAATATCTGGGATTTCTGTTTTGCGCGGCGCGCTGAGGTTGCACGGCGCGCATACCTGGAATTTTTGCTGTTTGCAGAAAAATAGACCAAGTCACGAACCAAAACTCAAATTAACATATTTTATGAACCGAAAACATCCAAAATGCATACTATATATCGTTGGAAAGGTAATTTGACAAGGAAAACAACTAAACACGTTTCATCAAACAAAAACATCAATTTCAATAACCGATTTTCCGTCAAGTGATCATTAAGAATCCATTTTCAAAGTTTCAAGTTCATCAAATGCATTTTAAGTTTCGGGAATCCAATTCACACATGTGATATGCCGTTTTGAAGGTAATGAAGCATACATTACTACTAAACACTAACAATTAACATTTCATGGCATTCAAGCATCCAAAAATTCATGTCAAGAACTATCAAACCCTAGTCAAACATCTCAAAATCAATAATCATGTTTTTGAAGTTTTCTTAATCAACCTACACATCAAATTGAAGCTAATGACGCTAGTAACACATTTAATACATGAACTTTAACAATTAAACAACTTTTAATCGTCCAAAATCAAAGATTTAGCAAGCAATTTTCATAATGAACTAGTTACACCAAAAACAACAAATCGAGCATACAAATTACATACACGACATCACAATGAGCCATAGACACTAATTAACTACTTTATAAGTCAAGAACACGAATTTAAAGAAATCTAGTGATTTAGAAATGTTACCCAAAATCGAAGTAGTTAGCATCAAATCGAAGAGGATGATGAGAGGATCAAGAATATGTAGTTTGTTTTGATGTTTACTTCCTTGGTGAGATTTGGATGATGATTTTATGTTTGAGAAATGAGAGAGTTTGAAAGTATCAAAAATGGAAAAGGGAGGATGAATGAAAGGGATGAAGGAGGTTGACTCTTTGACCTAGTCAAAAGTTTGATACTTTGGCAAGTTTGGTCCCTCAACTTTGAATCGGGTGCGGAAAATAACCGAACGAATTATTTTAAGTTACACGGGAGTACGGGAGATATTAAAATCCGATAACGAAAATATTTAAAATGTTACATAACAAAGGATACGAATTTAGATACGAAGGGTATTATTTAAAAAGAAAAAGACGGGCGTTAAAATAATTTAACGGAAAAATGCGGGATGTTACATAAAAGTCTGAGTCACATACGACATCCTCTGCCAGTTATCTATTCTAGCTTTCTCCGACTCATATTTTAACTTAAAAGAATCCTTTTCAGCCTTAAGAGTCTCTATTTGCCCCAAATACATTGTGATCACCTTTTCATCATCTCTAATCGTTGATTTCATGTGACCTATTTGGTTTTCTAGAGACTTAATCACCTCAACATATTCTTTCTGTTTGTTAAGGTAGAAAAGGGCATCTTCATAGTTCTTCTTGTTGGTTTGATTTTCTAAGCTTAGGTTCTTAAGGTCAGTCCTAAGTTTAGGGCAGGTCTCACAAGTAACAGGTATTTCACTTAGCTTAGAAATAACGCATTCAAGTCTTTCAATTTCCTGTTCATAACCAAAACAATAAGCACATTTAGAAATTGAATCAGTACATACCTTATCGTTACTGGAAGTATTAGCCATAAAAGCATAGTTATGCCTTCCATCCTGTGATTCTGCATCTGACTCTGATTCGTACTCCGAACTTGTGCTGTCCGAATAATCAGCTTCATAACCTTCCTTACCCTCACTATTATCTGAACTAACTTGACTTTGAACCGTCACAACTTTCTTATCACCACTCACAAAATCACGGTTGAGCAAATGACCCAACACTTCTCTGAACCAAGTACCCTCATGACAACTTTTACCTTCTTCTTCATCGGATGGATCAGTAGTAAACTCAATGTCTGACAAATCCTTGGCTTTCCGGAACTTATCATACAGCTGTTCCTTAACCCTCTTTCTGAAACACCATTTCATAAGCTCCTCAGCTCTCTTTAACCTTGCATCACACTTGCACACGTAGCATGTGCAGTTTGGATTATCTTTACCCTTACAACCTGCTCTTCTACGAACTACTCTTTCTTCCTCAATTTCAGCCGGACTCTTTCCCACAAATACAACATTAGCTTTCTGAGCATCAACTGGAATAGACCAGTCACAAACTTCATCAGGATATATTGTGGAACCAGTTAAGGCTTTAGGTTGAGCAGAACCAGATGATTCCTTCTCAACAATGACGTGTTGGGGAGTCACTGAGATGGTTGTACTAAGAAAAGGATCATGATAACCAGCCTTTGGTGGTCTAGTACAAGTCTTCTTGAAGTGACCAAGTTCATCACAGTTATAACATCTAACCTTCGCCATGTCAAAACCAAACTTAGAATCCCTGTTTAAACTCAAAGATCGTTGACCAGTTCTCTTTAAATACTTCCTTGCACGCCTAACAATGCTACCCATACAGTACAGAATGTCCATCCTCTCTAGCTCATCTTCATCGATCTGATCATAATCTTCATTCTCGAGATGATTGTTAAGAACCTGTCCACTAATCATATCGTTGTAAGAGTTAACAACGATAGCAGCTAAAGCCATGTCCTCCTGAATGGACTCAATAGACCTTTTCCTGATATTGTCAGTTTGAAACATAGGACTCTGAGTCTGAGTCTGAGGTGGAATCTGAGTCTGCTGAGTCGGAACGTCCTCAATCATCTTAATTGTAGAGTTCTGTATTTTGGCATTAAAGTAACCAGATTGTGACTTTGGTGCAGATATCTGATTTGCATTTGCTGTGATGTACGCTGTCTGCAATGGAGCATGACCAGAAGAAGAAGCACTAGATGTGACATTGGCTGCTACAGTACCAAGCCTTTTCCTTTTGGCCTCAACCTGAATATCCTTCTCCATTAACTTTGAAGTAAATGCAGTCAATGTCAAAGGACGTGCCGAAGCAACATATAGGTTTTGGATCTTCTCTACTTCATAATCCCACTTCTCAGGAAGACCAAGTGCCAACACTTTTATTGCCTTATCATCTTTTACCTCAATCCCATAATCCGTCATCTCGGCAACCAATAACCTGTACCTTTCTAAGGTCTGGCTCAAAGTTTCTGTTGGAAGTGCTGCAAACACCTTCCACTCATCCTTCAACACTTTACCTTTAGTTGCTTTATAAGTAGCAGTACCCTCAGTTGCGGACACAATAGCCTGCCAAAGAGTATAGCATGTCTTATAACGGTTCTTAAACTGACCGAAGATTTCCTTAGACAAGGCTTGCGTTAACTGAGCATAACACCGACACTCAAGATTATACCCTTCGCGTTCTGCGGGATCAAAATCATGAGTTTCTTTAGGTTCACCGTCAGCCCCTGATGGCCAAACAAAAGGAGTCTCAATACACTCCCAAAGTCGAGAATCTTGTCCATTAAGGTAAATCACAAACCTAACTTTCCATTCTAAAAAGTCTTTTAAGTTTTCAAGCCTCGGAACTTTATTGTTAGATCCTGATTCACTTTCGCTTAATAATAGTCTTTGAATTCCGGGTGCAATAACAAGTGCACTGTATTCGTTTGTTAATTTCTCGTTTGTATCAGACATTATTAACTGATTAAGTGATTAATTATGGATTAATTAGATTATTCTGGATTAAAAGAGGATCGGCCGATGGACTGAGACGATCGGTCGGAGGACTGAGACAATCGGTCGATGGTCTAAGGACGAACGGTCGATGGTCTAGACAAACGGTTCAAGGTTATCACAAACTGTCCTCCGGTTCAACTTTAGACGGTCGGTCGAGTGTGAGTAACTATCGGTCGAAGGTCAAGACACTCGGTCGATGGTCAATGACGACCGGCCGAGGGTAGTTCTTACGTATCTGGGCAGAAAAAACTAGGGTTTTTGGCCAAAACTCAAATTTTGATTGATTCTAACGTTCTGGACTCAAACAAAACCGATGAAAACTTCACAAAAACACCTTTGAACACAAAAACACTCGAAAACACTGGATTTAAACGTAAAAGTTCCAACCTTTTAATTGAAACCCGTTTTGACACAAACCCTAATCACAAAAATCAAAAATTCGACTCAAATAACGTATGGATCAGCAACACATCGCTCTGATACCACTTTGAAGATGTAATTCGGACCTTAGATCATACGTTGTATCTAGATTAATGGCGGAAACACTAATTAGAATGAGTCGAATACGTATTAGACTAACGGGATCGAATTAACCAATGAATAATTGATAGAATCGATGCCTAAGACTGTGTATTCGGTTGGTAAGGGTTTTGGGACGATTAGCAGCAAGTAATTCGACGGCCTAAGGGTTTATGGTGTGTAACCTAACACAAAACCACGAAACCCGTATTTATACTAAATACAGTGACCATCGGCCGGTGGTCGGGGACCTTCGGCCGATGGTGACAGTCCCTCGACCGATGGTCCCTACCATCGGTCGATGGTCTTGAGCAGCCAACCGACTGCTTGACCTATTCACGACATTATACTAAGCATCATAAACACAAAGTATAAATGTCCACGTACATATATGACTGAAATATCAAGTACATAACAAATAGAACAATAAACGTAATAGAACTCGGGATTTATGCACCAACACACTCGACCCAAACAGGATTGATGACGTCAAAGAGTCACCTCTACAACGCACTCTTGAGGCATTAGCTACAATGTGTAAACATCAACCTTGTAGACAGTTCATCCGTTCATCACATGTGTACCCAGCCATAGGAGAACTACGTGACTCACCCATCGAAGACATTGCCAGCTACTCACATCTCATCTTCAACAGAGCCTCTGAAGAGACCTAAAACTTATCAAGTGATGTACAACTTCCATTTAGTACTTTTAAGTTGTTAAAACAGGTCCTTTCATAAGCACCGTCTCATTTCTACTACGCTTAATAATTACTACATAATACATTAATAATTATTGTTGGAAATATAAAACATAAAAGAAAAAAGATGACGGAGTTGTGAGATGGTATGGTAAGAGTGCTGGACAGATTCACTTCTATTTGATTATGATAAACGCAATCATATATGGTCACCATGACTACATCGGGATCTAACCTTAATTTGATCATATTGTGGAAGATTGACAGATTTTGATGACCTTTTTTTGTATTTTAATGATTAATTTAGTCTGTTTAGATACAAAATAACTCTGTAGTAACTAATTACTAGATGTGAAGTGAGATTCTCTAATAAAAAAGGCTTCATTTAAACGATTCCAGGTATAAATCTCTCTGAATCAGCAGTTATACTACTCAAAAACAACATGTGGTTTAATACTGTATGTCTTTTAATGATTTACTACTACTATTTTGTTTGTTTAATGAAAGTGGTAACTGATAAGGTACTCATGGTCTATCTTATCTGTCCATATATATGACATTGAAAATTTCAATTTTTTTAAAAGATGTTTATTATTAGTAATAATAAATCGGTCCGAATAATGAATCGAAAGTCGACATCTGGATGATTAACTTTCAGAAACGGGCAATTCAACTTTGACGAAGAAACTGGCATCAACTTCGGGACCTTTTATTAAAAAATGGTGAGGTGATGAAATTGAAAGCCAAAGGTCGAGATTTGGATTAAATGTGAGATGATGAATTGGTGAGATGTCAAATTATAATAGTAGAGATGTGGTTAGTTTAAAAAAATGGTTAGATTAAAATAGCTGTATGGGAAGGACGCTACCTCGGAATCTCAAGTGATCAAACTAAAGAAGCTTTCTACAAAATCCTAAATTATAATCTAATCTAATCTAAATTAAATGATTATAGTTTGATAAAATACTCTTTAAGTGGTTAGTAACATAATTAGGCAGCGGATTTGTCTAGAAAAATAAATAAAAAAATTTGTAAGTTAAAAAAAATAAAAACAAAATCAGGCAGTGGATTGTCCAATAAGGCTTTCCAAGAAATTTGAGACATAAATTAAATTTAACCCAAAAACGATGAAGAGCCCTAACCCTATTGTCATTTGTAGGATCGTGTAAACAGGATTAAACATCTTATCTTCTATATCGAGTACGGAATAACTCGATATTGGATTTATATCAAAACGATTAATCAAAACAACGATCTTAGCGATATAATAGACTTTAGGATGATTAAGATCAACCCACAAGAGTGTTGGACGATTAGGAAGTGGAATACAAGAGTTGAAAGGGTTTAGAGTTCGTAACCCTAACAATGAACCTGAATTGAACATTAAATACTAACAGCACGTTCAACCGTGCGGTTGCAGGATGCAACCGTGCGGTTTCAGGATGCAACCGTGCGGTTGCCCATTGGACTCGTATGGATGCAGTCTGCATCCGTGCGGTTGCACTCCAAGTGTGTAAATTAAACATTAACGTATATTAACTCGTAAACTATTACACACCGCATATTATAATGAACTTGGGACTAACGTTATGCACCAAGAAACTCCCCCCAGGACCCAGTTCATTATTTAAACAATAAAATCAACATTTACCTGCATTAGTTAAACAACCACGCATTCAATTGAATCAAATAACAAATAGTTCACACGTTTACGTCACGTTATTATAACCAAATCGAAAACAAAAGCAACGTTCAAGTCCAGAGTTCAAAAGTTAATGATCAAAAGAAAAACATTAGGTGCAAAGATCATATGCATAACATGTACGAACAACCCTGTTGAACTGAATGGCTTGTTCCATGTTCTGCAACTCATGAAAGATTGGGTGTCGTCGCAACACCTTGATATCCGCTCTGCATAAATTCCTGATCCACCACGGATCGAAAATCCTAATATGGTCTAGATTATCACCAGATTCCAACAGAATCATAGCCTCCTCAGTTCGCCCGTCATAGTACCACCACTTAAACCTTTTACCGAAGTTTTGTGGCATCTTGCGAACCGGAGCATACTTCATCGTCTTTGCACGTTTATACTCAACAACCTTAACCCTCCTTCCAGTTTCTTTGTCGATACGATATGAAGTCTTCGGAAACTGTGAAGCCAACACTCACCAACCATACTTGAATTCTTTCTTGATTTTGAACTGCATCCACTGACCCCAACCATCAGACTCATGGGTAACATAGATTGAACATAACTGGGGTGAATTATGTGGAGCGAACGCGTAACCAATTGAATCTTAATCTCATAATTAGTAAATTACTTAGTCACAATTGAAAGAGGTCTTTGGTGAAAGGGAACCCAAGCCGGTAAATTCTAGCTTGAAGTGTTTGCTAATAGAGAACTCTGGTAAACCGATTTTGTAATTGCATTCATGTATCGATATAACTAGTGCTTAATATTATATCATCTGGCGTTGAGGGTAAAAGATCTAGGCAAGTATTCCTTTGTCCATTGAATTTAAACTATCTTTATTCGTTGTTGAGTCTGCATTTATTTTTTATGAACTTAGAAAGCAAAAATATTGTTCTTTACATTTAATCTACCTTTGATTCGGCTAATCGTTAAATAGCCACAAACAACAATTCCGTACTTTCTGATTATTAGTTTAATATTAGTTTATTTTTTTTAGTTGACAATTGATATTTGCGTGAAACTGTCCTTGAACAATACTTGGAATTACCTAAATTCTATACTACTACACGATCGGGTACATTGCACGTGAGTGTGTAATATACGTTTAACCGGGATTTTTCCAGACATAATTTATATATTATATTTTACACATCACTTTCTTCAATGAATGAAGATGTATATTTATAATTATGGGTCAAAAGGTGCAATGAATGTTGCAACATTTCATAAATGAATATGATCAAAAGACACACCCCTTGGATATGTACATGTTTGAAAGGGTGCATAAGAACACTAATAAGCAACTTACAAAACGTCCAGGTACACTATGCAAACATTTGTGAAACGTTGCAAAACGTTTGGAAAATTTTGCACCATTTCTTCATAATCAGCAGCGTGGTGTGGCGCACTACATAAGAGGTGCGACGCACCTCTCTTCGTTTCAGCTATATACGGCGCATTCAATGAGGGATGTGGCGCACCTTAACTCACCAAAACTTTTTGTTACCGAAAGGTTCCTTTCCCGTTATATAGTGTGGCGCACCACCAAACTGGTGCGACGCACCTTAAGCCTAGACAACTAAACTTTAGTTAGTTTCAACTCAAACTAAATCCCAACCCAAGTAATCTTCTTAACTCTTTGACGGACGTGTACTCCACACTCTCCAAATCCGTTCTAGAGTATTAGAGATTGCTTCCACTTTATACCTAGTAAATATAATACACCAAAATGATTCATTGAATCACACTAAAATCACCAACAGGGGTCGGGTCGGGTCGGGTCAGCTCATGTTACGTCAAGTAATTTATGAGAATCTGGTGTTTTCCAGTTACGTGATATAGTGAAGGTTACTTATCCTAAGAAATGTATAGTTTGTTGATGAGTTGGGTATTTGTTTTATGGTATATGAGTTTACATCTCTAGCTATGATACAGTGTTAGGACGAGATGAGAACGGTGACGTTTTCTATACCTTATTCTAAATGAGAAAGTTACGATTGCGACTTTTGGGCTTCCTCATTTTCATAAAGTTGTTTTGATGGTTTAGGTTTTCAATCTTATGGGTTAGCTTAGCTTAACGCTGCTCTTTACTTGAGTTGGGTTCATCATCTTCAAGGAAGTAGCTAGGAAATTGTGGCTCTTGATTATGCTTGCGAACAAGTCAAGTTGAGCTCTATCAAACTCGAGCCTGCCTCGATCCATTTAGTCTGACCACAGGTTCGACCTGTAAAGCTTGAATTTTTAAGTAAAGAAAATAGTTTCTAGTCAAACTTGTATTAGATGGGCCTGGACCAGACCAAATTCCGATTGAGGCGTGGAAGTGCCTAGGAGGTGACGGGGTTAGATGGTTGACAAACCTTTTCAACACGACGTTTAGAAGCGCAAATATGCCTATAGAATGGAGACTCAGTGAGGTTATTCCCATTTACAAGAACAAGGGAGATGCGCAATTATGTAGTAACTATAGAGGCATAAAGTTACTCAGTCATACTATGAAGCTTTGGGAAAGAGTGATCGAGACGAGGCTCAGACGCGAGACAAAGGTTTCAGAGAACCAATTCGGCTTCATGCCAGGACGCTCGTCGATGGAAGCGATTCACATAGTTAGAAGCCTTATGGAGAAGTATAGGGAAAAGCAAAAGAACCTACACATGGCGTTCTTAGACTTGGAAAAAGCTTATGACTGTGTCCCGCGTGAGCTGATTTGGAAGACTCTTAATGCTAGGGGAGTCCCAAGTAGATATATAAGATCTATTAGAGATATGTACGAGGGGGCGAAGACTCGTGTACGTACGACGGTAGGAAACACAGAGTTTTTCCCGGTAGAGGTTGGTTTACATCAGGGATTTGCCCTTAGCCCTTATCTTTTCGCTTTGATCCTAGACGAGTTGACTCATAGGATAAAAGACAACATCCCATGGTGCCTGATTTTCGCCGACGATATTGTATTAGTTTCGGATTCTCAGGATGAGCTTAACAGGAGGCTAGAGCAATGGAGGATCGCCTTAGAATCAAATGGCCTACGGATTAGCAGACTTAAATCGGAGTACCTTAGATGCGATTTCAAGGGGGGCGAAGAGGAACACGACGATATAGTGGATATCAGAATTGGGGATCAGATTCTACCCCCGCAAGAGTCCTTTAGATATTTAGGCTCGATGCTTCACATTTCGGGAAGGATAGATGAGGATGTGACGCATCGTATACGAGTAGGATGGTTGAAGTGGAGGGCTGCGAAAGGGGTGTTGTGCGACAAGAAGGTCCCACTTAAACTGAAAGGTAAATTCTTTAAGGTGGCAATTAGACCAGCCATGTTGTACGGATCAGAGTGTTGGCCAATGACGAAGGCCCAAGAGAGGAGGATGGAGGTGGCAGAAATAAGGATGCTTAGATGGACGTGTGGTAAGACCATGCTAGATATGATACCAAATGGAGTTTTTAGGGAGAAATTGGAAGTTGGGAACATCATCAACAAACTTAGGGAAGGACGATAATGTAAAAGAATCGTGGCCAAACAGAAATAACAATTGATGAACACGAATATGATAAACAAAGCCTCGGCTTCTTTATTCTCAAAAATAATAATATCAAAGACTGACTTTTAAAATAATCTAAATCCCTTTAAATACAAATAACTAATAAGAAGATAATAGGAAACAAACAAGATAATAGGTAACAAAATATGGATAATTATGGAATTTAAATCCCACCGATTTCATTGCTTAAATGCCACCGAATCTTTTTTTCCAAATAACATCAAATCTGCCTTGCTAATTGCTTCCTTCACAAGCCATCAGCCCAAATGGGAGGCCCAACTTGAGTTTCTCCAAAGTAATCTTGTAGGAGCCTAATATTTGTCAGCCTAATATTTATTGGTCTAATATTTTTCAGCCCATTAACAAGTTCAACATGTTTACCCGATTCTGCATCAGACGACTTAGATGGTTTGGGCATGTTAGGAGGCGCCCACTTTTAGCCCCAGTTAGGAGAGTCGAGACCCTCGCCGTTGGCGGCGTAAGGAGAAGGGGTAGACCTAGACGTAGGATGGAGGATAGATTGAAGCTTGACATGAAAGAGCTCCTACTGACGGAGGACATGACTTCTGATAGGAGCCTGTGGAGGAGTAGAATTAGAATTATTGAGTAGGTTTTTTTTTTTTTTTCATTGTGTTAGTTACTTTTATTATACAACTACATATATAACTATAACTAGATATTCAATAACCACACTATTTATACCCCTCTACATGGTTTATATGCCTTTGTATCTATGTATATGTTTTTAGGCTATATATATGTACCGATGTATATGTTTGTATCTATATATGTATCTATGTATCTAAGTGCATGTATTGGTGTATGTATGTTTGTCTGTCTTGTATCTGTACCTAGGTATATATATCTACGAATGTATCTATATGTATTTATGTTTAAGCATGAGTTTTTTTTTTTTTTTTCATGCTTTCGTGTGGTATATATATATATATATATCGGTGTGTGTGTCTGTGTGGGTGGGTATATATGTATATGTATATGTATATGTATATGTATATGTATGTAGATGTAGATGTAGATGTAGATGTAGATGTAGATGTAGATGTAGATGTAGATGTATATGTATATGTATATGTATATATTTTGTTTGTCTGTATCTACCTGAAATTAAATGGTTATGTGCACTATTTTATTCATGCTCTTTGCCCTACTGTTGTGCATTACTGCTATATGTGTCCCCTTTATGGTTACTGTGTATGGTTGCTTCTTGCTAGGCGCTCATTACTCGTACAGGTACGTATCATTTGCCCTCTCTATTTCATTCTTATGAGCTCTTCGGGCCGGAGGTCCTTTAGGAAGCAATCTCTTTTGCGCTAGAGTAGAGGGAGGGACGACCTTATCTAGGCGCGGGTTCTATACCCGCGGGTGGAGTAGTGACTTCCTTCTAATCTAGGGTACGAGGAATAATTGTCTACACTCACCTCCCCCATACCCCACTTTCGTTGGATTGGGTATTGTTGTTGTTGTTGTCATATATGGACATTAAACAATTTCCATAAGTACCTTAAAAATCAAAATGATGGATTTTTTTATACTTTTTGACCGGCTCTAAAGGCTTGGTCATGATGGAGATGTTATTGTTTAACAAGTAGGTAGTTTATCATCAAGATGACATTCCATCGATCTGAGATTAAACAATTTCAACTGGTACATTTAAAAATCCAATAAAACTAAAAACGTGGAAATTAAATAACATAATTTTTTTTTTTTATTATTATTTACTTGTATAGGTAGATAGATAGACATAAATCAAGTCTGACTTTTGTTTTCATATAGACATCTAAAAAGTCTGGTCTTTTCATTCAGAGGCAGTGATCATCATCTCATTTGCTGCTAATTATCTTAATTTGAATCTCTTTATAATTTCATGAGATAACGTCTCTTATAGAGTCAGATCACCTCAGTGTGCCCTTCCAAGATATCGTAACAGCCACCAAAAACTTCACAACATTTATCGGAAAGGGAGGATACGGCCAAGTTTACAAAGGAGAGCTCTTACTCTCCGGGGAACTTAGGATGGTTGCTGTAAAGCGACTTAGTACTAAAGAGTCTAAAGGTGGTCAGGGGATTAAGGAGTTCTTAACAGAGATTCAACTGTTGTCTCGTTATAAACACCAAAACATCGTCTCCCTTCTTGGTTTCTGTAAACAAGGCGATGAAAAAATTCTTATATATGAGTATGCTGAGCATGGAAGCCTTGATACGTACCTGAGTAGGGCATGTACATTCACATGGAAGCAAAGGATTAATATATGCATCGATGCAGCTTACGGTCTTGATCATCTTCACAACCATGTTTCAGATAATCATAGAGTTATCCACAGGGATATTAAAAGTGGAAACATTCTGTTGGGTCACAACTTGAAAGCTATGATTGCGGATCTAGGACTTTCCAAAAGAGGTCTTACAAATGATAATGATAGTTATATTGTGACGCATGCGTGCGGCACGGATGCTTATTTGGATCCGGAGTATAGGAGAACAGGAATTCTTACTAAAGAGTCGGATATATATTCATTCGGGGTAGTATTGTTTGAGGTCTTATGCGGCAGGTTGAGCTACATGAATGTGCAGGACAATCGGCGTTATCTAGATCAACTGGCTCGAAGCTCCTACAAAGAACATAAACTAGAGGAAATAATTGATCCTAGTTTGAAAGATAAAATTGACTCAAATTCTTTGTTTACATATTCAAAGATTGCATATGAATGCTTACTCATTAATCGGCCTGAACGACCTGCAATAGCTACTGTGGTAAAACAACTCAAGGATGCATTGAAATTCCAGGTAAGTTCAAGTTTTCTAAATAATAAGTGGTTTTATTTTTTTGGGCATTAGTTTGGGATCACCTGTGGGGACTTAACCACCCACGGGTTCATCTCCCATAGTTGTATAATCCGCCCCCAACTACTGCCCTGGAATAAACCCGGACCAATCCGAGGGCATGGCCGGTAAAACTCCCCTCCCCGCTATCCCCGCATTAAGCGAAAGGCGGTCTGGGTGGATACTTTAGGTCAGGGATAACATTGAGTCAGTCCAGCGGAGTCGAACTCCTGACCTCTCGCTAAGAGAGGCAGGCCACTACCAGGTAAGCTACAAGTCAATGTTTAATAAGTGGGTTTATTACTTGGAAAATGATCTACAAGTTAAATCAAAACTTGGATGAGTTTTCTTGAATTGTTTGTGTCGTCAAAACCATCCCAATATAATCACGTGGTCGGGCATTAGTATATTCGCAATATGCCTTAAGCTCTCACTATAAACTTTTGTTTCCCTGTTAAAACAAACACACATTTTGTGGGAAGTCTGATGTGTATATTAGCATGTTATATGCTCACTTAGTAAAGTCAGTTCATTTCTTATGGTAGTTGGTGTTGCGGGTGATGTGTAGTTGTGGAGGAAATTTTGTTGAAATTAATAATTAATATTTCATATTTAATATTTAATAAAGAATAATCCTTTTTTAGGTTCGTAGAAAAAACTTCACTACTGACAACCACATTTAGATCCTTACTAGCAAGCAAAACCCCTGGGTAACAAGCCCCCTAAGCGACGAGACCTGTAACATGGTGAATTGTGCACACTGACGCCACCTCTAGTCAAGAGTCTAATTAATTCAATCTTGAGCGTTAAAAAGAATTGAACATGGGTCTTCTGCTTCATTACGAACTCGGTGGCCACTTGAGCTATGTTCAAGTGGTTTAATATTGAATAATCATTAACAATTAATAATTAATGATTAATTATGAGGGATACAAATAACTAATTTGAAGGAAAACTGGTAACTAATTAGGAGACAAAATCATGTTTTGGTTGAAATTCTAATCAATGGTTAAAATACAAATTAATGGTTGACAGCATCACATTAATCAATGGTGAAATTATGATTTAAAATAATTATGTAACACTTGAAATTGAATACGCTTACATAATTATGACTTTCTTTTATATATAGTTAGATTAGATATATTAGATTAGAAGTTAAATTAAATTAGATTGATACTTCAATAAAAGATATAGCAATTAAACAAAACTTAAACATCACATAAATTTAAAGAGAACCTAAAAAAAATGAAGAAGTAAGCATACTCTATAGCTCTCCTTTGTCCTTTGTCCTTTGTCCTTTGTCCTTCAGTTGTAGCCAACACCATCAACCTCATTTTTTACCTTGAACGGGTCAAAGTCAAAAATAGGATTAATAGAAAGAAAGGAGATCAGAAAGATAGGCGGACGAATTATATATGTTGGATGTTTCCTTGAGCATTAAGTAGTAGATCCCCCTTATTTTGGGAAAGCTGGTGGCCACGTGTGAATTCTTTCAACGGTACCAATTTCAACCAGAGGGTTTGATTTCCGATCAATTTCATTTTTCACTACGGTTCCAGCTGGGGATCCTTTCCTTTCATCTTCAATTATCAACTAATTTCAATTAAAAACCCTTTACTCCACTTCATCATATCCTTCGATGATCCTGCTCAGATGGGTGATTCAATTTTTATCGGCAGACTGGAAAGGGTATCGCAAAATATGCTCAAAGACGCTTTCGGTAAGATTGGTCCGATTAAGGAAATCAAATAGTAGTCATTTCAGCGTTTTGCGCTTATTTCTTTTGAAGAAATTGCACATGCTTCTTTGGCGATTCAAGAGATGAACGACTCGAATGTCTTCGGAAAACCTATCTATGTGGGCGGCCTTGTCGACGTGATGGTGGATTGTCCAGCTTTGAGGGTCATTCATGGTCAGTTGTAACGCTTGCCCCAAATCGTTCTATTGTCGAACGTTTAGATCTGTGTGTGCTCATTGTTGATTCAGCTCCTCTGGTGGAGGCCAAGGTTAAAGATTTCCTTTTCAATTGCAAGGCACGTATTTTGTTACCCGTGTACATGGCCAACGAAGGCGCCTCCCGGATGGCACCACCATGTACACCCGAATGTGGTCAACGAAAAGTGTGGTCTCAATTGGTAACACTTCCCACATCCTCACAAGTGGCCAACGAAGAGTGGACTTCAAAGTAATCACACTCACCACTTTCCCCAAACGCAATGTGGCCAACGAATACCGAGTCTTATATTAGGGACATCACTCACCACAATGCACCAAGTGGCCAATGAAGAGTAAAATTCTTCACAATCGGATAGTACTCGCCACTAACCCGCAAGCAAACAATTTATATACGCACACATATAAATACTCCACTCACCTTGAGCAATTAGGCGAGTCACAACCTCTCTAGGACTTTAAGCTTGATCCAAGAGCAAGTCACCTATCATATACACAACATCAAGCTATAAATACTAGTAGCTTGACCTAAAACCCATACGTGCAACTTTGACCCCAATTGCACCCAAAATCACCAACTTGGTCAAACAAGACCCAAACTCCCCAAATCACCAAAACTAGTGATTTGGTCCCAAACTCAACCTAAAACATCTTATGGTCAATTGCTAGGAGCAATTCATAACCCAAATCAACCAAATGACCCATTTTGACCCAAATCGGGTTTACACCCAAAATCAACTTTCAAAGACACCCATTTGGTTCCATTCAACAACAAAATCACTAATAATAGTGATTATGCCCAAATTGCAAGTCTACACATGACCAAAATATTTTACAACCCAAAACCCACCAACAAGGGTCAACCAGACCCACAACTAGCTTCAAACACCCATTTGTAAGCTAGATGGGTTTTATCAAGAACATGCAATACCAAACTACAACACCAAATTGAAAGAAAATCGGAGTTAGGACGTACCACTAGTATCACAAGATAGCTAGAAACAAGATGAACAAGGTTAACTCTTGCACTTTGGTGAGATTCAACCTCCTTCTTCTCCAAATCAAGCTTTCTCTCTCAAGAATTAGGGTTTCTCACTCTAGAAAGTTTGAGAGTGTTTGAGTGGGTGGAAAATGCAATTGAAATGGATCTAAAACTGATTGATTAGCTATAAGGCCATCCATGTGTGAAAAGACCAAATTGTCCCCACTTAAAACCCTTTAAAAACGCATTAAATCTCAGATCTGACGAAGGAACGTCATTCCTGCAAATGGAACGTTGTTCCTTAATATGATAACTTCGTTCTTGAAATGACCTCTCGTTCTGTTCAATGATACCCATTTCCTTGATCACAACGTCGTTCCTGGTTTTGGGACGTCATTCCTCCATTTGGAATGTCGTTCCTCCACTTCGGAACGTCGTTCCACCTACAGAAAAACCGAGGTGTTACATGGACCCTCTGTTTTTTATGGTGATGATCGAATTGGTGATACAGATGCTGCGACGGATACAGTTGCTTCGTCGATCCTTGGGTTGCAGACTAAGCACTTTACTCGAGGTGTTGGAGTTTTTGTTGATGGATATTTGATGTTGGTTTTTCTTATCCGGTGCTTACGGGTAAAAAGGCGGATGGTCATTGTAATTCTTCTGTTAAAGCTGGTTTGAGTTTTGATATGTCACCCTCGGTTATGTTTTCTTTAGATAAGATTCAAGCGGCTCCAGATTCTCAAGGCTTTCGCAAACGTAAACGAGCTCGTTGTTGAAGTTCAGGTGATGATATTATGGGTTCGGTGGGGTACGAGAAGGTTAATGGGGTGTGTGGTTCGATCGAATGTCTGACTTAGGGGCAGCTAAGGGTGGTCCTGATGATCAACCTGTTAGTAACATGATGGCTAATGTTGATGTTTCTCGGGTCGATTTGGGTCAAAGAAGAGAGCGATAGAAGATGGGTTGTGAGGTAGTTGTGGGCCGTGGAAGTTTTGATGGGCCTGGACATGTGTTTGATTTAGGCCTAGGTGAAGGTAATCCATCGGGTAAATCTTCTAGCTTTTTTGAGGAGGTGGCAAAAGAACTTGAAGGATAGGGTGGAAGGTAAATTGATTGGTCCGATTAAGGAAATCAAATCGTGGTCGTTTCAACGTTTTGCGTTTATTTCTCTTGAAGAAATTGCACATGCTTCTTTGGCTATTCAAGAGATGAATGACTCGAATGTCTTCGAAAACCCTATCTATGTTGGGCGGCCTTGTCGACGTGATGGTGGATTGTCCAGCTGTGAGGGCCTATCATGGTAACGCTTGCCCCAACTCGTTCTATTATCGAACGTTTGGATCAGTGTGTGCTCATTGTTGATTCAGCTCCTCTGGTGGAGGCCAAGGTGAAAGATTTCCTTTTCAATTGCAAGGCACGTGTTTTGTTTTTCAGTAAGATGGGTGCGTTGGTTCGGGTGATCGAATGTGACGATTTGAATTCTTATTCCAACATTCTTGCGAGGGGTCCAGTTTCGACGTGGTGGTTCCTTTTTCTCCAAATACTGAAGAGTTTTCAGGTTTGTTCAGGTGGAATTACGGGATTTTTCGGCCAAGTTTATTTTCGATGAGAACATTAGGAGTATTGATGGTAGGGTGGGTGTGGTGGTGAAGGTGTCTCAACCTTGGTCTGATTTGTTAAGCATTGGTTCTTTATTTGCTTTTGTTGACACTACTTGCGTTAAACATATTCATGAGCTTGTTCGGGTGACGTTGATCTCTTATACACTTGTTAAAGTGCATATTTGGGTCAATGAAATTCCAGACGTGTCGGTTGTGAAGAGATTGCAAGCTGTTTCGTTTTCCTGTAACTTTATGCAGGTAACTAATGATTCAATTTTAAAGGAAGTTCTTTCTTGTGGTTGTCCTAATGATTCGAGTGATCATTTTGGACCCTCTGTTTTTGGTGGTGATGATCTAATTGGTGATACACATGCTATGACAGATACGGTTGCTCCGTCGATCCCTGGGTTGCAGACTAAGCACTTTACTCGAGGTGTTGGCGGTTTTGTTGATGGAGATTTGATGTTGGTTTTTCTTCTCCGATGATTACGAGTAAAAAGGCGGATGGTCATTGTAATTCTTCTATTAAAGCTGGTTTGAGTTTTGATATGCCACCCTCGGTTACGTTTTCTTTAGATAAGATTCAAGCGGCTCTAGATTCTCAAGGCTTTCGCAAACACAAACGAGCTCGTTGTTGAAGTTCAGGTGATGATATTGTGGGTTCAGTGGGGTACGAGAAGGTTAATGGGGGTGTGTGGTTCGATCGAATGTCTGACTTAGGGGCAGCTAAGGGTGGTCCTAATGATCAACCTATTAGTTACATGATGGCTAACGTTGATGTTTCTTGGGTCGATTTGGGTCAAAGAAGAAAGGGATGGAAGATGGGTTGTGAGGTAGTTGTGGGTCGTGGAAGTTTTGATGGGCTTGGACCTGTGTTTGATTTAAGCCTAGGTGAAGGTAATCCATCAGGTAAATCTTCTAGCTTTTTTGAGGAGGTGGCAAAAGAACTTGAAGGATGTATTATGGTGGAAGGTAAATTGATTGGTTCGATCACACTCCCGAAGCAAAAAGAAATTAAGAGATCTATGGCGAAGAAGGTTCACGCGGAGGTGTCACAAAAGGTTAGCGCCGAAGGTTTGTGAAGTCCTCGTTTCATTTCCTACGTTTATTTGGTCTGTAGGTTTATTGGCTTTATTTTTGTGTGATCGTAAATTAACTCTCTTAATTTTGTTCGATAGTTTGGATGTTGTTTGTTTAGAAGTTATGTTTTGTGTTTTTGGGCTTCGTTGCCTTTGTTTGTATCATTGTTTCGAGTTTTCACTTTTTTATGAAGATCTCGAGTTTAGTTTTTATAAAGTTAAATAAAGTTCATGTTGAATTTTTTTTTGGTAAGAATCAACTTGCTTTTCTATTTTTCTTGTACCGTTGCATTCTCGAGTTTTTCTTTTAACATAAAGGAAAGGAAACAAACAACAACAACAAAGCCCAATCCCATATGCGTGGGGTATGGGGAAGGTGAGACGTAGACAATTATTCCTCTACCCTTGAATAAAGAGAATTCGTTTCTCCACCCAGAGTGAAACACTCACAAGAGTAGAGAGAGTCATCCCTCTCTCGATTCGACGGATAAAGAGATTGCTTCCAAGCGGACCTCCGGCCAGATAGTAAGGGGAAAAAACAGATTAAAAAATAATAGTGATTCTCGAGTTTTTATTTTAAGCGAAAAAGAAAAGAGAGTAGAGGATTAGAAAAAATAGTATAGTTATAATTTGTTAACAACACACTCTCGGATTAGAAATGATGGTAAAACAGTCTCGTCACCTTTCTTTTCCACTCCTTTTAACTGAAAAAAGAATTCGAGAATACAGCGTAGTGATTGACATACAACTAACACAAAAGTAAAAAAAAAAATAACAAAATTAAAAAATTGTGGAAACATTTATGAGTTTTCCTCTAATATTCCTCCATTAGAGGTGATTCTCACACACCACTTTTTTTTATCCATATACACTTTTGTATTATAAATTTATAATAATACCCCTGTATTTATTTAGGGAATTGCACTTATATTATTATTTTAAACATAAGTAAGGTTATAATCTATAATATATATAAAGCTCTAAAATAATGATGTCATCATTAAGTTAATTACTCTTTACTTTTTATAATGATGATGTCATAATTATATTAATTTAATTAAAAAAAATAATACGAAATCTTTTATAAAAATAAATATTAATCTCTCATAAATTGCAATTTTATTTTTCTAAGGAATTTAAAAGGCATTTATTATTATTAATAATTATAATTATTATTATTATTAAAAATATAAATATAAATATTCAACTTTGAGCGAACTTTATGTTTGTAAAATCAACGACAAATTTTTTAGTCGGAATCCGTGGTTCCACGGAGTAACACGGGCCAATAAATTAAATGACATTAACATTTACATTCACTCAATACCTAAAACATAACCGGTATTTTCACGGGTCATTTCATTAAGTGTGTATTCTCCCTTTCCGAATTTATGACCTACAACCACAACATCAAATTCCCAACAAACAAATGAAAACCTACAGAAAATCAAATCAAATCCATATAGCCCATATTACTTTGAACTTGATGAATCCCTACAATATGGATGATGAATAAGTGTGATCTTAAGGAAGAAAATTTAAAATAAACAATACCTTGGAACCCTAAATTAAATGTAAATCCACAACAAGCACAGTATCGGACAAGTATAAAAAAGAAGAAAGAAACTAGTCGGTTGTGTGTTTAATTTCAAATCAAACTGTCGGAATAATTCCTCCAGACAATCACATTGGGGCCCAGAGTAAAACCCACACCCGAGCCCCCGAATGATTCCTATCTATTATCTATTGTTTGTTAAAAGGGTGTCAATTTATTTATTGTATAAAACTGCAATTATGTCAAGATCAAGAGTTCAAAAGATCAACATGCTTAACAATATAACATTTGAATTTCAGGATGATATGGATAAAGGCCCTAAGCTGACGAACTATGAAGGGATAAAAGATTCTCCAAGGGATGAGCTTACAACAAATGCCATTAAGAAAGTCCTTATCAAGGGGGACACCGAGGTATTTACTCAACCATATTATACATTTATACATACATACATGAAATTGATCCAAACAGAAACAAATTTGAGATATGTATTTTTTTAATATTAAAATAATGTACAAATACAAAAATATATTTTGATAGTAGCTCTAAGCATTACACTAGCTTGGTGTAATACAAGTAACAATATTAGTATTTCACCAAATATATACAAATAATATTTTTATATATTTCTAGTAATGAGCAGTGTTACGTTACAGTTGATTGGTTCTACCGGTGAAAACACATCTGAGAGGAAATTAGAGGCGATATCATTTCAAGAAAATTGGATACCGATCAGTTTGCCTGAATCCTGGTTATCTCTTTATCTTTTTTTGACATTTTCATAAGAAAGTTTGTTTAGGCCTAATAAAGCAACGACGATGACATAATCTTGATGATTTAGGACTTGCAGTTTGGTTGATTAGGGCCCTGTTTAGATAAGGGTTTCAATGTATGGAAATGAATATAAAAAATTGAAAATGAATAAGAATGATACAATCTTTTATCTAGGAAAAAAAGAGAAAAGATAAACGGGTGGTTTTACCCTCGTGTGTAACGCAGACGAATGTCAGTTGCAAGGGACTGTTCAAGCAGATATGTAAACCACAACTGCTGACCTAGTATATCAATAAAAAAAAGTTTAGACACTGTCTACAAATAATTTTACATTAAAAGATAAAAAGAAAACACTACAACTTGACATGTGCACTTAAATATTTAAAAACATAGCTCCCCTGGCTGAACCCCTCACGCACAATACCACAACAGTCTGCGCATAATCTGGTTTTACAACAGAATAAGGTCCGTTTGATTGATAAAACTCATAGAACTGTAATGTAAGTAGAATCTTAAATTTATTGTATATTCTGTAATCCTGTATGGTTGTAAAGTACAGTTCATATTTTGTTACACTGTTACTTTTGCATGAAATTTTATAGAACTGAAATTTTTTTTAAAAATTATTATTATATCTGATAGCATATGAGGTAACACCGTAACAGTTTACTAACCGTGGCATTTATATTATTACTATCATGAATATTATTATTATTATTGTTAGATTATTATATTAATATATTATTGATACATTATATTATATACTAGATTTGTTTTCCATTATTATTGATATCACTTTTAAATTTTAATCTTTTTCACTTGCGAACACACTCAGTAATCTGTATATGTAAATTCCCTGATATAATTGTTTAGTGTAAAAGATATGACGTACTGGTCAGACCTTGGTTTCTTGGATTTGTGTGTTCTAAAATGTCTTGTTATGACAACAGGGATGACGGTGTTTCAACGTCAAACCAGTCCGAGCCGAGTGTTGTTACAAAGTTAGTTGCTACTGGTGCACGTGATTCTAAAGGGGTGGCAGATGAGATATTTTGGGAACACATGGGTATTACTGTCAACATTCTTCGAATGAAAAAGTCAGACTACAATAGAGGGCAGTTACATTTGCTAGATGACTTGCTGATTAAGGTATGCTACTTTTTGTTGACTACTACTGCAAAGCTAGCTGGCTACCGGATTAAAACTTAAAACTACTATGTATCATACATAAATACATTTTAGACAACTTTCGGTATAACTTTTGACTAAACTTTTTGTTGTCCGGTTTGAGATAAAATACTAACCCAAATTAATAGACCTAATTTGGGTAAATTGGCGGAAGTTTAATAACATTTCTTTTTCTCCAACGGAACTGTCATGTTTGTTAACAAGATTACAAGAAGCATTTGGTTGTTATTAAAGCACTTTATTTTTATTTTATATTTTCAGGCAAAAAACTTGAAATAAAAGATAAGAGTAATATCAACTATTGTATAAAAGTAGGATGACCTAGGTTAGAATCAAACATTGTATAAAAGAAAATATCAACTATTTTTTTTGCTATGTATTTTATTTCTTTTTTTACCATGTTCATTTTTCTGGATGGTGCTAGTCATAAAAAACAACTCTTTTTTGTTGCAGTGTTTCTCACTTTTAAGAAAATTATTGGATAATAATGGAGGTGGGTTTGGAGATTCATATATGAGTCATTGGGTGGCCGTAGTGGAGCTCTATAAAGAGGTTATAATCTCAACCAAAGATATAATATAATAAATGTCTAACATTTTTATCTATTACATCTCAAACTTCAGTATATGTATATGTAGGTTACTGGTTGCACTGAAGATGCATCGGGGAGACTTGTATATGAATCTGTTACCTGCATTAGAATTATGATATCCAGTGTAGCACAACATCTGAAAGCTTCCAAGGCCACCAAACATGCCGAGGTGGCGACAAACACTCTTAGAAAGATGTTGGATCATGCTAAAGCTTTAGGTGTCATAGATGATTTGCTTTCATGTGTAGCGACTTGTGGTAAAAGTCTCATGTCTGGTTCTTCAAATTTGTTACGTGCAGCTTGTGAAGCATGTGAGGCTATTTGGTCACTAATACATGCTTTTGAGATTCATTCTACAAACGAAGAGGCACCTGTATTTCCGTTAAGCTCGATGTATTCCCACTCTCTGGATCAGATTAATATTAGGTCACTGATACATGCTTTTGAGATTCAATCTAGAAAAGAGAATGAACCTGTATTTCCATTAGGTTCAATGTATTCCAACTCTTTGGATCAGATTAATATTAAAGGAGATGAATATGGACCATTGATGGGTACAGATTATGGAAAAATAGTGGAAACTGTGACGCAAGAATTCCTCAGGTCTGATGATATAAGGGTTGCTATCTTCTATTGTCTTCGCCAGCGCCTGGAAGCCTCATGGTCTTCTGTAATTCAGGTGATAACTAAGGCTTTCTGTATAAAGTTAAGTCCTAACAGTTGGATAATGGTTCTAAATGGAAAATTTTTGTGGTACATGTCACTACGGGTCAGGCTAACCCGAAAAACATCAAGTCATAACCGGTTATTTTACTTAGCGAAGTTTACTTTGAGATAACCCAAATCATTTATAAAATTTGGTGAAAATCAGTCTTTCGACTTCTGTTTTGCTGTCCCTGTCATTATCATCATGATCCCCTGTTTGTCAACCTTCCTGCTCATCCTGACTCACTGTGTTACGTGATACGTCACCATATTAAATAAAGTAATCTAATAAGTACTTCAATTGATTAAAGCTAATTCTACAACCTTTTCAAATATAATGGTCTACTTCCATGAGTAATACGATTTTGGAGGTTGTTTCATTTGTAATACACTCGGCAATATCGGACCTGTCTGATTCCGATTAGACCCTTTTTGATCTTCTTTATTTTATTTTACTCTTTTGACCCAGATAAGAGTATGAAAATGTATCCAAACCGACAACTCACTGATAAGTAGTTAATCATGCATTACCTAACCTGAGGAGTGGTATAATTTCTATTTTCAGATAATCTTACGGTGTTGCCTGCATAATGATTTGGTTGCTAGAGTTTTATGTGGTCTCTCTAGTTCATGTTCATCAGTGGTTGGTGGAGGTGGTGAAAATACAATCATTTCAGAGGTTTTTTCATTAATATCTCTTTGTGCTTCATTCAATACAGATCCTCAACAACAAGACACAAACAACCTGAAAATCGAAGTATCTGATCCAAGTGACTTGGTTCTACATGCATGCCTTTTATTAGCTACAGTTGCACAATCCATAGATGATCGGTCTAAAGGATATACTGCAGTAATTATGCTTACATCATCACCTGAAACTCAGCAGTCTCGCCTCTCTGACCTAGCTCACCATTACTCTTTGTGTGATGGAATACAGAATTTTCGTCCCCATTCTATGTCGGCCATGCTGGCACTTGGATACATGTGCTCCCTTGAAAATAATGAGCCCATTGCAACGTCAATTCGTGAAATAGTCGTTCCTTTGATCCCACCGAGTACCACACTTTGTGATTATCTCAGGATGTCAATTACAGACGCTCAAGGTGGTAAACTCATGCTCTCATACTGGCGCGGGATCAAGGATGGGTGCGTGGTTTTGTTGTATTTCAGATTACTTTGGGGTGGACCTTTAGCTACTATTCAAGACTTGGGTAGCTGTGATATTCCCCAAAGTCTTATTAATTTGTTAGGAAACAAGCAGCAGCAGCAGCAGCAGCATTCAAATGAAATTGGACTATCACCTCTTGGGGTTTACTGGGCAGTTAGTTCATTACACATGTGTCTTAAAGGAGGAAGTTCAGTTTTTCGCCAGGTGTTGATTACAAGTGAAAATGTAAAAATAATGTGTGATTTAATATCTGATGTCCATCTTAAGCTTTTACGCTATTGGGTTGGACCTGGTGGAGGGAAAAGTGGAGTCAAAGAGACAGTTGATCAAGTAGTTAATCTTTTGAGGTTTCCATTTGAGGCTTCTGAGAAGAGTATTGAACTTGGAGACATGGACTCTCAAAGTAGGAAGGATATGGTTATAGAAATAAAAGCAAGCATGGACCAGTATATTCAAATCCTTTTAGAGGTATGCATATATCTATATTTACATATATTTTGTCTTTAAAGTTTTGCAAATAATTAATGCTATTAAATCTTTAGGTAGGACTTCCTGGGCAAATAATCAAGTGTTTGGAACATTTGGAGTCCAAGGATACTGAACAACCTCTTGAGCTTCTAATCTTAATGATAGATCATCGTTCACTGGTTGTTGAACTTGTTAGGAAAGGACTCTTGAATCCAATTTTAATGAAAAGCTTACTTGATGATTCATCACCAACTCAAGTCAAGGTGAAGGCTCTGAAAATAGTTACAGGATTAGCCGAAATGGACAAGGTCAGTACTTGCTACTGTATTTGGTAAAGTCTCAATCTTCTTTTATATTAGTATAGGCCCGCTTACACATGGTTACGCATCATGTTATAAGATAAATTAAGATAAAGTCTTAAATAAAATTCAGAACTCTGTGTTAGAGTGAAGATGTAAGAGTACAAAACCCATAAATAACATTTCGAACCAAATCTTATTTTTCTATAAGGTAGTTATCACTTTTCAATAAGTAACCTTAACTAATAATTTCAAGGAATTGAATCATTGCTTGAAGGTCTTATTAAGTTTTATTATAAATGAAATTCAATATATTGCAATTCCAAGTTGTCTGGTATCGTAAATTTTGTAGAAATAGAAATAGGTATAGCCATGTTAAAAGCAATTATGATATCATCATTATTTTGTGTTAATGAACAAGCATTTGGACGCAGGAGTTTTATGAGCTAATAGATGGAGCAGATATATTACAACAGTTGAAAGCTTTCCTTACACATGACGATCCAGAAGTGCGTGCTTGGACGTGCACGGCTATAGGATACATGTGCATGCGTAGCTCCTACTTTTATAGCTTGTTGGTAAGCATTAACCATTATTTGTTTACAAAATCCTGCCATAGATATTGAAACATCATTCTATATTTTGCAAACACCATTGATCATATATGTGTGTTCTTGATGCTCTTTATATTATAGGCAAAACACAACATCAGTAGCCTGTTGGTTGACCTGTTATTCGATAAGGATGTCTTCCCCCGTGTATGTGCTGTATTTGCTGTAAGATGCCTCTGTGTTTTCAACTAGTTATTCTGCAACAATAAGTTTTATTATATACACTGGATGAGCACTTCCATGAGATTGTTTACTTTGTATAGATTGGTCATATGACACTCTTCAGTGAATATTTCTATGAAGACCTGAGGAGATGTATACATCAACTTGCAAAACTGTTGCTTTCACCAGGGATGCATAACATAACGAAGAGGAATGTTGCTGCTTGTCTTAACAATCTTTCTAAACACTCGGATAAACTTAGTGAAGATATGATCTCTAAAGGAGCAATGGAGGTAGGTGTACCTATATATATATACTATCATCTTTCATTTATACATATCTGATACAAAAACTTCATGTATAGTACCACCTTTGACTATCTGGTTTGACATGTATGTCTTTTACGTGGTGGTCCCTGCAGGCTTTGTTAAAGGTAGTCACAGATTACTCTGTTGTTGCACTCGACCCAAACAGGATTGATGACGTCAAAGAGTCACCTCTACAACGCACTCTTGAGGCATTAGCTACAATGTGTAAACATCAACCTTGTAGACAGTTCATCCGTTCATCACATGTGTACCCAGCCATAGGAGAACTACGTGACTAACCCATCGAAGACATTGCCAGCTACTCACATCTCATCTTCAACAGAGCCTCTGAAGAGACCTAAAACTTATCAAGTGATGTACAACTTCCATTTAGTACTTTTAAGTTGTTAAAACAGGTCCTTTCATAAGCATTGTCTCATTTCTACTACGCTTAATAATTACTACATAATACATTAATAATTATTGTTGGAAATATAAAACATAAAAGAAAAAAGATGACGGAGTTGTGAGATGGTATGGTAGGAGTGCTGGACAGATTCACTTCTATTTGATTATGATAAACGCAATCATATATGGTCACCATGACTACATCGGGATCTGACCTTAATTTGATCATATTGTGGAAGATTGACAGATTTTGATGACCTTTTTTTGTATTTTAATGATTAATTTAGTCTGTTTAGATACAAAATAACTCTGTAGTAACTAATTACTAGATGTGAAGTGAGATTCTCTAATAAAAAAGGCTTCATTTAAACGATTCCAGGTATAAATCTCTCTGAATCAGCAGTTATACTACTCAAAAACAACATGTGGTTTAATACTGTATGTCTTTTAATGATTTACTACTACTATTTTGTTTGTTTAATGAAAGTGGCAACTGATAAGGTACTCATGGTCTATCTTATCTGTCCATATATATGACATTGAAAATTTCAATTTTTTTAAAAGATGTTTATTATTAGTAATAATAAATTGGTCCGAATAATGAATCGAAGGTCGACATCTGGATGATTAACTTTCAGAAACGGGCAATTCAACTTTGACGAAGAAACTGGCATCAACTTCGGGACCTTTTATTAAAAAATGGTGAGGTGATGAAATTGAAAGCCAAAGGTCGAGATTTGGATTAAATGTGAGATGATGAATTGGTGAGAGGTCAAATTATAATAGTAGAGATGTGGTTAGTTTAAAAAAATGGTTAGATTAAAATAGCTGTATGGGAAGGACGCTACCTAGGAATCTCAAGTGATCAAACTAAAGAAGCTTTCTACAAAATCCTAAATTATAATCTAATCTAAATTAAATGATTATAGTTTGATAAAATACTCTTTAAGTGGTTAGTAACATAATTAGGCAGCGGATTTGTCTAGAAAAATAAATAAAAAAATTTGTAAGTTAAAAAAAATAAAAACAAAATCAGGCAGTGGATTGTCCAATAAGGCTTTCCAAGAAATTTGAGACATAAATTAAATTTAACCCAAAAACGATGAAGAGCCCTAACCCTATTGTCATTTGTAGGATCGTGTAAACAGGATTAAACATCTTATCTTCTATATCGAGTACGGAATAACTCGATATTGGGTTTATATCAAAACGATTAATCAAAACAACGATCTTAGCGATATAATAGACTTTAGGATGATTAAGATCAACCCACAAGAGTGCTGGACGATTAGGAAGTCGAATACAAGAGTTGAAAGGGTTTAGAGTTCGTAACCCTAACAACGAACCTGAATTGAACATTAAATACTAACAGCACGTTCAACCGTGCGGTTGCAGGATGCAACCGTGCGGTTTCAGGATGCAACCGTGCGGTTGCCCATTGGACTCGTATGGATGCAGTCTTCATCCGTGCGGTTGCACTCCAAGTGTGTAAATTAAACATTAACGTATATTAACTCGTAAACTATTACACACCGCATATTATAATGAACTTGAGACTAACGTTATGCACCAAGAAACTCCCCCTAGGACCCAGTTCATTATTTAAACAATAAAATCAACATTTACCTGCATTAGTTAAACAACCACACATTCAATTGAATCAAATAACAAATAGTTCACACGTTTACGTCACGTTATTATAACCAAATCGAAAACAAAAGCAACGTTCAAGTCCAGAGTTCAAAAGTTAATGATCAAAAGAAAAACATTAGGTGCAAAGATCATATGCATAACATGTACGAACAACCCTGTTGAACTGAATGGCTTGTTCCATGTTCTGCAACTCATGAAAGATTGGGTGTCGTCGCAACACCTTGATATCCGCTCTGCATAAATTCCTGATCCGCCACGGATCGAAAATCCTAATATGGTATAGATTATCACCAGATTCCAACAGAATCATAGCCTCCTCAGTTCGCCCGTCATAGTACCACCACTTAAACCTTTTACCGAAGTTTTGTGGCATCTTGCGAACCGGAGCATACTTCATCGTCTTTGCACGTTTATACTCAACAACCTTAACCCTCCTTCCAGTTTCTTTGTCGATACGATATGAAGTCTTCGGAAACTGTGAAGCCAACACTCACCAACCATACTTGAATTCTTTCTTGATTTTGAACTGCATCCACTGACCCCAACCATCAGACTCATGGGTATCATAGATTGAACAAAACTGGGGTGAATTATGTGGAGCGAACGCGTAACCAATTGAATCTTAATCTCATAATTAGTAAATTACTTAGTCACAATTGAAAGAGGTCTTTGGTGAAAGGGAACCCAAGCCGGTAAATTCTAGCTTGGAGTGTTTGCTAATAGAGAACTCTGGTAAACCGATTTTGTAATTGCATTCATGTATCGATATAACTAGTGCTTAATATTATATCATCTGGCGTTGAGGGTAAAAGATCTAGGCGAGTATTCCTTTGTCCATTGAATTTAAACTATCTTTATTCGTTGTTGAGTCTGCATTTATTTTTTATGAACTTAGATTCTTTACATTTAATCTACCTTTGATTCGGCTAATCGTTAAATAGCCACAAACAACAATTCCGTACTTTCTGATTATTAGTTTAATATTAGTTTATTTTTATTTAGTTGACAATTGATATTTGCGTGAAACTGTCCTTGAACAATACTTGGAATTACCTAAATTCTATACTACTACACGATCGGGTACATTGCACGAGAGTGTGTAATATACGTTTAACCGGGATTTTTCCAGACATAATTTATATATTATATTTTACACATCACTTTCTTCAATGAATGAAGATGTATATTTATAATTATGGGTCAAAAGGTGCAATGAATGTTGCAACATTTCATAAATGAATATGATCAAAAGACACACCCCTTGGATATGTACATGTTTGAAAGGGTGCATAAGAACACTAATAAGCAACTTACAAAACGTCCAGGTACACTATGCAAACATTTGTGAAACGTTGCAAAACGTTTGGAAAATTTTGCACCATTTCTTCATAATCAGCAGCGTGGTGTGGCGCACTACATAAGAGGTGCGACGCACCTCTCTTCGTTTCAGCTATATACGGCGCATTCAATGAGGGATGCGGCGCACCTTAACTCACCAAAACTTTTTGTTACCGAAAGGTTCCTTTCCCGTTATATAGTGTGGCGCACCACCAAACTGGTGCGACGCACCTTAAGCCTAGACAACTAAACTTTAGTTAGTTTCAACTCAAACTAAATCCCAACCCAAGTAATCTTCTTAACTCTTTGACGGACGTGTACTCCACACTCTCCAAATCCGTTCTAGAGTATTAGAGATTGCTTCCACTTTTTACCTAGTAAATATAATACACCAAAATGATTCATTGAATCACACTAAAATCACCAACAGGGGTCGGGTCGGGTCGGGTCAGCTCATGTTGAGTCAAGTGATTTATGAGAATCTGGTGTTTTCCAGTTACGTGATATAGTGAAGCTTACTTATCCTAAGAAATGTATAGTTTGTTGATGAGTTGGGTATTTGTTTTATGGTATATGAGTTTACATCTCTAGCTATGATACAGTGTTAGGACGAGATGAGAACGGTGACGTTTTCTATACCTTATTCTAAATGAGAAAGTTACGATTGCGACTTTTGGGCTTCCTCATTTTCATAAAGTTGTTTTGATGGTTTAGGTTTTCAATCTTATGGGTTAGCTTAGCTTAACGCTGCTCTTTACTTGAGTTGGGTTCATCATCTTCAAGGAAGTAGCTAGGAAATTGTGGCTCTTGATTATGCTTGCGAACAAGTCAAGTTGAGCTCTATCAAACTCGAGCCTGCCTCGATCCATTTAGTCTGACCACAGGTTCGACCTGTAAAGCTTGAATTTTTAAGTAAAGAAAATAGTTTCTAGTCAAACTTGTATTAGATGGTATATATAATAATAATTGGAGTAATTAATAATAAAAATGATTTATATAAAAAAACATTTTTTAGTACATTAACTAATGTTGTAATGAAAAACTAAAAACGTCATCTAGATCATGCTTGCAAACAAGTCAAGGTTTACTATTATGATCTATGAGATCTGCGTTTCCACTGATGGTTGTGGTGTTCTTCACCCTGTTGTGAAGGCCGGTGACGGCGCTGGAGGATGGCGGGTGCGAGTTGGGGACTGGGGAGATGGTGGTGGGTGTGGGTCGTTGGCGAGTTGGGTTGACTATTTCTCTGGGTGCATTTGCGGGTCCAAAATCCTTACCGGGGTGCTGGGTTTGGATCAGACGATGATCTCTGTGTTGAAGATCTAGTTCCAGATCGAGGGAGGAGTCGGTTTTTTGAGGTTTGGATCATCTTGAGACGATTCAGTTTGCTTTGCGGCTGCCAGTGTTGTTCTGTTGCCGTTGCAGTTAGCTTGTTAAGGATGTTATTCAGCATATAAAACAAACACTAATATTTATTCATCATTTATGTCTTACAGACATCTTATTTAAATTCGATATAATTGCGTCAATCATCCTTAAAGTTTACTAATAATTTCACTCTGAACCCTGACGTTAATTTTTTTCATGGTAACCCTTAATGTTTTAATTTGGTTTCATATTCATCCCTATAACTAACAGGTCCAAGTGACTTAACGAAGATGACTTAACGCCAGTTAATTCTACGGACGAATATGAAACAAACACAAAACATTAAGGATTATCATGAAAAAAATTACTTAATGACCCATGGTGAAATTAACGGTAAACTTTAGGAACTCGAAAGGGATTTTAATTTCAGTAATGAGATAATAATAATAATAATAATATAATAATAATAATAATAATAATAATAATAATAATAATAATAATAATAATAATAATAATAATAATAATAATAATGATGATGATAATAATAATGATAATAATAATATCTACAATGTGGCATTATTACTCGATATTTATATATAGTTATTTAAATTTATTACTCATTTTAATAACATTAATTATTAAAGCAAAAATTGAAATAGACGAATGGTGAATGAGAATGACTAATAACAGAGATATTCGATACCCGTGAGAAAACCTGGTAACCCGAGAATTAGTAAGTAAATGGAGATCCTCGTTTACCCGTGGGAAAACCCGATAACACGACAATTAGTAAGTAAATGGGTACTCGACGGGTAAGAGTCCGGTTTTGAAACAGGGTTTCTTAATCGGTTTCGGGTCTGGGATTAAGTGATTAGCTAAATCCGGCCCAAACCCGACTCGACTTCATCCTTAAATAAGATACTGGAATTAAGTTATTAACAATCGTGCATCTCATTTTTTTTTACAAAGCCTTTATATTGTATTGATATTTTTGTTTTGTAGAAATGTGTGATGTACAAGAACAAGAAGAATTGTTGAAATCTGTCATTTGAGGTTAACTTTAAAATTAAAATTTCAATCATGCACGTCCAGTAAATACTCGAAGTTATGATACAGTAGTTTTAACATTTACATTGTGTTAGTCAGAGTTTTTTCTATAGGAAATAATGGGATGGAAAAAGAAAGAATTTTTTTTTTAAGTAATATTATATTTTTGAGTTGGAAGGATAATAAATAACACAGTGAAGACAAGTATCAAACGAGAATGATAAGTAATAGGAAAAAAATTACTTAAGACTTTATTAAAGTTATTAGTCATTACAAAACACATGATTTCTCTTCCTTCGTAATCCACTCATTATTAGAGTTAAAAGGCTTTTATTCTAGCGGTATCAAAGGAGCTCATCAACTTTAAGTTCGAGTCCCGTAAACAAAAAGAGTGTGTTTGTTATTCTAAAAAAATCCGCTGATTATTGGATGGAAACACTTAAAGCTCTAAAACCTTTAAATCTATAACCCATTTTTCATCTCTTTCATTCTTCTTATTTATCTTTTACTAAAAAAAAGGAAGAATGATAGTTTTAATTGCTTTCATTTATTTTCTATATTTAAAAAAATTTTAATTGCGCCAAACGTCCTTAAAATTTATCATTAATTCACCATGGGTCCTAAAGTTACTTTCTTCATGATAACCCTTAATGTTTTGATTTGGTTTCATATTCGTCCATAGAACTAACTAGCGTTAAGTCATATTCGTTAAGTCAACTAGGCAGTTACTTCTAGGGATGAATATGAAATCAAATTAAAACATTAAGGGTTAACATGAAAAGAAGTAACTTTAAGGTCCATAGTGAAATTAATAGTAAACTTTAAGGACGATTGACGTAATTAAGTCTTTAAATTCAGACAACGGAACTTAATAAGAATAAAAACAAACAGGACATATGCGTTGTTAGCTTGTCAAGGATGTTTTTCCCCTAAGTCATTTGCGCCCCGCTCCGTTTGCTGAAAATTTGAATTAGGTTGGTGTTTTTTCTATTTATTTTTATTTTGACCAGGTTTGAATATTCATTCATTGTGTACATGTAATTACAATTTTTAAAGAGAAAAAACATCTTCTTCTAAGACTACTCTCATCAGCTACGCCATTGGAGAGTCTTTGGAGCTCCATTGCAAGGGCGCTGATGTTAGCGAATGTCCTTGTAGCTCCATTGCAAAGACCGTGGTTCTAGATGTCAGTGTTGGGCATATTGGAAGACGGAGCAACTAGCTTTTATTTCTTGTATGGGTGGTTTAGTCCCTCTCGGGTGATCCCAATCGTTATTCAAAAAAAATATTGTAGATATATGAGTTGTACAAATGTATTAATAATTAATTAAAGTAGGTCTATTTTATAATAAAGAGATATGTCATGGATACTAGAGAGTGTGATGGGTTAAGTGATATGAAGAAGTTGATGAAGTGACGTTGATGTGGCAGAATGTAGTTGTTTGACGGGTGTCATGAAGAAGAATGTTTTAATACTAAATAAACAGCGTCCACTAAGCCACTATGGCCCAAAAAATATTTATGAAAGACCATATCTACCAAATTCTTGTTTATTTGGCCGCCTCTCAAGGTTCCACTGTTAAAAGTAGGTAGCTTAATAATCATGATGACGCGTCATCAGGGATTAAACAATTTGTTATAATATATAGAATATAAATATAATAGAGTGGATAGTCAATTTTGATACACAAAATTAATGTTATTGTATTACCTAAAGTACTTGAATTCTTGCTATAAATAGACCTTTAAGCAAGCATAATACTTGCTCATTCTTACAAGAAAATTTCTCTCTTTACTCATATACTCTTGTTCTTAAAATTTTCAAAGTCTATATTCAAGAACCAATCTACTAAAGGTAGTTATAAGCCTACTGAATTATAACACGTTATCAGCACGAAGTGCTCCGTATAATCAAGGTTTATCTAAGCAAGCACAAGTCACAAATCAAGGTAAGAAATTCTTTAACGATATCTTCTATTATTTATTAGTAAGGTATATATTATCATCATCATAAATAAAATTATATTTATGTAATCTAACTTTTATTAACTTCACTAACATTTATATTTATGTTATTTAAGTTATATATGGTCAGTTATACCGCCTGAATTATATTTATGCAATCTAACTTTTATTAACTTCACTAATATTTATATTTATGTTATTTAAGTTATATATGGTCGGTTATACCGCCCGAATTATATTTATATAATCTAACTTTTATTAACTTCACTAACATTTATATTTATGTTATTTAAGTTATATATGGTCGATTATACCGCCTGAATTATATTTCTGTAATCTAACTCTTAACTTCACTAACATTTATATTTATGTTATCTAACATTTATGATTACTTATGCAATTAATCATTATTTATTTCATACATACTAATGTTTACTCTTAAAATTTATTATTTATGCATAATATGTTTATTCTCTTAATTTTCGTATTTATACTAAACGTATTTATACTAAATGTATTTATAGTAATCGTATTTGTACTAATAAAATTCTTTTATTAAAATTATTATTAATACAACGAGTACATAACAGTCGTTAACGTCAACTAACGACGTTACAACGATCATATATACATAACGGTTGTTAACGTCAATGACGACGTTACAAGAACTATATTTTTCAAATATAAAATAAACATCTCCGTTTTCACATTTTCACAAATCAATCTTCATTTTCTCAGATTACCACTCTCAAAAGTTTTTTTTTTAAAGATAATTCACACAAGGATGATTTTTTCTATTGTATTGGCCATACTAACTATCATCATTGTTGCTAATATACCACGGGGTGAACCTATATTATATCCTGCTCTTGTGGTTTTATCATTTGTAATCATGCCATTATTCTGTTGTTTGCTACTTATAAATTTAAAATGATTCTAAATTCATTTTATTATTTGTCTATGAATAGAAGTTGATTATGATTATGATTTATGTTGTTCATATTTTTGATAATAGAAAATGTCGAATTTGAAAAGGCTTAAATTTGCTCCTTTAGAATCAAGTGGGAACAACTACTTAACATGGGTTATGAATGTAGAAAAACATCTCGAATCAATCGGAATTTTAGAAACCTTGAATGAAAATAACAATTGTTCCGAACAAGAGAAAGCAATAGTAAGTATTTTTCTTAGCAAACATATTGACGAATTCTTAGAATCTACATATTATATGATCGAAGATCCAAATGTATTATGAAAAATACTCAAAGATAGATAGGATATTAATTATCAAGAAATAACGGTGATCCATGAAAGAATAAAATTGAAGATGTTAGTAGACGCTCTTATAAGAATCCCGGAGATTCTTATTAATGATCTGGTAACGTGGATCATCAGTCTAGTATTTATTGAATACATGAACATCTTGTTTATCTCTACAAATAAGTCCCAAAAGAAAAGAAAACGAGAGTGAATCTGTTGAAAAATCTTGATTAAATAAACCCTGAGCTACCTTGAGACTTGAATGGTCTGAATTTTCTAAGATGCCTAGCTTGTTATGTATCACTCATAAATAAATGGTTTTAGACCATAACGCATATGTTTATTAAGTGTTATCTTTTATGTACTTCAGATTGTAACTTGTTTACAGGTAATATAATTTGATTATCTTGCTGAAATATAACTCATTATTTGATTATCTTATTTAAGGTTTTAGTATGAATCTTGCTGAAATACAACATCAATTAAATGGTAAAGACCTATGTATTGCAGATAGTGGTAACATACAAATCTAAGAAATATTTCATTGATTTAAATCAAATGAAAGAATTATAAATACTATATCAGGTCTTGCAAACTTGATTAAAGGAACGGAAAAGGCAAAAATTCATATTACCAAATGGTACGAATTTTCTGATAAACAATGCCTTGTTTTCTCCCAAATCGAAGAGAAATTTGTTAAGTTTCTCTGATATATATCATAATGGATATGATTATCAGTCAATGATAACCGGAAATGAGAAATATCTATGTAGCACCGAAAAGCGCATATGATGAAAAGCGCAGCGCAGCGCAGCGCATATGATTAAAAGTGCATATGATGAAAAGCGCATATGATGAAAAGCGCAGCGCATATGATTAAAAGTGCATATGATGAAAAGTGCATATGATGAAAAGCATGGCGCATATGGTGAAAAGGATATATGATTAAAAGCGCATATGATAAAAAGTGCATATGATGAAAAACGCATATGATGAAAAGTGCAGTGTATATGATTAAAAGCGCATATGATAAAAAGTGCATATGATGAAAAGCGTATATGATGAAAATCGCAGCGCATATGATTAAAAGCGCATATGATGAAAAGTGCATATGATGAAAATCACAGCGCATATGATTAAAAGCGCATATGGTGAAAATGATATATGATGAAAAGCGCATATGGTGATTAATGAAAAAGCACATATGGTGATTAATGAAAAGAATATTGAGAAAGAATCACAATGTTTTTTGAAAGAATTCATGATTATATATATGGACCAATTCATCCATCATGTGGACCATTTTGATATTTCATGGTTCTAATAGACGCATCTAGCGGATGGTCTCATGTTTGTGTGTTATCAAGCCATAATATGACATTTGCAAAGTTTCTTGCACAAATTATCAAATTGAGAACACATTATTCTGATTACACCATTAAAAGGACGAGACTTGATAATGCTGGTGAGTTAACATCTCAAGCATTTAATTATTATTATATGTCTACATGGATTGTTGTTGAACATCCAGTTGCTCATGTGCATACACAAAATTGGTTTAGCTGAATCAATAGATAAACGCTTGCAGCTAATAACTAGACAATTGGTAATGAGTACAAAACTCTCAATATTTATATGGGGACATGTAAATTTACATGATGCGACATTAATTCATATTAGACGAAGTGCAAGTCATACATATTTTCCCCGACAACTTGATTTTGGCCGAGAGCCAAATTTTTCCTACCATTAGAACATTTGGTTGTGCAGTGTATGCTCTAGTTGCACCACCACAACGCACTAAATGAGCCCTCAAAGGAGGATGGGGATATATATATATTGGATATGAAACATCTTCAATTATAAGATATATTGAACCCATGACGGGTGATGTTTTTACAGCACGTTTCGCTGATTGTCATTTTAATGAAAAATTATTCCCTAGATTAGGGGGAGAAATGAAAAATAAATAAAATGATGTTTCATGGCGTGAACATCAATTAAGGTATCTTGATTCTCGCACAAAAGAATGTGAAACGAAAGTTCAAAAATAATGCATATGCAAGAAACTTGCAAATCGATTACGTGATGCATTTAAAGATACAAAAAAAGTGACTAAATCATATATAATAGCAGTAAATGCTCCAGCTCGAATTGAAATTCCAAAAGCTGGCAATAATGTCACTCTTGAGTCTTTACCACGCATGAAACGTGGAAGATCAATTGGTTCCGAAGATAAAAATCCTCGAAACTAAAATCAGCTGATAAAGAGGTAAAATAAAGTGTTCAAGAAGAACCAAATATCAATACTCCTTCTGCAGAGGATATTGATAATAAATACAGAAATTTCTATAAATTATGCAATATTATGGAACCGAAACGGAATGACAAATATTGATGAGAATTTTTCATATAATGACATCATGAATAAAGATGATGATCTAGAACCAAAATTTGTCATTGTGTGTCAAAATATACATGACTGAGCTCAATTGAAAGGAGCAATACGAGCTGAATTAGAATCGCTCAATAAAAGAAAAGTTTTCGGATCAATCGTTATCACTTTTAAAGATGTGAAACGTATGGGATACAAATGAATTTTAATTCGAAAAGAAAATAAGAAAAATGAACTTACAAGGTAAAGTCAGACTTGTAACTCAAGATTTCTCTCAAAGACCAGGAATTGATTATAAGAAAACTTATTCTCCTGTTATGGATGCAATTACTTTTAGATACTTAATCAGTCTGGCAGTTTCTAAAAATTTAGAAATACATCTAATGGATGTTGTTACTGCTTATCTATATGGATCACTTGATAGTGATATATATATATATGAAGATACCTGAAGGATTTAAGGTATCAGAAGCATCCAATGCAAAATCCAATTGGGTCGCATGTGGTATAAACGATTAAGTGATTACTTGATAAGCAAAGGGTATACAAATAATTTTATTTGCCAATGTGTATTCATTAAGAAAACAACATCCGGATATGTGATCATAGATGTTTATGTCGATGATCTTAATATCATAGGTACAAATAAAGAGATCCATGAAGCCATTCAACTTCTAAAGAAAGAATTTAAAATGAAAGATCTCAGAAAAACCAAGTATTACCTTGGTTTGCAGATTGAGCATATGCCTAATGGTTTACTTGTACATCAAACAACTTATACCGAAAAGATTTTAAAATATTTTTAAAGACAAAACCATTGGTTGATATATCACTCAATATTGACACTGATCCATTTCATCCCCGTGAAGATCATGAAGATCTTTACGGATCAGAAGTTCCATATCTTAGTGAATTGGGGCTCTTATGTATCTTACAAATTATACAAGACCTGACATTTCTTTTGCAGTTAATTTGTTGGCAAGGTTCAGCTCAGCTCCTACCAAAAGACACTGGAATGGGATCAAACACATATTTCGATACCTTCGAGGAACTACTAATTTAGGATTATTTTATTCTAACGAATCAAAACAAGATTTGGTTGGTTATGCAGATGCAGGTTATTTATCTGATCCACATAAAGCTAAATCTCAAACTGGATATGTATTCCTAAATGGAGGTACCACAAAATCATGGCGTTCTTAAAACAAACACTTGTTGCAACATCATCAAATCATGACGAAGTGATTGCATTATATGAAACTACTCGGAAATGTGTTTGTTGAGATCAATGACACAAATCATTATTGATTCTTGTGGACTAGAACGCCATAAAAGCCCAACAACTATCTATGAAGATAATGCAGCTTGCATAGCATAGATGAAAGAAAGGTATATCAAAAGTGACCGAACAAAACACATACCTCCTAGATTCTTCTCATACACTCAAGATCTCATCATTGACGACCAGATTGAAATGATATACGTTCAATCTAGCAAAAACGATGCTGATCTTTTTACCAAAGCACTTCCAACTACTATTTTCAGAACACACAGACTTTTTTGCTCCGTTGGTCCTTCAATTATACACGAAATTGCAATTCGAGTCCCTCGAGTTTTTTTTTGGATTTTCGAGTCCTTAATATTGAAAAATTTTGCAATCCGAGTCCCTCCGTCAGTTTGCCGTCTAAATTCGCCGTTAACCCTTGACATGTGCCATGCATGTGAGGGTAAAATCATCTTTTTACTCTTTTCTTCGACTGTTTTGCTCCGTTGGTCCTTCGTTTATAGACAAAATTGAAATCCGAGTCCCTCAAGGTTTTTTTTTTTTTTTTTGAAAGGCCAAGCATAATATATTATATATATGAATTATATAGATACCAAAAATGCAACTAGTTTAATACTTTATACAAACACCAAAAATGAAATGGAAAAGGAGAAATAAAGAGTACCATTGCGATAATAAGAAACAAAACAACAGGAAATTGCTTCATTCGAAGTGGCGGAACGGAATAAATGGTGCCAAAAAAAGACCGAAAGAATAAAGGGACGTGATGAACGGCCAAAATTCATCCCAACAATAATAACGCCTACAACCGCAAATGCTAACACCAAAAACCATGCTGACTGAACAGAAAGATCTCCAGAAGCAATAGGTAAATACGGTTTGTTCACCCTGAAAAAGTCAAACCAAAGTCAATTAAAAATTTAAAAACAAAACTGCATATGTCACAGATTATATGCTTACTTATCAATACCGATATCATAGATTTGATTGATGCTGACTATATAACCATTCCCACATATCAAAGCAACAAGGCCCGAAAATGCCTTGAGCAAAAGTGACCACTGAATCAAGTTCGGGTTTTCGAGTAGTGCTCTCGTTACTAAAGACCTATTAACAAACAAAATTATCAGTTTAGATTCTATAAACTTTGCAACAAGTAAGCGAAAATCAGTTATAAGTTGTAAATTCTTACACTGATCCTAATGTGGTCCCACGTATAGTATGGGGTCTTAGAAACCTCCAAAATGCATCTTTAAAGTCTGCAACTTTATTTAACAACGGACCGGATCCGACAGAACCAACTTGACTGCAAGCCTGTTGATCAAAACAAATTTATAAAAAATAAAGAAAAACAAAAACAAAGTCAAAAATTTATTAGAAGAATGGTAATTGCAACTACATGTATCTATACAAATGAGCATTTATTGGATGCTAATTAAATATCAGCCCCAATTTGTAATGCAAAGCAACGAAAACCCTAAAATAAATAAAATAGGAATACGCAAATATGACAGTACTTAACAGCTAAATTACTTAAGTACAGCAAATAATCATACAAATTTGAAGTTTTATAAGCTCAATTATCTAAATTTAACCTTGAAAATAGATAAGGAACTGAAACATACAACGGTAAATATAATGGATGATTAAATCAAATTTTCACATTAAGAAAATTCAAAACAAAAATTCATACCAGCTAATAATTAAATTAAATTGAAGGATGGGTAAGTATATGAAAAATATACCTTGATGGAGAATTGGTTTGGGTTTTTGTAATGCGAGAATCTTGATGATGAGGTTTTTGTTATGTTAGAATAGAAGAAATTGGTTTTTAGAGCAGAGTTATTAGAGAATTTGCATTTGGTGGGATTATTGAATTTATTAATAAAAAAGGGTGAATTTTTTATGGAATGTGAAGAAGATGAAGATGACAGTGATGATGATGACGGCGTATGAGTATGAAGTTTTGGAAGCTTGACCTTTCAAAAAAAAAAAAAAAACAAATTTGAGGGACTCAGATTGCAATTTTGTCTATAAACAAAGGACCAACGGAGCAAAAAAGTCGAAGAAAAGAGTAAAAAGATGATTTTACCCTCACATGCATGGCACATGTCAAGGGTTAACGGCTAATATAGACGGCAAACTGACGGAGGGACTCGGATTGAAAATTTTTGCAATTTTAAGGACTCGAAAATCCAAAAAAAAAAACTTGAGGGACTCGGATTGCAATTTCGTGTATAATTGAAGGACCAACGGAGCATAAAATGTCGAACACGCGTTCACAATATTGGCATGAGGCAAGTTCAAAAGATGTGACGACTCAACGATGTCTACTTGAAGGGGAGTCAACTCTATACTGCACTCTTTTTCCCTTGACTAAAGTTTTTATCTCACTGGATTTTTCTTTAGCAAGGTTTTTAACGAGGCAGTACTAGTTTATTTCTAATGAAGCAAAATTGTTATCCAAGGGGGAGTGTTATAATATATAAAATATAAATATAATAGAGTGGATAGTCAATTTTGATACACAAAATTAATGTTATTGTATTAACTAAAGTACTTGAATTATTGCTATAAATAGACCTTTAAGCAAGCATAATACTTGCTCATTCTTACAAGAAAATTTCTCTCTTTACTCATATACTCTTGTTCTTAAAATTTTCAAAGTCTATATTCAAGAACCAATCCACTAAAGGTAGTTATAAGCATACTGAATTATAACACAATTTTCATTTTAGCTACTATTAGTACATTATTAATTATTATTATTATTAATTAGAGTTAATCATGCAATTGGTCCCTGTAGTTTTTAAAATGTTCATTGCTAGTCCAAATTCTAAATCCTGTTAACTAGATTCATTAAGTGTTAGTATGTGCTGGTCACATGATGGGTTTATTTGTAATTTAGCAACCATGGTATATCGAATCAGTTTTAAACAAGGGGGATGATTCTCACACACACTTTTTTGATCCTCACACACCAATTTAAAGAAATGAAGTATTATTAGAAGAGTAAAAAGTTAAAATAAATGTGTGAGAATCAAAAAAGGGTGTGTTAAAATCATACTCCTTTAAACAATCGAGTTTCCAATTCTTATTAAAAGCATATAGTACGTGAGATCTCAAAAGTGTAAAACACCCAAATCTAACCACTTTGACCTGTAGACTCGTCACTAACATCCCTATTTCAACTGTATCACATAAACACATTTGAAGCCATTTCATTTTTAACATCAATAGACAGAAAACAAAACCTTTAATAACACATCTTGATCATGATTTTTAACAAAAATAAGTATCGACAAATAAGGACATCAAATAATCACCACAAAAAAACAGATCTTGAACATACACCAGCGGGGTTCCTTACCATCAATTCTACAATAACATTACATCATCGAAGCTTCTAACATCGATCGAATCAAACTGTAATTTAAAAAAGACTTTCAGTAATGGATTCATGACATTGGTCACCATTTACATTCTGGCGGAAGAAGCTGCGGGTATCGGCGGCGGAAGGAAGTGACGGGGAACGGCGGCGGAAGGAAATGGCGGTGAGCGGCGTAGGACGGTGGTGTGCGACAGAGAAAGGCAGTAGAGATTTACCAGTTGCCGTTCGATATCAATGTTCATATGTATGTATACAAAGTAGATTATGTCTCCGATTGAATTCTTTTTTTATTGGAGTATCATTTTTTTTTTTTTAATTGAATAAATATGCCTCTGATCAAATTCGTTAGAAGGTGTTTCAACTCAACTTGTTTTTATGGTAAAGTATTTTGTGGAGGTTAAAGATGATGATTTTATGGGTGTTCTTGAGAGTGATATGTCACGGATAGGGTTGAAGGTCTAGGATTTTTAGAGTGGGTATATGGTATTTTTAGGGTGTGTTTGGCGCGTAGCTTATTGGAGCTTATAGAAGCTTATGAGAGCTTGAGCTTATGATTTTAATAAGCTTCAAGTCATAAGCTTCGTTTGGTAGACAAAAAAAGTAGAGTTTATGAAAATCATAAGCTCTGAAAAAAATAAGCTACTTGTAGTAGCTTATGAAAAAAAGTAGAGCTTATGAACTGAAAAATAAGCTCCAGCTAATTTACCAAACATTTATAAAAAATAATAAGCTCCAGCTACTAGCTTCAAAAATAAGCTCTAGCTCCAGCTCCTGCTCATAAGCTCCAGCTCCAGCTACTTTCGTCCAAACACACCCTTAGTCAGTTTTTTTATTATTCTTTTATTTGTTTAATAAATTACAAAGATGATATGCCAACACTTAACAGATCTAGTTAACAAGAGTTAGAAACTGAGCCAAAGATAAATGTTTTTAAAACCACGGGGACTACTGGTATAAGTTTTAAACGATAGGGATCAGCGGTAAGATTTTGAGTAAACCACAGGGACCAACGGTATAATCAGGGCCGTCTCGTCAATTTATGAGCCCTGTTCGGTAAATAAATTTTAACGCCTTTAAACGAGTAAAATTTTTTTTTTTTTTTTTTGAAAAATAGAGTCACTGCCCGGTCAAGGCATATGTCGCGGCGCGGTTTGCCTTGTCGGGGCGCGACACAACGCGGGAAACATTACACATCTTAACCCAGTTTCTGATATCAACTTCAGGCCATTGCCGCGGCGCGGAGGGCTTTGCCGCGGCGCGACACAACTCGTGTCCAGGATCTGACCTGCAACTTTTTATTTAAACCAAATTTTACACCTTTCATCATTTTTCCAACACAATCAAAACTGCATAATTCATACACAAACTTAAGGAAACAGTTTCTAATATCATTAAACATTCGCAAACATCTTTTAAACATCAAAACATGTTTTCATAATCTAAACCATCATTTGGTCCCAAATTTGACAATAACAAACATGACACATTCAAAACACTAGGCGTTGATAAGCGGTAACCGTAGAGCGTGTTTACAAAAGGGACTTGCAATACCACTTACACTAATGCCAATGCTCCCCTAGCGCTTCAAACGGGCTCCTTACCTTCGCGATGAACCTTAGCACCTAAAACATAAAACATCATGGGAGTAAGCTTTTACACTTAGTGAGTTATAGGAAAGTAGTAAAACATAAAACATAACACTTATCCTTCAACCCATCGGTTGTTTGCTTACTTTCGGATCCGATTCATTCATACCATAGGCATGACTTACTAGGCCAACCCTAGTAATCATACCTAAGCTAACCATAGACATACTAAATATGCCTAAGCTATCATCATTTCATTTCATCATCATTTCAAACATAGACATTTAATGTGTCTAAGCTAAAACAAACCATAGGCAAGATTACTAGCAATGTAATAACCTTGCCTTAGCTAAACATCAACCATAGATACAATTATTAGGCTAACCTAATAATTCTATCTAAGCTACATATATAGTGCACTTAGTCGTTACTCTCTTGCACGGATGCAATCCGAGAACACTAAGCCACTCTTGACCCGCCCATATTACCCCCTATAAACTCACCTTGCTTAATTGAATTTCCTTGATCACTTGTAACCTCTTTTCCTTGATTAGCACCTATACATGAGCTAATCCCATTAATCACACAACTCAACAAAATCACAACTTTCATGAATCATTGCATCTTTCTATACTTATACATACACTTAACCCCCTAATCACAACATACATACATTCTAGCCTTGATCTCATCTTTTCTAAGATAGGAATATTACCAATTAAACTTCATAACTTTAATCATGTACATTACTAGTTCATCTCTTTTAGTAATACATGCAACTTTCCACCAATCTTTTCATTATTCATTTAATAAGTTGCATACAATCCAATTCCATTACTAACACCCTTAAGTTATTACTTAATCAAATTCCATAACTTACAATAATAACAATAACTCAAACATGAACATCCTTCTTCAAAATTACTAACTAAAACACATGAACATCTCATTGAGACATTTTATCAAACACTTGGTGTGCATGACTAGAAATTTAACTAGAACATCACTAAATTCATCATATTCATACCATAAATCCAAAATGCAAGTTCATGCTTAATTCTTCTTCCAAAATCAATGACAATTTCATTTTAACTCAAACAATTGTGCACCATTCAACAACTAGCAACTTCTTAAGCATAAATCTCATCATTATCACACAATAAAAGCAATACATAGACATAAAATTCATACCTTGACTTTTAGAGTTTAAGAACCCTAATTATGCACAAAGAGAGTGAAATTGGAAGATTAAAGCTTGCTAGAGTGATTAAGGTGTGTTAGATTTCACAAATCTTCAATTGCATGAGTCTAATTTCAACAATTTGTGGTTTCTTCCTCCTTCTCCCTCAACATCGACATACACACACATACAGGAGGTTTTTCTGTATAATTTTTGTGAATAACTCAATTTCCAGCATTTTAATTCCTTTTTATTTAAATTAACTTTGGCCTAATTGCACTTTCTACCCTCCCCATCACATCTATAGCTAGGAAGGTCCTTAATTCTAACTTTGCACCATTAGTCCTTCTTAACTTAACCAATAAACTTAACTTTTGTCCATTTAACATAAAATAACTTTTACCAATTAATTTCTTAGCAATAAAATTTCACATAAAATAATACCTTAAATAATTGGGATGTTACAACTCTCCCCCTCTTGGATCGTTCGCGTCCTCGCGAACCATTCTTGATGCAACGACGGATAATACTTCATGAGCCATTCTTCAGGTTCCCATGTACATTCGGAACCTTTTCTAAATTGCCATAATACCTTCAACAATATAACCGACTTATTTCTCAAGCGCTTAACCTTTTGCTCCAAAATCTTTATTGGCTTCTCCGCATATCTTAACTTATTATCGACCTCAATTTCATTCAAAGGAACATAGGTTGATTCATCCGCCAAACACTTTCTCAATTGCGACACGTGAAATGTGTCATGTATATTACTCAATTCTTCGGGTAAAGCCAAACGGTAGGCTACCTTCCCAACTTTCGCCACTATCTCAAATGGTCCCACGAACCTTGGACCCAATTTTCCCCTCTTTCTAAAACGAATGATGCCTTTCCATGGAGAAACTTTTAGCATCACTCTATCACCTACTTGAAATTCTATCGGTTTTCTCCTTTTATCTACATAAGACTTTTGTCGATCTTGTGCCGCCTTCATTCTTTCACGAATTTGGTCGATCATCTCGGTGGTTTGTTGTACTATTTCCGTGCTTCCTAATTCTCGTTGACCCACTTCGCCCCAACAAGTCGGGGTTCTACACCTCCTTCCATACAACATCTCATATGGTGCCATTCCAATTGTAGAGTGATAACTATTGTTGTATGAAAACTCAACTAAAGGTAAATGAGTATCCCAACTTCCACCGAAATCGATGACACATGCTCTCAACATATCCTCAAGAGTTTGTATAGTCCGTTCACTTTGACCATCCGTTTGCGGGTGAAACGCGGTACTTATATGTAACTTAGTACCCATTTCCTCTTGAAACTTTCTCCAATATCGTGAGGTAAATCGGGTGTCTCGATCCGAAACTATAGAAACCGGCACTCCATGCCTTGCAACAACTTCCTTCATATACAACTTAGACATTGCTTCTGATGACGAAGCTTCTCTTATTGCCAAGAATAATGCACTCTTAGTCAATCTATCAACAATAACCCAAATTGCATCGTGTTGTCTAGGGGTCTTAGGCAACTTAGTCACTAAATCCATTGTAATATGCTCCCATTTCCAAACCGGTACCTCTAAAGGTTGCATCTTACCATAAGGCATTTGATGATCGGCTTTCACTTGAAGACAAGTAAGACACTTGTGCACATACTTAACTATATCCCTCTTCATTCCCGGCCACCAATAGTCTTTCCTTAAATCTCTATACATTTTCGTAGCACCGGGGTGAATCGAATATTTAGATTTGTGAGCTAAGTCAAGGAGCTCACTTCTAACACCACTTTGCAAAGGTACCCAAATTCTCCCATATCTAAGTCTTAATCCACGAGAATCTACCATAAAATCATCAACTTGCCCCTTGATCCTTTCTTTTCTCACGTTTTCGGGCGATAATGCTTCACCTTGTGCAACACGAATATCATCAAATATTTGAGGTGATATTACCATGGCCAAACTCGTTATCTTAATCGGTTGATGACTCGACTTCCTACTAAGAGCATCCGCTACCACGTTCGCTTTTCCGGGGTGATATAAGATCTCACAATCATAATCTTTCACCAAATCGAGACCTCTCCTTTGCCTATCATTCAGATCCCTTTGATCAAATAAATATTTTAAGTTCTTATGATTGGTATAAATGGAAAACTTAACACCATAAAGATAATGACGCCAAATCTTTAAAGCAAAAACTACGGCCGTCAATTCTAAATCATGCGTAGGATAACGTTTCTCGTGTTCCTTCAATTGTCGGGAAGCATAAGCTATGACCTTCTCATTTTGCATCAATACACACCCTAAGCCTTTCTTAGAAGCATCACAATAAACCGTCATGTTCTCATTCCCTTCCGGTAAAACCAATATGGGCGCTTGAATAAGCTTCTCCTTAAGGAGTTGAAACGCTTGTTCTTGCTTTTCTTCCCATTTCCATGGCACACTTTTACGAGTCAACTTGGTGAGTAGGGTGGCTATTCTAGAAAAATCTTGTATAAACCGTCGATAATACCCCGCTAAGCCTAGAAAACTCCTAACCTCGGTAGGATTCGTAGGTGGTTCCCATCTCATAATTGCTTCTATCTTTACCGGATCAACACAAATACCCTTCTTATTAATGACATGACCCAAAAATTAAACTTCACGAAGCCAAAACTCGCATTTAGAGAACTTAGCAAACAAACTTTCTCTTCTTAAAGTCTCTAATACTTGTCTTAAATGCACCGCATGTTCCTCTTCATTCTTAGAATATACCAAAATGTCATCAATGAATACAATTACAAATCTATCAAGCATCGGTCGACAAACTCTATTCATCAAATCCATAAACGCGGCCAGAGTATTTGTTAACCCAAACGGCATAACCACAAACTCATAATGACCATACCTCGTTCGAAAAGCCGTTTTAGGAACATCTTCTTCCCTCACTTTCAATTGATGGTAACCCGACCTTAAATCTATCTTTGAAAAGAAACTTGCACCTTGTAGTTGATCAAACAAATCGTCTATCCTCGGCAACGGATACTTATTCTTAATAGTGACCTTATTCAATTCTCTATAATCAATGCACATTCTCATAGTTCCATCCTTCTTTTTCACAAATAAAACCGGAGCTCCCCATGGTGAACTACTGGGACGTATAAAACCTTTATCTATCAAATCTTGTAATTGAGTCACCATTTCTCTCATCTCCGACGGGGCTAATCGATAGGGAGCTTTGACAATTGGCATGGCCCCGGGTATCAAATCTATTCTAAACTCTACCTCTCGTTCGGGAGGTACACCGGGCAATTCACTTGGAAACACATCCGGAAACTCGTTAACTATCGGTACATCATCTAATTCAACAATTTTTTTCGAATTATCAACAACATGTGCCAAAAACGCACAACATCCATGAGACAAAAATCTTTTAGCCCTAGCATACGTGCATATAGGAATAGCACGCCTAGCTCGCTCCCCATAAATCCATATAACTTTCCCACTTGGCGATTGAACTAACACAATTTTCTTACGACACAAAATTATCCCTTCATTGTCATCTAACCAATCCATACCCACAATTACTTGAAATTCCCCCATATGCATGGGTATTAAATCAATGACAAACTTTTCATCATCCAAAACAATTTCACACCCCTTAATGATACTATATACCATCACGGTTTTATTATCCGCTATTTCAACCTCTAATGGGTGTTCTAACATACTTGGGGTCATATTAAAATGCTTACAAAAAGAATACGATACAAACGACCGCGTAGCACCGGAATCAAACAAAACATGCGCAGGTAAAGAGTTTACAATAAAGGTACCTGACACCACATTTTGGGACTCCTTCGCTTCGAGTGCGGTAATCTGATGAGCTCGGGCCCTTGGTCGGCTATCACTAGTCTTCGGTTCCGTCTTAACCTCTTTCTTAACGCTACCACTAGCTAAATCCTTCTTGTATTCCGGACATTCGGCTTGAAAGTGACCTTTCTCAAAACAATAATAACATTGCTTACCTTTCTTAGGACATTCGACGGCCCTATGACCCGGCTTCCCGCAAGAGTAACAATCAGTGATACCCGCTTTACATTCACCCGTATGATTCTTACCACACCTAGTACACGACTTGGCTTCTTTCCCACCGCTCTTACCCGACACAAAACTCCCTTTTGACTTGTGCGGGGATTCGGAACCAAACTTACCCTTCTTCGGACTAACATTATGCATCGCCTTAGAGTCTTGATCTAACTTTCGCTTAAACGCCGCCTTCTTCCTAAGTTCATGCTCTCTAACAAGTGCTCTATTCATCATTTCGGCTAAGGTCTTATAAGTGCTCTTGTCGATAAATTCACTTATCTCGGGATTCAACTTTTCATGATAATGATCCATCATCAACTTGGGACTTGACACAAAGTCCAGACAAAAACGAGACTTATCATTGAACTCGGCATTAAACTCGGTCACCGATTTACTTCCATGCTCTATATTCATAAACTCGGATTTCAACCTACTAACCTCGGCGGGTGGAGCAAATTGGGTCATAAACATTTCACGGAACTTGTCCCATGAGAAACTTGTAGCCACGTCTCGCCCATGAGACTTAACTATGAAATTCCACCACTCATAACCACTACCCTTCATTTGATGAGCCGAATAAATTACCTTTAAATGCTCGGGGCATTCACACAACATAAAAGTTTCTTCAATCTCATCGATCCATCTTTGACTAACAATTGGGTCAACCTTACCATGAAACTCCGGGGGATGGCAATTTGCAAAGTTCTTATATTCAAATCGATCATCCTTCCTTCTTGGGGCTTCTACCTCTTCTTGTCTTACCCCACTTCCCCCTTCGCCTCTTAAAGTAGGGTTATTAGCAATAAGAGTCTTTAACTTCTCGTCTAATTGATCGTTTATCATTGTCTTGATCTTTTCTAACAAGGTTGGGGTATAACGTATCAAGGCTTGCCCTATTTGCCCCGAAATGTCATTTGGCATGTTAACTTCTTCGGGTTCATTTTGAGAGTCTTCAATAGACTCCATGGATGGGGTGTGGACGTACTCGTCGTCCTCCTCATTACCTCTATTCGGTGATACAATAGCCATTCTGAAAATTACATTCAACTCGTTAGTTCAAATACCTACATCATCATCATAACCAAACAAATCGAAAGAATTCCTAACTCGATTCACCATGACCATAGTAGACGTTCATGTGTACTAAAATGAAGTAATAACAATGGCCTGTTGTTATTACACCATTCCATTACACATTTAATCTACTAAGACATCATGGCTAACGAGTATCAAACTCCTTACATAAACCAATCATAATCTCAATCATTAAACTACAAGTCTCGTCAACGACTCTACCCTATGGAGCATGGCACAACTATTCGACCTTAACACTTATGCAAGTCCTAAACCGCTTATCATTTCATAACAATGGTTTAAGCCTAGATAATCCCTATCGTGGGTTATCCAAGTCCCATCCAAGTCCCTTAAACCACAGCTCTGATACCAACTTTTAACGCCTTTAAACGAGTAAATTTTTTTTTTTTTTTTTTTGATAAATAGAGTCACTGCCCGGACAAGGCATATGCCGCGGCGCGGTTTGCCTTGTCGCGGCGCGACACAACGCGGGAAACATTACACATCTTAACCCAGTTTCTGATATCAACTTCAGGCCATTATCGCGGCGCGGAGGGCTTTGCCGCGGCGCGACACAACTCGTGTCCAGGATCTGACCTGCAACTTTTTATTTAAACCAAATTTTACACCTTTCATCATTTTTCCAACACAATCAAAACTGCATAATTCATACACAAACTTAAGGAAACAGTTTCTAATATCATTAAACATTCGCAAACATCTTTTAAACATCAAAACATGTTTTCATAATCTAAACCATCATTTGGTCCCAAATTTGGCAATAACAAACATGACACATTCAAAACACTAGGCGTTGATAAGCGGTAACCGTAGAGCATGTTTACAAAAGGGACTTGCAATACCACTTACACTAATGCCAATGCTCCCCTAGCGCTTCAAACGGGCTCCTTACCTTCGCGATGAACCTTAGCACCTAAAACATAAAACATCATGGGAGTAAGCTTTTACACTTAGTGAGTTATAGGAAAGTAGTAAAACATAAAACATAACACTTATCCTTCAACCCATCGGTTGTTTGCTTACTTTCGGATCTGATTCATTCATACCATAGGCATGACTTACTAGGCCAACCCTAGTAATCATACCTAAGCTAACCATAGACATACTAAATATGCCTAAGCTATCATCATTTCATTTCATCATCATTTCAAACATAGACATTTAATGTGTCTAAGCTAAAACAAACCATAGGCAAGATTACTAGCAATGTAATAACCTTGCCTAAGCTAAACATCAACCATAGATACAATTATTAGGCTAACCTAATAATTCTATCTAAGCTACATATATAGTGCACTTAGTCGTTACTCTCTTGCACGGATGCAATCCGAGAACACTAAGCCACTCTTGACCCGCCCATATTACCCCCTATAAACTCACCTTGCTTAATTGAATTTCCTTGATCACTTGTAACCTCTTTTCCTTGATTAGCACCTATACATGAGCTAATCCCATTAATCACACAACTCAACAAAATCACAACTTTCATGAATCATTGCATCTTTCTATACTTATACATACACTTAACCCCCTAATCACAACATACATACATTCTAGCCTTGATCTCATCTTTTCTAAGATAGGAATATTACCAATTAAACTTCATAACTTTAATCATGTACATTACTAGTTCATCTCTTTTAGTAATACATGCAACTTTCCACCAATCTTTTCATTATTCATTTAATAAGTTGCATACAATCCAATTCCATTACTAACACCCTTAAGTTATTACTTAATCAAATTCCATAACTTACAATAATAACAATAACTCAAACATGAACATCCTTCTTCAAAATTACTAACTAAAACACATGAACATCTCATTGAGACATTTTATCAAACACTTGGTGTGCATGACTAGAAATTTAACTAGAACATCACTAAATTCATCATATTCATACCATAAATCCAAAATGCAAGTTCATGCTTAATTCTTCTTCCAAAATCAATGACAATTTCATTTTAACTCAAACAATTGTGCACCATTCAACAACTAGCAACTTCTTAAGCATAAATCTCATCATTATCACACAATAAAAGCAATACATAGACATAAAATTCATACCTTGACTTTTAGAGTTTAAGAACCCTAATTATGCACAAAGAGAGTGAAATTGGAAGATTAAAGCTTGCTAGAGTGATTAAGGTGTGTTAGATTTCACAAATCTTCAATTGCATGAGTCTAATTTCAACAATTTGTGGTTTCTTCCTCCTTCTCCCTCAACATCGACATACACACACATACAGGAGGTTTTTCTGTATAATTTTTGTGAATAACTCAATTTCCAGCATTTTAATTCCTTTTTATTTAAATTAACTTTGGCCTAATTGCACTTTCTACCCTCCCCATCACATCTATAGCTAGGAAGGTCCTTAATTCTAACTTTGCACCATTAGTCCTTCTTAACTTAACCAATAAACTTAACTTTTGTCCATTTAACATAAAATAACTTTTACCAATTAATTTCTTAGCAATAAAATTTCACATAAAATAATACCTTAAATAATTGGGATGTTACATAAATAGTAGGCCTTATATGTATATAGTAGGGGAACCAAAAAATTTATTAGTTGTGAGCCTTTTGTTGTTATTATAAGATTGACTAATTATTAAAGTGGTTCAAAACAAGATTATGTCGATAAAATGAGAAAATAGTGTACATGATGTAAAATTATTCACATGGGTACATGTTTTCGATGTTTACCGAAGTTTATGGATAAAAAAAGCATTTTAGTAACGAATAATAAATACATGTAATATATACTAATAAAATAAAAAGACAACACATTAAAACTAAGAGCATATTAAATATTAAATGATAGGTTGCTTTGGATCATTATGCATCCCACATCGTTGTGCACATAAATAATGTTTGGGTATAAAAGACAGGAGCACACATCTGCTGTGCTAATTCAGAATTTAAATATCAAGTTGGTTCTGGACTTCTAAATAATCTAGTTGGTCTTTTCATTTTCTAGCTGTCATTGGGTCCATAAGCCTACTGGTACAAGAGAGGGAGTAATAAATTATGGGCCCTCATTACTTATGGCCCCGTCCCCGGGGTATAATTTACTTAAATAATTAAATTAATTAAATCAAAAAGTAAAGGTCTTGTCTTTCGTTTGATTCATAGGCATTCATTTGCTGCGAATGAATCATTTTGATCAATTATCTTTTTAATTCATTGGCAGTCACCTCATTCGCTGCTAATCAATCATTTTGAACAATTTTTTCTTTCTTCCTTCACCCATAATCTCGATCTTGATCATTTTACTTGCAAGTTATGATGCCATTTAAAGACTTGGAGCACCTCAGTATACCATTTGAGCATATAATAGAAGCCACCAAAAACTTCATAACTATCATCGGAAAGGGCGGGTATGGACCTGATTATAAGGGACAACTCTCACTCTCCGGTGAAACGAAACTTACCACCATTGCTGTAAAACGACTGGATACTAAAATTTCGGGACAGGGGCTTAAGGAGTTTTTAACAGAGATTCAATTGCCATCTCGTTATAAGCATCCAAACCTCATCTCCCTTCTTGGTTTTTGCAACCAAGGCCCTGAGAAAGTTCTCATTTATGAGTACGCTCATCGCGGTAGCCTAGACAAGTACTTACATAATGCTAGTCAGAATCCCACTTTTACACTAACATGGAAGCAGAGACTAAATATTTGCATTGACGCAGCACGTGGTTTAGATCATCTACACAACCACGTTGCACAACATGAACGAGTTATCCACAGAGACATTAAGAGTGCTAATGTTCTCTTGGATAGCAACTGGAGAGCCATGATAGCTGATTTCGGCCTTTCTAAATTGGGTCGTGCCAACGAGAAGGATTCATTTTTTATCACCAACGCGTGCGGCAAGTTGGAATATGGAGACATTTATACAAAACGAGAAAAAAAAAATTGTTTCAACACTTGCACGGATTTTGCAGATTTCGGGAAGCGTGAAACAATCAAATGCGACGCATCCAAGGGTGGATGCGGCGCATTCATAGAGCAAAAAGGTCCGAAGGTTTTAGATGCGGAGCATTAAGCTGATACGGTGCATCAGGGGGTCAGATGCGGCGCATCCTCAACTAATGCGGCGCATCTGGTGCTGGTTCTCGAATCTGAAATGTGAAAAGCAAGTGATGCGGTGCATCACACATCAGATGCGGCGCATCTGGTGTCTGGCAGCAAGTTGGCAAGTTGCAACCTTTACATCCGAGCATGCTTTGGCCTCCTTTCACTTTAGGTGCAAAGTTAATCACTTTACACCTAAAATTAGGGCTGTGATCATGCCATTACAAGGTAGAAAGCATGGCTAGTTGGTAAACAAGATGATTACTTGTCATGGTGAAGATTCCTAGCTAGTTGTCATGGTGTTCATGTTTTCTCATATATATAGAACTCATTGTATGCAATTGTAACATACCACATACAGATTCTCAGTAATAAACACTCTCTAGTTGGTCCGTGGACTAAAGCAATCACAACGATTGCATATAACCACGTTATATCTTATGTCGATTTACTTTTTTCGCATTTATATTCTTTCGTTCATTAAGTGGGTGAGTGATCTTGAAGAATCACTTGCGTTGTTTGGGTCCTAATATCCTAACAACTGGTATCAGAGCACAAGGTTTCGTTAAGGCAACGATGGCGGAAGATGGGAAGTTTAGAATCGACCGATTCGATGGGAGAGACTTTGGCTTTTGGAAGATGCAAATTGAAGATTACTTGTATCAAAAGAAGCTACACCAACCCTTGTTAGAGACCAAGCCCGAAAGCATGGACGATGCCGATTGGACGCTTTTGGATCGTCAAGCTTTGGGTGCTATTCGTCTTTCACTTGCTAAGAACGTTGCATACAACGTTGTGAATGAGAAGACGACGTTTGCTTGCTTGAAAGCACTCTCTAACATGTATGAGAAACCTACAGCTGCAAATAAGGTATTTCTCATGCGTCAATTGTTTAATACTAAGATGAAGGAAGGTATGAGTGCAACGGATCATATCAATGAATTTAATAATATCGTTTCAAGACTTGAATCGGTAGAGATTAAGTTTGATGATGAACTAAAAGCACTTATCTTGCTTTCATCATTACCGGAAAGTTGGTCGGGTACGGTTACAGCGGTTAGTAGCTCTACGAGAACTACTAAGCTAGCGTTTGAAGCTATAAGGGATTTGATTCTTGGTGAAGATACTCGTAGGAGAAACTCGGGGGAATCAACATCCGGTTCTTTGTTAAGTACCGACAACCGGGGTAGAAAATTTGAATGCGGTGAGAAGAAGGGTAGGAAGAAGTCTAAGAAGAGGTATTCATCGAAAGATAGAAGTGAAGTTACTTGTTGGGGTTGCAATCAAAAGGGGCACTTTCAAAGGAATTGCAAAAATGGTTCCGCGAAAGGTGTAAACTTAGCCGAAGGGGAAAGTGATGATGCACTTTTGTGTAGTGTTGAAAATTCTATGGAGTCTTAGATTTTGGATTCGGGAGCTTCGTTTCATGCTACTCATATCAAAAGCATGATGAAGAATTTTCGTTCATATCAAGGCAAGGTGAGATTGGCGGACAACAAGCAACTCAACATAGAGGGCATTGGAGATGTTGTTTTGAAGACTACTCTTGGTTCTAATTGGACTTTGAAGAACGTAAGGTACATTCCTAAATTGAAAAGGAAACTTATTTCGGTTGGTCAATTAGATGATGAAGGTAACGCGGTTACTTTTGAAAACCGCCAATGGAAGGTGGTTAAGGGTAGTAGTATTGTGGCTCGTGGACATAAAAGGGGAACACTTTATATGGTTGAAGTGTTTGATGAAGACACGGTGGTTGCTACTATTAATGTTGTGTCCGAATCAACTCTATGGCACCGAAGACTCGGGCATATGAGTGAGAAGGGTATGAAGATGCTTGTTTCGAGTGGGAGAATTCCGGATTTGAAAAAGGTAGAACTTGGGTTTTGCGAACCATGTGTATATGGGAAGCAAAAGAAGGTGACTTTTGGGAAATCGGGGAATGCACCTAAGTTGGAGAAATTGGAGCTCGTTCATACGGATGTGTTTGGTCCAACCAATGTAGAATCACAAGGAGGTTCTCGCTATTATGTCACCTTCATTGACGACTCCACTCGAAAGGTAAGGGTTTATTTTCTTAAAGCTAAATCCGATGTATTTAATACTTTTGTGAAGTGGAAAGCTATGGTAGAAAATGAAACTAACTTGAAAGTCAAGAGCTTGAAGTCGGATAATGGAGGGGAATATGGTAGTCTTGAGTTTAAAGACCATTGTGCAAAGCTCGGTATTAGAATGTTGAAAACGGTACCGGAAACACCGCAACACAATGGGGTCGCCGAACGTATGAATCGTACGTTAAATGAAAGGGCTAAGAGTATGATACTACATGCCGGTTTGCCTAAAATGTTTTGGGCGGATGTGGTTAACACGGCGGCTTATTTGATAAATAGGGGACCCTCAACACCGTTGGGTTTCTGAATTCCCGAGGAAGAATGGCAAGGTAAGAAGGTGAGTTATGGTTACCTTAGGATCTTTGGGTGTAATGCATATGTGAAGACCAAAGATGCGGATAAAGACAAGCTTGAAGCTAAGTCAAAGAAGTGTATTTTCATAGGCTACGGGTCAGATGAAATGGGTTATTGTTGTTGGGACAACGAGGCTAGAAAAGTAATTCGTTCGCGAGATGTTACTTTTGATGAAGATTCGGTCTATGGCAAACCGGAAACGGGGAGTCCTAAACCGAGTCAAGTTACTTTTGACGATGTTTCTATTGATGATCTTGCAGGTTCTAGTGGGAGTACGGGAAACAATGAATTGCCAAATAACGGTGAGGCGTCGGAAAATGCTAATGATGGGGATGATTCGGAAAGTGGTGATGATTCCGAACATAGTGCGAGTTCTAGTGATGAGGAGGATACAAATGAAACCGGTCCAACCATTCCGGTTACTCCAACACCAAGATGCTCGACTAGAGTGCGCAAACCTAATCCTAGGTATTCTCCATCAGCAAACTACTTGCTCTATACCGAGAATGGTGAACCCGAAAGTTACTTTGAGGCAATAAAAACAAAAGAATCCATACAATGGGAGCTTGCCATGAAAGAAGAGATGGGGTCACTTGAGAAGAATAAAACTTGGTCACTAGTGAAGTTACCTCATGATAAAAGGGCGTTGCAAAACAAATGGGTGTATAGAATCAAGAATGAGATGGATGGCAAGAAAAGGTACAAGGCTCGTTTGGTAGTCAAAGGCTTTCAACAAAAGGAAGGGGTTGACTACAAAGAGATATTTTCACCGGTAGTTAAAATGACTACTATCCGTTTGGTACTTTCTATGGTTGCATCCGAAGACTTACATCTAGAGCAACTAGATGTGAAGACTGCATTCTTGCATGGTGATCTTGTTGAAGAGATCTACATGAGGCAACCCGAGGGCTTTGAGGTAAAGGGTAAAGAGAAGTGGGTTTGTAAGCTAAAGAAAAGTTTGTATGGATTGAAGCAAGTACCTCGGCAATGGTACTTGAAGTTTGACGAGTTTATGAAGAAGATTGGTTTCTTAAGATGTGAAGCGGATCACTGTTGCTACTTGAAGAAATTCAAGTCTTCATATATAATCTTATTGTTGTATGTTGATGACATGTTACTTGCAGGTTCAAACATGTCCGAAATTAACAAGTTGAAGGGATTACTTTCCCGAGAATTAGAGATGAAAGATCTTGGCGGTGCTAGGCAAATACTTGGCATGAGTATTGTGCGTGATCGTTTGAAGGGTACTCTATACTTGTCTCAATCCAAATATATTGAGAAAGTAGTAGAGAGGTTCAACATGGAAGATTCAAAGGCTCGTTCTATGCCTTTGGGAAGCACCTTAAAGTTATCGAAAAGCCAATCACCAAAGACGGAAAGAGACAAGAAGGATATGGAAAAGGTTCCATATGCATCGGCCGTGGGTAGTATTATGTATGCCATGGTTTGTACAAGACCCGAAATTGCTCAAGCAGTGGGAGTTGTAAGTCGTTATATGTCTAATCCGGGTAAAGAGCATTGAGAAGCGGTCAAATGGTTGCTTCATTATTTGAAAGGTACTTCTAATATGGGATTGTGTTTCTCCAAAAACAATCTCATACTTAGAGGTTATGCGGATGCTAATTTGGGTGGATGTGATGATTCGGGGAAAAGCACTACGGGTTATGTTTTCACAATGGGGAAGACGGCAATTAGTTGGTTACCTCGATTGCAAAAGAGTGTTGCTTTGTCAACCACCGAAGCCGAATACATGGCTATTGCGGAAGCTTCTAAAGAGCTAGTGTGGTTGAAGAACTTCTTAGGTGAGTTAGGTAAAAGACAAGACTATTGCGTCTTGTATTGTGATAATCAAAGTGCGGTTCATCTTGGGAAGAATCCAGTGTTTCATAGTCGAACGAAACACATCAAGATAAGGTATCATTTTATTCAACAACATATAAATGATCGCACTTTATTCTTGGAGAAAATTGATAATGCTAAAAACGAACATATATTTCATAGCATTATTCCTCAAGAAAGACAAGCTTTTAGTTGCAATTGTTCTATTTACAAGTGATATTCGTTTAAATAATAAAAGGTGAAGACAAAAGACAGATTCGACGAATTAAAGACGCAAACGACCAAAAAGCTCAAAAGAACAAAAGACAATCAAAGTGGTTCCAATTATTGATAAGAAACGTCTCGAAATCACAAGAGTACAAGATTCAAAACGCAAAGTACAAAATATAAAATTGTACGCAAGGACGTTCGAAAATCCGGAACCGGGACCAGAGTCAACTCTTAACGCTCGACGCAACGGACTAAAAATTACAAGTTAACTATGCATATAAATATAATATAATATATAATTAATTATATTAATTATATATATATATTATATTTATAAATAAAAACCGTCGGCAGAGAAAGACTCCAAGATGTGAGCTGGAATTTCAAACTCCGCGACTCGCGGAGTTTGAAGGCCAAAATGGCCGCGAGTCGCGGAGCCCCAAAATGAAAAAATGCCTATAAAGCCAACCGAATTCTGAACGCAAAATATCAATCTCTCTTCTCTCATATATACGTAAAATATATATATATAATTTATATTTTAATTTTAATTTTAATTATAATTCTAATAATAAGGGTATGTTAGCGAATGTTGTAAGGGTGTAAGTCGAAATTCTGTCCGTGTAACGCTACGCTATTTTTAATCATTGTAAGTTATGTTCAACCTTTTTATATTAATGTCTCGTAGCTAAGTTATTATTATGCTTATTTAAAACGAAGTAATCATGATGTTGGGCTAATTACTAAAATTGGGTAATTGGGCTTTGTACCATAATTGGGGTTTGGACAAAAGAACGACACTTGTGGAAATTAGACTATGGGCTATTAAAGGGCTTTATATTTGTTTAACTAAATGATAGTTTGTTAATGTTAATATAAAGATTTGCAATTGGGCGTCCCTATAAATTACCATATACACTCGATCGGACACGATGGGCAGGGTATTTATATGTACGAATAATCGTTCATTTAACCGGACACGGGAATGGATTAATATCCACTAGAATAATTAAAACAGGGGTGAAATTACATTCAAGGGTAATTGGTGTAATTGTTAACAAAGTAGTAAAACCTTGGTTTACACGCAGTCGATAACCTGGTGTATTCATTAAACAAAGTATTAAAACCTTGTTACAATTCGAATCCCCAATTAGTTGGAATATTTAACTTCGGGTATAAGAATAATTTGATGAGGACACTCGCACTTTATATTTATGACTGATGGACTGTTATGGACAAAAACCAGACGGACATATTAAATAATCCAGGACAAAGGACAATTAACCCATGGGCATAAAACTAAAATCAACACGTCAAACATCATGATTACGGAAGTTTAAATAAGCATAATTCTTTTATTTCATATTTAATTTCCTTTATTTTATATTTAATTGCACTTCTAATTATCGCACTTTTATTGTTATTTAATTGCACTTTTAATTATCGTACTTTTTAATTATCGCAATTTTATTTTATCGCACTTTTATTATTCGCAATTTCATTATCGTTATTTACTTTACGCTTTAAATTAAGTCTTTTATTTATTTAATATTTTACATTAGGTTTAAACTGCGACTAAAGTTTTAAAATCGACAAACCGGTCATTAAACTGTAAAAACCCCCCTTTATAATAATAATATTACTTATATATATATTTGTATTTTTATAAAAAGTAAACTAATATAGCGTTGAGCTTTGTTTAAAGATTTCCCTGTGGAACGAACCGGACTTACTAAAAACTACACTACTGTACGATTAGGTACACTGCCTATAAGTGTTGTAGCAAGGTTTAAGTATATCCATTCTATAAATAAATAAATATCTTGTGTAAAATTGTATCGTATTTAATAGTTTTTCCTAGTAAAATATAAACTATTTTTATATACACCTCGCATAACATCAAGTATTTTTTGGCGCAGCTGCCGGGGAACTTTCTTAAACGCCGGAAGCGCAACGCTAATATAAAAAAAAAAGGATTTTTTTTTGTTTACTTTTATTAAAATTCGCTTTTGTAAAAATACGTTTTAAATATTCGAAAATATAAAAAGAAAAACAAAAATATAAGTATTTTTTTTAAGATTTTGTTAAATATTTAAGTTTTATAAGTTTCTTTATTTTTATTTTAATTTATAAAAATATAAGTTTTATTAAATATCTTTTATTTATTTAAAAACAGAAAACAGAAAATAAAATAAAAAATTAAATAAAGAAAAACGCGTAAAATTTCAAACTGCTCCAGATCTGAAATTCTGAACCCCGCGACTCGCGGGGTTTTCTTTATAAATTACCGCAACTCGCGGAGACTTTCTGACACGCCGACAGAAGCCCTAATTCAGCATTTATTACGGATTATTATTAATTATTATTAATATAAACCCTAATTATGTATTATTATTATTATAATTAAGTTTTATTTTAAAATTTCTTTTTATTTAATTTGTTTTATTTAGTTTAATTAGTTTTATTTAAATTATAAAATTAATAGTTTAAATAAATAAATAATATAAAAATAATATTTTTATAAAAATTGTACTTTTTACAACTTTTTGTATATTTTTATATTTTGTCCCTTTTTAATCGTTTTAGCGTAATATTTGTATTTTTAGCTCATATTTAATTTTAAACTTAGTTTTTGCTATAGTCATTTTTACTCCTAGATTTTTAGGCTTTGCCGTAGAATTCCTTAAGTGCTTTTTCTTTAGACTAAGATTTAGGTGCTTTAGAATTTTGCGACGCCTTTTTAAGTTTTAGTTTCTTTTTAAGTTATCTCCATTTGGGATTTAGTTTTTCCTGTAAGCTTTAATATTTTTAGACACCTTTTACTATGTATCAATTATCATTCCAATTAGTAATATCAATTTGCGATTATAATTTTAAGTTAGTTGTAGTAATAAGGTTAGGTTAGTCAAGTATTTTTAAGTTTTTATAAGTTTCTTTTATTTTTCCGTCACCTTTTATTTTTCAACCATTTTTTCTTTTTCGACCTTTTTCGACGAACTCTTTTTCTCTCTCATTTCTCGCCATTCTAGTTTTTAGGACTTAGAATTTTTTTTCTACTTCTTATCTAAATTTCTTAAAATTACGAAAATTTATTTTAAGTGGTTAAATTAATAGACATCAAAATTTTCTGGTTCGTAGTAATAGTTGGATTTGTACGTGGACCGGGTTATTGGAGCCAAACAGTCCTCAATTATATTGAGACCAAACGAATCCTGCCCCTCTGCTGCATCTTTTGGCTATTCGAAACGTGGGCAAAACCAGAAAAGTCTATTAATTGGATAACTTATTATAATTTTTCTTTCCTTTTTAAAACTAATAGGATATTCAGTGAATGCACCGAGCAAGACGTTCACCACCTTTTGTACGTTCACCACCTGTAACTAGATCAAGACATTTAGCAAATATAACCGCCGTTGATTTTTCTTTAGAATCGTCATCCAGTCGACCAAGAACTTCAGTTCAAATTTCCGATAATCCATTTTTTGAACCCGACATCACAATTGAGAATCCGGAAAATATTCAGGAACGGTTCGTAGATCCTGAACCATTAAACTTTCCTCCGGAACCACCAATCATTCAAACAGAGATTGTTGAGGAACGAACCATTAAATCAGAATCATCTAGTGATACCGATTCAACAAATTCAATTATGGAGAATCTGGAACCTTTAAGTATGGAAGACCGAATGAGAGCTAAACGCACTGGCCAAGGTCACGCAATTACTCATCCAGACATTAATGCGCCAGATTATGAAATCAAAGGACAAATTCTACACATGGTTACTAATCAATGCCAATTTAGTGGTGCGCCGAAGGAAGATCCAAATGAACATCTACGTACCTTTAATAGGATCTGCACACTATTTAAAATCCGAGAAGTGGAGGATGAACAGATATATCTCATGTTATTTCCCTGGACTTTAAAGGGAGAAGCCAAAGATTGGTTGGAATCGTTACCTGAAGGGGCGATCGATACATGGGACGTTTTAGTTGACAAATTTCTTAAACAATTCTTTCCTGCATCTAAAGCCGTAAGACTTCAAGCAGAAATTGTTACGTTCACACAAAAACCAAATGAAACTCTATATGAGGCGTGGACAAGATATGGAAAGTTATTAAGAGGATGTCCGCAACATGGTTTAGACACCTGTCAAATAGTACAAATATTCTACCAAGGATGCGACATCACTACAAGAAAAGACATAGATATAGCACCTGGTGGTTCTATTATGAAGAAAACCGAAACTGATGCTTACAAAATTATTGATAACACTGCTTCCCACTCACATGAGTGGCACCAAGAAAAAGATATCGTTAGATCATCTAAAGCAGCTAGAGCCGATTCTAGCCATGACTTAGATTCCATTTCCGCAAAGATAGATGCTGTGGAGAGACGAATGGAAAAGATGACTAAAGATATTCACTCAATACGAATTAGTTGTGAGCAGTGTGGAGGACCACATTTGACAAAAGATTGTCTCAATATTGAATTAACAATGGAACAAAGAGAGAATATTTCATACATAAACCAAAGGCCTGGAAATAATTATCAGAATAATTATCAACCGCCAAGACCGATTTACAATCAAAACCAGAATTATAACCGAAATGTTCCATACAACAACCAACAAGGTCCTAGCAATCAACAAGTATCTAATAACAATTACAATCAGCAAAGACCTAATTTTCAAAACAAACCACCACAACAAACCGATGATAAAAAGCCGAATTTAGAAGATATGATGACGAAGCTAGTTGAAACTCAAACGCAGTTTTTCACATCTCAGAAACAAACCAATGAACAAAATGCTCAAGCATTTAGAAATCAACAAGCTTCTATTCAAAATCTGGAACAAGAAGTGAGTAACCTAGCAAGGTTAATAGGTGAAAGAAAACCGGGAAGTCTACCTAGTGATACAAATGCTAACCCCCGGAATGAAACAGCTAAAGCCATTACCACAAGAAGTGGTACAACACTTAAACCACCTGAAATACCTGTAACTTCTGATGAAACTATTCCTACTCCACAAGAACCACAACCTGATCAAGATAAGGAAAAAGAACCGGTAGTTGAAAAGGTTAATGAAGATAACACAGTTAAGGATAAACCTTATGTTAAACCATATCAACCACCACTTCCTTACCCGAGTAAAATGAAGAAAGAGAAACTTGAAGCCGAGCAATCCAAATTTTTGGATATGTTTAAACAGATAAATGTAAATCTTCCTTTCATTGATGTGATTTCAGGAATGCCAAGATATGCTAAATTCTTGAAAGATCTAATATCAAATAGAAAGAAAATGGAAGAACTCTCGGCTGTTACTATGAATGCTAATTGTTCAGCAGTGCTGTTGAATAAGATACCAGAAAAACTATCTGATCCAGGAAGTTTCACAATTCCATGTTTTCTGGGTAGTCTTAGTTCAATAGAAGCATTGGCAGACTTAGGTGCTAGTATAAATCTAATGCCGTATTCACTATACGCTAAACTAGACCTTGGAGAATTGAAACCAACCAGAATAAGCATACAACTAGCCGATAGATCAATAAAATATCCTAGAGGGATAATGGAGAACATGCTAGTTAAAGTTGGTACTTTAGTATTTCCAGTAGATTTTGTTGTTTTGGACATGGAAGAAGATTCTCAAGTTCCTCTCATATTAGGAAGACCATTCTTAAACACGGCCAAAGCAATGATAGACGTGTTCGGTAAGAAACTGACCCTAAGTATAGAGGATGAGAGTGTTACCTTTTCAGTTGATAGAGCAATGCAACAACCACAATCTGCAGATGATACATGTTATTATATTCAAACTATAGATGCACATGCAGAATTATTAGAAGAATTTCCAGAATTACAAGGAACGGGAGAATGTTCTTTAGGAGAAGGTAATGAACCAATTGATGAAGCTGAAATGTTAGCTACACTTATAGCCAATGGATATGAACCAACAACAGAAGAAATTCAAATGCTAAAAGAAGAAGACAGATATCGATATAAATCATCGATAGAAGAACCTCCGAAATTAGAGTTAAAGCCACTTCCAAACCATTTGGAATACGCTTATTTACATGGTGAATCTGAATTACCTGTAATAATATCGTCTTCTCTTACTGAAAATGAGAAATCACAACTCATTTCTGTGTTGAAAGCTCATAAATCAGCCATTGCATGGAAGATTCATGATATTAAAGGAATAAGTCCTTCGTATTGCACACATAAAATCCTTATGGAAGAAGGTCATAAAACATATGTGCAACGCCAACGAAGACTAAATCCTAATATGCAAGATGTAGATAAGAAAGAGATTATTAAACTGCTAGATGCAGGTTTAATTTATCCAATCTCTGATAGTCCATGGGTAAGCCCAGTTCAATGCGTACCTAAGAAGGGTGGCATGACTGTCATTACAAATGAGAAAAATGAGCTTATTCCTACTAGGACTGTAACAGGATGGCGTGTATGTATTGATTATAGAAAATTAAATGACGCCACCAGAAAAGATCACTTTCCCTTACCTTTCATAGATCAAATGTTGGAAAGATTAGCCGGAAATAGTTACTATTGTTTTCTAGATGGATTTTCCGGATATTTTCAAATTCCAATAGCACCCGAGGACCAAGAGAAAACCACATTCACGTGCCCTTATGGTACTTTTGCTTACAAACGCATGCCATTTGGACTTTGCAACGCTCCTGCAACCTTTCAAAGGTGTATGATGGCGATTTTTCACGACATGATAGAAGAATGCATGGAAGTATTCATGGATGACTTTTCAGTCTTCGGTGATACATTTAAATCATGTCTAGTTAATCTGGAACGAATGCTAATTAGATGCGAAAAATCAAATCTAGTACTTAATTGGGAGAAATGCCATTTCATGGTTAAAGAAGGCATCGTTCTTGGACATAAAATTTCAAAAGAAGGAATTGAAGTGGATAGAGCTAAAGTAGATGTAATTGCTAAACTTCCACATCCCACCAATGTTAGAGGAGTTAGGAGTTTTCTAGGGCATGCCGGTTTTTACCGACGTTTCATAAAAGATTTTTCAAAAATTGCCACTCCTATGAATAAACTCCTAGAAAAGGATGCTCCATTCATCTTTTCAGATGAGTGTATCAAATCTTTTAATATTTTTAAAGAGAAACTCACTAATGCACCGATCATGATAACACCAAATTGGAATCTACCATTTGAACTAATGTGCGATGCAAGTGATTTTGCAATGGGAGCCGTTTTAGGACAAAGGATTGAAAAACGATTTCAACCTATATATTATGCTAGTAAGACGTTACAAGGAGCACAAACGAACTATACAACTACTGAAAAAGAACTCCTTGCTATTGTCTTTGCTTTTGACAAATTTCGATCATATCTCGTTCTAGCAAAAACGGTGGTCTATACCGACCATTCTGCTCTTAGATACCTATTTTCAAAACAAGATGCTAAACCAAGATTAATACGTTGGATCTTACTCTTACAAGAGTTTGATATTGAAATCCGAGATAAAAGAGGAGCAGAAAATCTCGCCGCTGATCATCTTTCTCGTCTTGAAAATCCCGAATTAGAAGTTCTGAATGAATCGGCCATACAAGACAACTTTCCTGATGAATATCTATTGAAGATAGATTATAAAGAAATCCCATGGTTTGCAGACTATGCAAACTACTTAGTTTGTGGATTCCTTGAAAAAGGATTATCATACCAAAGACGAAAGAAATTCTTCAGTGATATAAAACACTATTTCTGGGAAGATCCACATTTGTTTAAAAGTTGTCCCGATGGAATAATACGCCGATGTGTATTTGGAGATGAAGCTAGTAAAATATTAAACCATTGTCACACAGGACCAACAGGAGGGCATTATGGGCCTCAACTAACAGCAAGAAAAGTTTATGAAGCTGGATTCTATTGGCCTACAATTTACAAAGACGCACACCTTCTTTGCAAATCCTGTGATGCATGTCAAAGGGCCGGAAAAATAAGTCAACGTGATGAAATGCCACAAAATGTCATCCAAGTATGTGAAGTATTTGACATTTAGGGTATTGACTTTATGGGTCCATTTCCAAAATCTAATAATAATCTATATATACTCGTAGCCATTGATTATGTATCTAAATGGGCGGAAGCACAAGCTCTCCCAACTAACGATGCACGAGTTGTAGTCAACTTTTTAAAACGTCTTTTTGCAAGGTTTGGAACACCGAAAGCTTTAATAAGTGATCGGGGTACTCATTTCTGTAATAATCAACTTGAGAAAGTTCTTAAAAGATATGGAGTAACTCATAAAATCTCCACTGCATATCATCCACAGACAAGTGGACAAGTTGAAAATACCAACCGAGCTTTAAAACGTATTCTAGAGAAAACCGTAGGATCAAATCCGAAGGAATGGTCCATTAAATTGGAGGATGCACTCTGGGCTTTTAGAACAGCCTACAAAACTCCAATTGGAACCACACCTTTTAGACTTGTTTATGGAAAAGCATGTCATCTTCCAGTAGAAATTGAACACAAAGCATTTTGGGCTTTGAAGACATGTAATCTTGATTTACATGAAGCCGGACGTCTACGATTAAGTCAACTAAACGAATTAGAAGAATTAAGACATGAAGCATACGAAAATTCGTTAATCTATAAAGAAAGAACGAAGAAATGGCATGATAAAAGAATCAGAAGTTCAAAAGAATTTAAAGAAGGAGACAGAGTTCTTCTTTTCAATTCACGATTCAAGCTATTTCCTGGAAAATTGAAATCAAGATGGTCTGGACCATTCATAGTCAAAAGAGTTTTCCCATACGGAACGATAGAATTAATAAATTCAAATGGGATTGAATTTAAAGTTAATGGTCACAGAGTTAAACATTACATACATGGTCCGATGGAAGTCGACAACGAAGTTAATCACAATTTCGACACCACAGCTAACTAAGTGTGGGGAGAATCAAGTCTTTAAAGGATAATATGTATTTCTGTTAGAGTTAGATTGTCTGTTTTCGTGTAGTTCTCGAAAATGGAACCCGAATGGTCTTTCCCTAGCAGACCCTAAAGAACTAGTCTTCTCCCCCCATTCTGAATTTTTATTTTTTTTAGGTTTTTACAAAATGAAGACTGCCTGTGAACTAAACCATGGTCTAATGCTACACGCTTTGATCACTAAACGTAATAATGACATACTCCCGAGTGAAATAGTATCAGTAATCAGAGAAAGAATGGACGAAGTTAGAAAAGAATCCAGATGCGAAGATAATAAGTTACAATTTGGTAAAGGAAAATCAAAATCCTCAGCGAAAAGAAGAGCACGACACCTAGAACAATGTCACAAATGCGGAAAATGGTCACATGGAGGTAAATGTTCCAATAATCAAACCTATTCAAATACCGAATTTGTTACTTTATGCAGAGACGGACCGTTCATATGTTTAGAAGAAAAGACACTGAATGCTCGAGGTTACGCCTATGTAGCCATGGAAAACCAATTAAACCGACTATCTTATGAATGGGATAGATCATATAACTAAGAAATCTCTTTCACAGGTATGTCTGTACAGTTTTTATTTTTATTTTTAACCTTTTGATAATAAACGCTAATTTGTTCGCTAAAAAGTATTAAATTGGTATTGAATAAAATTAGGTTTGGCGACCGAAATTATTGATATCATTCAAAAATTTATTACATCACTGCGAAATTTAACGTTTATTCTTAAGGTATAAATATCTTTAATCAATCAAACCAAAATATTTCAAAAATTCGTCATGAGTTAAATTAGGTCTTGGAACCGAAATTACTTTACCGAAAAGAGGGGCGCATATTTTTGATAATATTTGATTGATTAAAGTGGGATAAAAAGACTAAAAGATTTTTAAATTTATTTTTACCATGTTTTTAAAATTAATATTTAAATCTTAAATTAATATTGTAAACTTTATAGAAACAATATATTTAAAATTGTAAATATTTGAAAAATTAATATAAGTTTGGTGTGAATTTATAATATGAATTTTTAAATTAAGATTGGTGTGAACTTTTAATTTTTAAAATATGAATTTTTAATTTTATGCATTTTAAATTTTAAGTTTGGTGTGAATTTTTAATATAAATTTTGAATTTTATATTTAAGTTGTGTGAATTTAAAAACAAAAATTTACTTTATCTCATTAAGTTAAGAATATGATTTTTAAAATTCGTCGTAAGTTGAAGACTAGGTCTTTGAACCGAAATTGCTTTACCCAAGGAAGGGACGAGAACTTTTATTATCATTATTTTTAATCTTATTGAATTAAAGTATGCCAAAAACATTGAAAAAACCCAAAAATCTTAGCTTTTAAAACAATCGCTACAAAAAGACAAATTTTAAAATTTTGTCGAAGGACGGACTAGGACATCGATCCGAAACGACCTAGTCCTAAATAACAAGGGAAACAAAATTTTAAAATTAATTACTTAATTGTTTTAATAAGTTAATGATTATAAAAAAAAAAAAAAAATATATCAAACTCCGCGACTCGCGGAGTTTGGAGGGTTAATCCCCGCGACTCGCGGAGGGACCGAAAATCAGAAAAAAAATAAAAGAGCTGAACGATCAGTTTCAGACCACACAATTTCACAACTCAAATACACAGCAGCGAAAAAACCCCGAAAAAACCCGAAAAATACACCCCAAAATCACAATTTTTAACCGTTAATCACCAAATTTTTTACTAAAATCATGTTGAGAAGGATGCTATCTAAGAATTACTCAAGAAAAACGGTAAATTTCTACACCTAAACACCATTTAATTCGAAATTTGGTGTTCTTGAGCAATTTTTTTCCCCAATTTGATTTTGATGCTTTTTAGTGTAATTAAGCTTAAATTGTTTATGTATTATGCTTGTATAACCTAGATTGATGCTGTTTAACATGATTAGAAGCCTTAAACTTCAAATTTTGAATAATCTAGGGTTTGTGTTCTTGAGCAATTTGGGGCTTTTTGATATAAACAGGTTATGGCCGATTTTTGTCATGAATTGTTGCTAAATTGAGTAGTGTAACATGTCTAGGTAGTTAAATGATCCAAACTTTGAGCCTAAACATGATTTTGAGAATTAAAGTGGACTTTTTCAAGTCTAAAATTCATGAACTTGATTTTTGAAAGATAATGCCATTTGAGACTTGTTTAATTGCTAGTAATGATTATTTTGATATGTTATTTGAGTTGAATGTTTATGAACTTGGCGAACATTTTCGTATATGCTTATTTGAAAAAGTGTAGATTTGATAAAAATGTGAAAATGAGCTTAAGTTTGATATAAATTGATAATGTCATTGTAATTATTTTGATTGATGATTTTGCTGACACTAATGCATATTTGGATGCACAAAAATTGTGTTTGATGTGTTTTGCAGAATGAAAGGGGTGAATCTTCATCCCAAGCCCGCAATGCTCCTGCTGAGAATTTAGAACAACAGGAGGTGGATAACTACTACAAGCAGGATATACCTCATCCAGTCATGACCTTTTTCGATATGCACTTGGAAGAGTTGCACCCGAACCTGAGATTTGACAGACTTTGGATAGATTATCCAAAATATCAAAGGGGTTTGCATACTATTCATTCTAAGGTTGTTGAGGTACCAAGGGTCATAGAATGGGGACCCTTAGAAGCTGTAGAATTGGCCGGGCCAATTAGGGAATTACTTGTACAGAGGTATGGTAATTCTTCTTTTAATGACTGGGTACATTTATTCACCATACGTAGACCTGTATATAAAGTATGGTGTGAAGAATTGTTATGTAGTATAGAGTTGAATGATCGGGTAGCTAGTTTAACCGATCGTTCTTTTATTAGATTTTTGTTAGGCGGTTCGATGCGCCACATGTCTTTACTGGACATGGCTCAGGCTTTACGTATATATACGCCTGAGGAGTTAGCGTCTGCCGATTGTAGAGGATTGATACTAAACGGTAGAAAGATAGATGAAAATTTTGATACACACGGTGTGTGGAGTCAAATGACAAGCCATCACCGTTTCAAAGGGGGAAATTACTCTTATTTGGATATAGATAGAGCCGAATTAAGAGTAATACATAGGTTTTTAGCTAATTCGATTACACAAAGGGGTAAAAACAAAGAAAAGGTAAATGAACAAGATTTGTTTTACCATATGTGTATTCAAGACCCACAAAGCGCTGTAAGTATACCATATTGTGTGGGTTATTATTTATCAGCTATGGTTCGGGGGATGCGACCACATAGCATAATAGGAGGTGGTATTTTTATTACTTTGATTGGTGAATATCTCGGTGTGGATATAAGTCGGGGGGGATTATTACTAGAAGAGCCGGAACCCCGCGATACTATAGGTTTAAATGTATACCATGGTGCGAAAGTTTTGAAGAGGCGAAATAACGCCGCAGTACGATACCATGGTAGACATCCACAGGTGGAGAGAAACCATCAACAAGGTAATGTAGGAGGGGGGAATGAGATGCAAGAAATGCATAGGTTTATAGCTTCTCAGGAATACGAAAATGCTAGACAGAGAGCATTTGAAGATTGGCAAGTTCATCAGAACTAAATCATAGCTCATTGCCAACATATAGGTAGAAACTATATTCCTACACCGAAACCCATCTTCCCTCCTTGGTCTATAGAGATGCAGCCACCATATCCTACGTATGACCCTGCCGAAGCATTCTATAGCACCTATGGTTATGCCTGGAACCCCTATTGGTACCAATATCATCCTTAGTTTACTTATTATTTTTATTTTGTAATTTGTAATTATTGATACGTTTAATACTTTTGTTAATATTGTAATCATTTTTATAATTATCTAACTTTTATTCCTAGATTTTAATAATTTTTGAATGTGGGGTAATATACCAAACTTCAAAAATATGTATATATGTTTGCAGTTTATCTTATGTACACAACAGGGTAAAACAACGCATTTTCAAAGACTGGCATTAAGTTCAGCAAAAGCAACTAATTTTGACGACAAGATGCAAAATATATGTGAAATAACAACAAGACGGAATGAACAAATGATGTGCACCATTTATCATTCAGCAAACAAACGCCAATATATTTGGAAACTTTGGTAAAATTTAATCATTTTCACACAAATCACCCTCAATAATTTAAATTGTTACTGATTTCTTGCAAATGAGGGCATTGCAAGATCTTAAGTGTGGGAAGGGGTTAAATTCTTTCGGATTTTAAAATTTTTATTTTATACACTTGGTTACCATTAAAAATACTAGTAAAGCAGTAGTTGTATTAGAATCTAGTGCTCTCTGATAAAAAAGAACAGCCCTAGTCTTATATACTGACTACCCAATTCTAGTAAAATTAGCATTAAAATTTTCAATTAAATGAATTCAAAATCATGTTTATACATATTTATGAACGATAATACTAGGTTTTAACACCGAAATTATTGTTACCTCAGAAAGGACATAAATTGAGAAACAAACTAAAATGTTAAAATTCATTTAAAATGGAATAGATGACGATAAAAAGGAAAATAAAAGCCAAGTGTGGGAAAATTTACCAAGTTATCTTAAACATATGTCACATATATCTGTAACAAATAACTGAAAATACTTTTGCTTTGGACTAAACTAAACTGTTTTACCCGATGAAAGAAAAGAAGAGATGGATCTACATGATGAATCAATTCCATCATTAAAAGGAAGTAAAGTCTTCCGAAAAAGAAACGCGCTTCTTGATTTAGGTCATGAAGTTGTCGTCCAGACCAGCTGTAGGTTGACGAAAAATCTAGAAAAGTTATCACTAAAATCAGCAGGAAATCCACGGACCTCAGCATTAAACAGGGTCGCCAAGTGGTCAGATTTATCCTAACCATGAGAAGGATTTATCTTTTACAATGGGGGGGGCACCATGCAAATTAGCTGGATAAGACTAATGAATCAGATCCCCAGAAAGGATAATCTCCTTAAAGATTAAAAATCAGCTTTTAAGACTGATATTACTCAATCCTAGAGATTGACCTTAAAGATTGAGAATTCAAACTCATGGAATTCAATGATATCTAAACTCGAGCTTGAACGAAAAAATATCTTGATCAAAATTATAAACCGATTTGTTTTCTGAAAACCCATTTTCAATGCGTTCATTACCATTGAACGTAAAATCCTAGGAATTCACCTGGAATTCATTAGGTCACCTGAACCAAATCGGGTGTCAACCGTAAGAACGATGGTTGCATAGCATGGTCAAAGACAGGACCTTGTGCCATACCGAAAAATTATAAGGGTGAGCTTTACTATTGCTCCTACCAAGGATAGTAATTGCGTCCGACACGTTATAGACCATAATCAAAAGCATGTCACGGGACATTGCCTTAACAGTTGCTTGTTCAACGCTTTCCTTTACAACCGGACGGTAGTTTGCCGAAAGGTAATATACGGAACAAGTAAACTGGACGTGTTGCTTTCCTAATACAAGGTTAGCAAGTGGGTAACACAAAACCATAAGTGTTGAGCTAAAATTTTCAAATCTGAAACCCACCAAACCCACAAAAATATTTTGCAAACACCGGTAAAGGGTTATTCCGGAAAACTTATCTAGGGTAAAAACTAGATTTAATTTTCAAAAGATCAATTGTTTTCATAAAGATCCAATTTCCTTAATGGATCTAAATTTTTATAGTCATGTGGGACTGTAAACCATATCGTTACTACCATTGTTTATACCACCTTATAGAAATCACTGATGTACAAAGTGTGAAGAATAAAGAAGTGATTCTTGTATTTCAAGACGATATTGCTTGAGGACAAGCAACGCTCAAGTGTGGGAATATTTGATAATGCTAAAAACGAACATATATTTCATAGCATTATTCCTCAAGAAAGACAAGCTTTTAGTTGCAATTGTTCTATTTACAAGTGATATTCGTTTAAATAATAAAAGGTGAAGACAAAAGACAGATTCGATGAATTAAAGACGCAAACGACCAAAAAGCTCAAAAGAACAAAAGACAATCAAAGAGGTTCCAATTATTGATAAGAAACGTCTCGAAATCACAAGAGTACAAGATTCAAAACGCAAAGTACAAAATATAAAATTGTACGCAAGGACGTTCGAAAATCCGGAACCGGGACCAGAGTCAACTCTTAACGCTCGACGCAACGGACTAAAAATTACAAGTTAACTATGCATATAAATATAATATAATATATAATTAATTATATTAATTATATATATATTATATTTATAAATAAAAACCGTCGGAAGAGAAAGACTCCAAGATGTGAGCTGGAATTTCAAACTCCGCGACTCGCGGAGTTTGAAGGCCAAAATGGCCGCGAGTCGCGGAGCCCCAAAATGAAAAAATGCCTATAAAGCCAACCGAATTCTGAACGCAAAATATCAATCTCTCTTCTCTCATATATACGTAAAATATATATATATAATTTATATTTTAATTTTAATTTTAATTATAATTCTAATAATAAGGGTATGTTAGCGAATGTTGTAAGGGTGTAAGTCGAAATTCTGTCCGTGTAACGCTACGCTATTTTTAATCATTGTAAGTTATGTTCAACCTTTTTATATTAATGTCTCGTAGCTAAGTTATTATTATGCTTATTTAAAACGAAGTAATCATGATGTTGGGCTAATTACTAAAATTGGGTAATTGGGCTTTGTACCATAATTGGGGTTTGGACAAAAGAACGACACTTGTGGAAATTAGACTATGGGCTATTAAAGGGCTTTATATTTGTTTAACTAAATGATAGTTTGTTAATGTTAATATAAAGATTTACAATTGGGCGTCCCTATAAATTACCATATACACTCGATCGGACACGATGGGCAGGGTATTTATATGTACGAATAATCGTTCATTTAACCGGACACGGGAATGGATTAATAGCCACTAGAATAATTAAAACAGGGGTGAAATTACATTCAAGGGTAATTGGTGTAATTGTTAACAAAGTAGTAAAACCTTGGTTTACACGCAGTCGATAACCTGGTGTATTCATTAAACAAAGTATTAAAACCTTGTTACAATTCGAATCCCCAATTAGTTGGAATATTTAACTTCGGGTATAAGAATAATTTGATGAGGACACTCGCACTTTATATTTATGACTGATGGACTGTTATGGACAAAAACCAGACGGACATATTAAATAATCCAGGACAAAGGACAATTAACCCATGGGCATAAAACTAAAATCAACACGTCAAACATCATGATTACGGAAGTTTAAATAAGCATAATTCTTTTATTTCATATTTAATTTCCTTTATTTTATATTTAATTGCACTTCTAATTATCGCACTTTTATTGTTATTTAATTGCACTTTTAATTATCGTACTTTTTAATTATCGCAATTTTATTTTATCGCACTTTTATTATTCGCAATTTCATTATCGTTATTTACTTTACGCTTTAAATTAAGTCTTTTATTTATTTAATATTTTACATTAGGTTTTAACTGCGACTAAAGTTTTAAAATCGACAAACCGGTCATTAAACGGTAAAAACCCCCCTTTATAATAATAATATTACTTATATATATATTTGTATTTTTATAAAAAGTAAACTAATATAGCGTTGAGCTTTGTTTAAAGATTTCCCTGTGGAACGAACCGGACTTACTAAAAACTACACTACTGTACGATTAGGTACACTGCCTATAAGTGTTGTAGCAAGGTTTAAGTATATCCATTCTATAAATAAATAAATATCTTGTGTAAAATTGTATCGTATTTAATAGTTTTTCCTAGTAAAATATAAACTATTTTTATATACACCTCGCATAACATCAAAAATCCTTGGTACAAAGAATCCTGCCGATATGTTTACTAAGGTGGTTACGACAGAGAAATTGAGGTTTTGCATTACCTCAATTGGTCTTCTCATGAATTGATGAGAGAAGACCCCAGCTAGAGATGTGAATGGTGTTACAAGTTTAACAAGTAGTATTGAAGACCTTTTATCGAAAGTCTACTCATCCGAAGAATGTGTTGAGCGTGCGTGTCCCAAATGGTATTTGGCGGTAATCGAAGGTGGTTTAATGTTCTTGGTTAATTCATTGATATGATTGGAGTTTTGTTCAAAGTCTCCAAGTGGGAGATTTGTTGGAGTATGGAGACATTTATACAAAACGAGAAAAAAAAAACTGTTTCAACACTTGCACGGATTTTGCAGATTTCGGGAAGCGTGAAACAATCAAATGCGACGCATCCAAGGGTGGATGCGGCGCATTCATAGAGCAAAAAAGTCCGAAGGTTTTAGATGCGGAGCATTAAGCTGATACGGTGCATCAGGGGGTCAGATGCGGCGCATCCTCAACTGATGCGGCGCATCTGGTGCTGGTTCTCGAATCTGAAACGTGAAAAGCAAGTGATGCGGCGCATCACACATCAGATGCGGTGCATCTGGTGTCTGGCAGCAAGTTGGCAAGTTGCAACCTTTACATCCGAGAATGCTTTGGCCTCCTTTCACTTTAGGTGCAAAGTTAATCACTTTACACCTAAAATTAGGGCTGTGATCATGCCATTACAAGGTGGAAAGCATGGCTAGTTGGTAAACAAGATGATTACTTGTCATGGTGAAGATTCCTAGCTAGTTGTCATGGTGTTCTTGTTTTCTCCTATATATAGAACTCATTGTATGCAATTGTAACATACCACATACAGATTCTCAGTAATAAACACTCTCTAGTTGCTCTGTGGACTAAAGCAATCACAACGATTGCATATAACCACGTTATATCTTGTGTCGATTTACTTTTTTCGCATTTATATTCTTTCGTTCATTAAGTGGGTGAGTGATCTTGAAGAATCACTTGCGTTGTTTGGGTCCTAATATCCTAACACGGCACACCTGGCTATTGTGATCCTTCTTACCAACATACCGGGATATTGACCAAAGAGTCCGACGTTTATTCATTTGGCGTTGTACTGTTTGAAGTCCTATGTGGCAAGTTATGCATCTTTAAGGATACAGATGGTAAACAACGTTTGTTACCTCAACTAGCCCAGATTTACTATAGAAACGGAACACTAAATCGGATTATTGATCCAACTTTGAGGGAGTACATGGACTCAAACTTCGTGAAAATATTTTCACGTATTGCATATCAGTGTCTGCTGGAAGATCGACAAGGACGGCCTTCAATGGATATTGTGTTACACCAACTTGAGAAAGCGTTAAAACTACTGGTAAGTGTAAGTTTGTTCAACACATTGATTATCATTGCACAGAGTAGAGAAAACTCATGTAATTTGTTCTAACACAAATACAATATTATTGATTATACTTCCAGGTATATTCTAATGGCGATGAGGATAAGAAACTTGAGACCGAATCAGAAGTGACTTTATCTCGGGGGAATTGGAAACCGATATGTTTGCCAGAATCTATCTTTATAATTAACGAGTTTCCAACCTAAAAAGCTCAAGAATAATTATGCATTTTTTAATTCAACGCATTTATACATCCACGTATGACGTATCAAATCTATCTTTATAATTAACGAGTTTCCAACAGCATCTAAAACTGAAAAAATTCAAATCTTCTTATGACAACTATTTTTATTATTAAATACCGAATTGTGAGTCAAACGTTTTTCTATTACAGTATTACTCCTTCTGTGGTCAAATATAATTTATTAGTAACAATCAATTACCAGTATCAGCTAGTTGTATGGGAAATATCCTGGGTTCGAACCCAGGCCACAATTTTTTAATTTATCAAGAAAAGCTGATGGGCCAAGGTTTAAAGTTGTATTGGGTTAAGCAAATCATGTTGGGCCGAGATTCAGCTTTTTATGTTGGGCTGAATTGTTGTTAACGGACTAGAAACAGCAAACAAGGATTAAATATAAATGGGTTTGTAATTTAATCAAGAATGTGTAATCAGCTGGGTGGTTTATGTGTGTGTTAGGGGGGTTTGCGAGAGGTCACGGGTTCGAGTCCCCTCTCGGGCAGCATATTTAATTTTAACACTTCTAAGGTATAATTTGATATAATTACTATTATTATTATTATTATTATTATTATTATTATTACGTTAGTTATTATTATCATTTTTACTAATTTAGTTTACATTATTATAATTAAAATAAATATTATGAGTATTATTATATTCAGTATGAACGCAAGTATTAGTATTAAAGCTATTATTATTATTATTATTATCATTATTAATTTTATATTAACAATATTATCATAATAAATAAATATTTTCTATAAAAGAGTATATTTGTTACAAATACCCTAATATTTCATATAATTATATATATTAAGATTATTTATATAAATATTTACATATTACAAATTATTTATAATATTAAACTATATAAGTATTAACTATTTTAAATATATACAAATTAAATATATAAGATATATAATTTAAGATATAATATATAAATTTATTTGATTACGAATATATGTATTAATATACATATAAATGATATAGGTTCGTGAATCTGAGGCCAACCTTATACTTGATCAATGATGTTATATGTATTTTTACTACAAAATACAGTGTGGTGAGTATATAGTCCCCTTTTAAACTCTAAATATTTTTGGGCTGAGAATTCATGCGCTACTTTTATAAATGATTTACGTTATGGACACAAGTGACTAAAATTACGTTCTACGTTGAGTTGTACCACTGCATATCTCCCTATAACTTGGTAACTATTAATTACATGGGCCAGTGTAAACGCGAAACATCCCCAACCGGGCTGGACGACCAGTTTTCAACGGTTGCACAGTACTTCGTTTAGGTGGCTACACTTGGTACGGTGTAGTGCGATTATATATAAAGGAAATATGTGCTGTTTTATACTTGTAAAGTTTGGTTACCAGGTGCTCAACAAACTTAGAATGTCTTTCATACACTTGCGAGTGTACTATGTTTAAAATATATGAAATCTTGTGGTCCATAGTTATAATGCTGCTAGCATCAAACCTATATATCTCACCAACTTTATGTTGACGTTTTAAAGCATGTTATTCTCAGGTACGAATTAAGTCTTCCGCTGTGCATTTGCTCATTTTAAGGACAGTACTTGGAGTCGAATATCGCAATGGGACCAACTGTTGAAGACTTTGTCCGGGTGGATTAGGACCGGTCCTTTCAGTTGGTATCAGAGCGGTGGTCTTAGCGAACCAGGTCTTGCATTAGTGTGTCTAACTGATAGTTGTTAGGATACATTAATGAGTCTGGACTTTGACCGTGTCTACATGTGAAAAGTTTTGCTTATCATTTCTAGTCGGAATTCATCTGCTTATCATTCTTTAGGAAATTACATGCTTATCATTCCTAGTCTAGACACATCTTACTGCATTGATTGCATGAATAGTGTATAGACAAAATTCATATCTTAGCGCATCCGTAGACTTGCCTGACATATACCGTAAATTCTTCCGTAGTTTACGAAATCATTAGTGCTATATATATAGATATTCTATATAGTTAGAATATCATCCGATATCTAAAAATCATTTCACATCGAAGATCCCTTCCATCCACCAAATTGCCCTCTTGGCGATGAACCTGAAGCACTTACCGGCGAACCTGTTCGAGAAACCATTTTCTCTCTCATTTCTAGAGTATCTCGTCACGATTATATACTATCCCATATTTTGAATCTTGTTCATTCGCTCGCTCCAACCGTCAATCATCCCGGTGTACTAGCAGAAGTTAACGAACTTCGCGCTCGCGTGACGGCTTTAGAGAATATGGTGCGAAGGTTGCAAACACCAGCAGCAGCACCGGCAGTGAAATGTCCCGTTCTTATTGATTAAAAACGTTCCATATTAATTGATTTTGTTGCGAGGTTTTGACCTCTATATGAGACGTTTTTCAAAGACTGCATTCATTTTAAAACAAACCATAACCTTTATTTCATCAATAAAGGTTTAAAAAGCTTTACGTAGATTATCAAATAATGATAATCTAAAATATCCTGTTTACACACGACCATTACATAATGGTTTACAATACAAATATGTTACAACAAAATAAGTTTCTTGAATGCAGTTTTTACATAATATCATACAAGCATGGACTCCAAATCTCGTCCTTATTTAAGTATGCGACAGCGGAAGCTCTTAATAATCACCTGAGAATAAACATGCTTAAAACGTCAACAAAAATGTTGGTGATTTATAGGTTTAACCTATATATATCAAATCATAATAATAGACCACAAGATTTCATATTTCAATACACATCCCATACATAGAGATAAAAATCATTCATATGGTGAACACCTGGTAACCGACATTAACAAGATGCATATATAAGAATATCCCCATCATTCCGGGACACCCTTCGGATATGATATAAATTTCGAAGTACTAAAGCATCCGGTACTTTGGATGGGGTTTGTTAGGCCCAATAGATCTATCTTTAGGATTCGCGTCAATTAGGGTGTCTGTTCCCTAATTCTTAGATTACCAGACTTAATAAAAAGGGGCATATTCGATTTCGATAATTCAACAATAGAATGTAGTTTCACGTACTTGTGTCTATTTTGTAAATCATTTATAAAACCTGCATGTATTCTCATCCCAAAAATATTATATTTTAAAAGTGGGACTATAACTCACTTTCACAGATTTTTACTTCGTCGGGAAGTAAGACTTGGCCACTGGTTGATTCACGAACCTATAACAATATATACATATATATCAAAGTATGTTCAAAATATATTTACAACACTTTTAATATATTTTGATGTTTTAAGTTTATTAAGTCAGCTGTCCTCGTTAGTAACCTACAACTAGTTGTCCACAGTTAGATGTACAGAAATAAATCGATAATATGATCTTGAATCAATCCACGACCCAGTGTATACGTATCTCAGTATTGATTACAACTCAAACTATATATATTTTGGAATCAACCTCAACCCTGTATAGCTAACTCCAACATTCACATATAGAGTGTCTATGGTTGTTCCGAAATATATAAAGATGTGTCGACATGATTGGTCGAAACATTGTATACGTGTCTATGGTATCTCAAGATTATATAATATACAATACAAGTTGATTAAGTTATGGTTGGAATAGATTTGTTACCAATTTTCACGTAGCTAAAATGAGAAAAATTATCCAATCTTGTTTTACCCATAACTTCTTCATTTTAAATCTGTTTTGAGTGAATCAAATTGCTATGGTTTCATATTGAACTCTATTTTATGAATCTAAACAGAAAAAGTATAGGTTTATAGTCAGAAAAATAAGTTACAAGTCATTTTTGTAAAGGTAGTCATTTCAGTCGAAAGAACGACGTCTAGATGACCATTTTAGAAAACATACTTCCACTTTGAGTTTAACCATAATTTTTGGATATAGTTTCATGTTCATAATAAAAATCATTTTCTCAGAATAACAACTTTTAAATCAAAGTTTATCATAGTTTTTAATTAACTAACCCAAAACAGCCCGCGGTGTTACTACGACGGCGTAAATCCGGTTTTACGGTGTTTTTCGTGTTTCCAGGTTTTAAATCATTAAGTTAGCATATCATATAGATATAGAACATGTGTTTAGTTGATTTTAAAAGTCAAGTTAGAAGGATTAACTTTTGTTTGCGAACAAGTTTAGAATTAACTAAACTATGTTCTAGTGATTACAAGTTTAAACCTTCGAATAAGATAGCTTTATATATATGAATTGAATGATGTTATGAACATCATTACTACCTTAAGTTCCTTGGATAAACCTACTGGAAAATAGAAAAATGGATCTAGCTTCAACGGATCCTTGGATGGCTCGAAGTTCTTGAAGCAGAATCATGACACGAAAACAAGTTCAAGTAAGATCATCACTTGAAATAAGATTGTTATAGTTATAGAAATTGAACCAAAGTTTGAATATGATTATTACCTTGTATAAGAATGATAACCTACTGTAAGAAACAAAGATTTCTTGAGGTTGGATGATCACCTTACAAGATTGGAAGTGAGCTAGCAAACTTGAAAGTATTCTTGATTTTATGTAACTAGAACTTGTAGAATATATGAAGAACACTTAGAACTTGAAGATAGAACTTGAGAGAGATCAATTAGATGAAGAAAATTGAAGAATGAAAGTGTTTGTAGGTGTTTTTGGTCGTTGGTGTATGGATTAGATATAAAGGATATGTAATTTTGTTTTCATGTAAATAAGTCATGAATGATTACTCATATTTTTGTAATTTTATGAGATATTTCATGCTAGTTGCCAAATGATGGTTCCCACATGTGTTAGGTGACTCACATGGGCTGCTAAGAGCTGATCATTGGAGTGTATATACCAATAGTACATACATCTAAAAGCTGTGTATTGTACGAGTACGAATACGGGTGCATACGAGTAGAATTGTTGATGAAACTGAACGAGGATGTAATTGTAAGCATTTTTGTTAATTAGAAGTATTTTGATAAGTGTATTGAAGTCTTTCAAAAGTGTATAAATACATATTAAAACACTACATGTATATACATTTTAACTGAGTCGTTAAGTCATCGTTAGTCGTTACATGTAAGTGTTGTTTTGAAACCTTTAGGTTAACGATCTTGTTAAATGTTGTTAACCCAATGTTTATAATATCAAATGAGATTTTAAATTATTATATTATCATGATATTATCATGTATGAATATCTCTTAATATGATATATATACATTAAATGTCTTTACAACGATAATCGTTACATATATGTCTCGTTTAAAAATCATTAAGTTAGTAGTCTTGTTTTTTTACATATGTAGTTCATTGTTAATATACTTAATGATATGTTTACTTATCATAGTATCATGTAAACTATATATATATCCATATATATGTCATCATATAGTTTTTACAAGTTTTAACGTTCGTGAATCACCGGTCAACTTTGGTGGTCAATTGTCTATATGAAACATATTTCAATTAATCAAGTCTTAACAAGTTTGATTGCTTAACATGTTGGAAACATTTAATCATGTAAATATCAATCTCAATTAATATATATAAACATGGAAAATTTCGGGTCACTACAGTACCTACCCGTTAAATAAATTTTGTCCCGAAATTTTAAGCTGTTGAAGGTGTTGACGAATCTTCTGGAAATAGATGCGGGTATTTCTTCTTCATCTGATCTTCACACTCCCAGGTGAACTCGGGTCCTCTACGAGCATTCCATCGAACCTTAACAATTGGTATCTTGTTTTGCTTAAGTCTTTTAACCTCACGATTCATTATTTCGACGGGTTCTTCGATGAATTGAAGTTTTTCGTTGATTTGGATTTCATCTAACGGAATAGTGAGATCTTCTTTAGCAAAACATTTCTTCAAATTCGAGACGTGGAAAGTGTTATGTACATCCGCGAGTTGTTGAGGTAACTCAAGTCGGTAAGCTACTGGTCCGACACGATCAATAATCTTGAATGGTCCAATATACCTTGGATTTAATTTCCCTCGTTTACCAAATCGAACAACGCCTTTCCAAGGTGCAACTTTAAGCATGACCATCTCTCCAATTTCAAATTCTATATCTTTTCTTTTAATGTCAGCGTAGCTCTTTTGTCGACTTTGGGCGGTTTTCAACCGTTGTTGAATTTGGATGATCTTCTCGGTAGTTTCTTGTATAATCTTCGGACCCGTAATCTGTCTATCCCCCACTTCGCTCCAACAAATCGGAGACCTGCACTTTCTACCATAAAGTGCTTCAAACGGCGCCATCTCAATGCTTGAATGGTAGCTGTTGTTGTAGGAAAATTCTGCTAACGGTAGATGTCGATCCCAACTGTTTCCGAAATCAATAACATATGCTGGTAGCATGTCTTCAAGCGTTTGTATCGTCCTTTCGCTCTGCCCATCAGTTTGTGGATGATAGGCAGTACTCATGTCTAGACGAGTTCCTAATGCTTGCTGTAATGTCTGCCAGAATCTTGAAATAAATCTGCCATCCCTATCAGAGATAATAGAGATTGGTATTCCATGTCTGGAGACGACTTCCTTCAAATACAGTCGTGCTAACTTCTCCATCTTGTCATCTTCTCTTATTGGCAGGAAGTGTGCTGATTTGGTGAGACGATCAACTATTACCCAAATAGTATCAAAACCACTTGCAGTCCTTGGCAATTTAGTGATGAAATCCATGGTAATGTTTTCCCATTTCCATTCCGGGATTTCGGGTTGTTGAAGTAGACCTGATGGTTTCTGATGCTCAGCTTTGACCTTAGAACACGTCAAACATTCTCCTACGTATTTAGCAACATCGGCTTTCATACCCGGCCACCAAAAATGTTTCTTGAGATCCTTGTACATCTTCCCCGTTCCAGGATGTATTGAGTATCTGGTTTTATGAGCTTCTCTAAGTACCATTTCTCTCATATCTCCAAATTTTGGTACCCAAATCCTTTCAGCCCTATACCGGGTTCCGTCTTCCCGAATATTAAGATGCTTCTCCGATCCTTTGGGTATTTCACCCTTTAAATTTCCCTCTTTTAAAACTCCTTGTTGCGCCTCCTTTATTTGAGTAGTAAGGTTATTATGAATCATTATATTCATAGATTTTACTCGAATGGGTTCTCTATCCTTCCTACTCAAGGCATCGGCTACCACATTTGCCTTCCCCGGGTGGTAACGAATCTCAAAGTCGTAATCATTCAATAATTCAATCCACCTACGCTGCCTCATATTCAGTTGTTTCTGATTAAATATGTGTTGAAGACTTTTGTGGTCGGTATATATAATACTTTTGACCCCATATAAGTAGTGCCTCCAAGTCTTTAATGCAAAAACAACCGCGCCTAATTCCAAATCATGCGTCGTATAATTTTGTTCATGAATCTTCAATTGTCTAGACGCATAAGCAATCACCTTCGTTCGTTGCATTAATACACAACCGAGACCTTGCTTTGATGCGTCACAATAAATCACAAAATCATCATTCCCTTTAGGCAATGACAATATAGGTGCCGTAGTTAGCTTTTTCTTCAATAACTGAAACGCTTTCTCTTGTTCATCATTCCATTCAAATTTCTTCCCTTTATGCGTTAATGCAGTCAAGGGTTTTGCTATTCTGGAAAAGTCTTGGATGAACCTTCTGTAGTAACCAGCTAGTCCTAAAAACTGGCGTATGTGTTTCGGAGTTTTTGGGGTTTCCCACTTTTTAACAGTTTCTATCTTTGCCGGATCCACCTTAATACCTTCTTTGTTCACTATGTGATCGAGGAATTGAACTTCTTCCAACCAAAATGCACACTTTGAAAACTTAGCGTACAATTCTTCCTTCCTCAATACTTCTAACACCTTTCTCAAATGTTCACCTCGTTCTTGATCATTCTTTGAGTAAATAAGTATGTCATCAATGAAAACAATGACAAACTTGTCAAGGTATGGTCCACACACTCGGTTCATAAGGTCCATGAACACAGCTGGTGCATTAGTTAAACCAAACGGCATGACCATAAACTCGTAATGACCGTAACGTGTTCTGAAAGCAGTCTTTGGAATATCATCTTCTTTCACCCGCATTTGATGATACCCGGAACGTAAGTCAATCTTTGAATAAACAGACGATCCTTGTAGTTGATCAAATAAGTCGTCGATTCTCGGTAGTGGGTAGCGGTTCTTGATGGTAAGTTTTTTCAACTCTCGGTAGTCGATACACAACCTGAATGTACCATCTTTCTTCTTGACAAACAAAACAGGAGCTCCCAACGGTGATGTGCTTGGTCGAATGAAACCACGCTCTAAAAGTTCTTGTAATTGGCTTTGCAGTTCTTTCATCTCGCTGGGTGCGAGTCTGTAAGGAGCACGAGCTATTGGTGCAGCTCCTGGTACAAGATCTATTTGAAATTCAATGGATCGATGTGGGGGTAATCCCGGTAATTCTTTCGGAAATACATCGGGAAATTCTTTTGCAATGGGAACATCATTGATGCTCTTTTCTTCAGTTTGTACTTTCTCGACGTGTGCTAGAACAGCATAGCAACCTTTTCTTATTAGTTTTTGTGCCTTCAAATTACTAATAAGATGTAGCTTCGTGTTGCCCTTTTCTCCGTACACCATTAAGGGTTTTCCTTTTTCTCGTATAATGCGAATTGCATTTTTGTAACAAACGATCTCTGCTTTCACTTCTTTCAACCAGTCCATACCGATTATCACATCAAAACTCCCTAACTCTACTGGTATCAAATCAATCTTAAATGTTTCGCTAACCAGTTTAATTTCTCGATTCCGACATATATTATATGCTGAAATTAATTTACCATTTGCTAATTCGAGTAAAAATTTACTATCCAAAGGCGTCAATGGACAACTTAATTTAGCACAAAAATCTCTACTCATATAGCTTCTATCCGCACCCGAATCAAATAAAACGTAAGCAGATTTATTGTCAATAAGAAACGTACCCGTAACAAGCTCCGGGTCTTCCTGTGCCTCTGCCGCATTAATATTAAAAACTCTTCCGCGGCCTTGTCCATTCGTGTTCTCCTGGTTCGGGCAATTTCTAATAATGTGGCCCGGTTTTACACATTTATAACAAACTACATTGGCATAACTTGCTCCGACACTACTTGCTCCGCCATTACTCATTCCGACACCATTTGTTCCTTTCGTTCTATTAACCCCTGGTCCGTAGACCTCACACTTCGCCGCGCTATGACCATTTCTTTTACACTTGTTGCAAAATTTGGTGCAGAACCCCGAGTGATACTTTTCACACCTTTGGCATAGCTGCTTCTGATTGTTGTTGTTGTTGCGGTTATTATTGTTGTTGGGATGATTGTTGTAGTTGTTGTTGTTGTTGTTGTTGTTGTTGGGCCGTTTGTTGTAGTTGCGATTGATATTGCGATTGTTGGGGTAATTGTTGCGATTATTGTTGTAATTGCTGTTGTTGTTGTATCGGTAATTCTTATCACCGTTTTCCTCCCACTTTCTTTTGACTTGCTTCACATTGGCCTCTTCAGCAGTCTGTTCTTTAATTCTTTCTTCAATCTGGTTCACTAGTTTGTGAGCCATTCTACATGCCTGTTGTATGGAGGCGGGCTCGTGTGAACTTATATCTTCTTGGATTCTTTCCGGTAATCCTTTCACAAACGCGTCGATCTTCTCTTCCTCATCTTCGAATGCTCCCGGACACAATAGGCATAATTCTGTGAATCGTCTTTCGTACGTGGTAATATCAAATCCTTGGGTTCGTAACCCTCTAAGTTCTGTCTTGAGCTTATTGACCTCAGTTCTGGGACGGTACTTCTCGTTCATCAAGTGCTTGAATGCTGACCACGGTAGTGCGTACGCATCGTCTTGTCCCACTTGCTCTAGATAGGTATTCCACCATGTTAACACAGAACCTGTGAAGGTATGCGTAGCGTACTTCACTTTGTCCTCTTCAGTACACTTACTTATGGCAAACACCGATTCGACCTTCTCGGTCCACCGTTTCAATCCGATCGGTCCTTCGGTTCCATCAAATTCTAAAGGTTTGCAGGCAGTGAATTCTTTGTAGGTGCATCCTACACGATTTCCTGTACTGCTAGATCCAAGGTTATTGTTGGTATGTAGCGCAGCCTGTACTGCGGCTATGTTTGAAGCTAGAAAAGTACGGAATTCCTCTTCATTCATATTCACGGTGTGTCGAGTAGTCGGTGCCATTTCCTTCAAAATAGTCAAATGGAACAAGTTAATCATACAGAATATTAAGAGTAGTTAATAGTATTTCGTAGCATAATATGAACTCATTTATAAAAGCTTTTTCTTCATATTAGCGTTTTATAAGTTTAAATTCGGGTAGTACCTACCCGTTAAGTTCATACTTAGTAGCTAATATACAATTCAACTACTATAATTCTATATGAAAAACTGATTATAATAATATTTCGCGTTCAAACTTTTTCACAATATTTTACAAACTTACAATACCGCTTATTTTACATATAGCATGAAATATAGCACACAATAAATTTGATACAAGATGGTTGTGAAGATAATTCTAGCTAGTACACAAGTCGTTCAGCAAAGGCAATAAAGACACGTAATTCATACGTCCAGAAACAAGTCATGCATTCTGGTTTTACTAGGATTACTTCCCATCCTTGGTCTTGTGGAACATAACCATTATGGCCGTTGATAAGACAGCGTGTTGTAACATCGTCAAAGGGACGAGGGTTACGTAATGTCCAACAGTCCCGTAACAATCTAAAAACCTCATTTCTTACCCCAATTACCGACTCCGTCACTTGTGGGAACGTTTTGTTTAATAGTTGTAGCCCGATGTTCTTGTTCTCACTTTGGTGAGAAGCGAACATTACTAATCCGTAAGCATAACATGCTTCTTTATGTTGCATCTTAGCCGCTTTTTCTAAATCACGAAGTCCAATATTCGGATATTTTGAGTCAAAATAATTTCTTAACCCATTGCGTAAAATAGCATTTGGGTTCCCCGCAATATATGCGTCAAAGTAAACACATCGTAACTTATGGATTTCCCAATGTGATATCCCCCATCTTTCGAACGAAAGCCTTTTATAAACCAAGGCATTCTTGGAACGTTCTTCGAATGTCTTACAAACTGATCTCGCCTTAAATAGTTGTGCCGAAGAATTCTGACCGACTCTAGACAAGATTTCATCAATCATGTCTCCGGGTAGGTCTCTTAAAATATTGGGTTGTCTATCGATTTTGTGTTTTTATACTGTAAAATAGACAAGAGTTAGATTCATAAAAAAAAATACTTATTAATACAAGCAATTTTTACATATATCTTAAAGCATAAGCACACTATATTACATATATTACACCACACGAATACAACTATCTTATTCCGAATCGCTTGTTTCTTCTTTTTCGGTTTTGGTTCGTTTTGCCAAGTTTCTAGGGATATATGATGTTCCCCTAATACGAGCCGTCGTTTTCCACATTGGTTTAGAAAAACCTGGTAGTTTAGAGGTTCCCGGGTCATTGTTACAACTTAAGGACTTCGGGGGTTGACGATACATATAAAGTTCATCGGGGTTGGAATTAGATTTCTCTATTTTTATGCCCTTTCCCTTATTATTTTCTTTTGCCTTTTTAAATTCAGTTGGGGTAATTTCTATAACATCATCGGAATTCTCGTCGGAATCCGATTCATCGGAGAATTGGTAATCCTCCCAATATTTTGCTTCCTTGGCGGAAACACCATTGACCATAATTAACCTTGGTCGGTTGGTTGAGGATTTTCTTTTACTTAACCGTTTTATTATTTCCCCCACCGGTTCTATTTCTTCATCCGGTTCCGATTCTTCTTCCGGTTCCGACTCTTCTTCCGGTTCCTCTTCGGGAACTTGTGAATCAGTCCACGAATCATTCCAATTTACATTTGACTCTTCATTATTATTAGGTGAGTCAATGGGACTTGTTCTAGAGGTAGACATCTATCACATAATATCAAACGCGTTAAGAGATTAATATATCACATAATATTCATATGTTAAAAATATATAGTTTCCAACAAAATTTGTTAAGCAATCATTTTTCAAGTAAACACGGTCGAAGTCCAGACTCACTAATGCATCCTAACAAACTCGATAAGACACACTAATGCAAAATTCTGGTTCTCTAAGACCAACGCTCGGATACCAACTGAAATGTCCCGTTCTTATTGATTAAAAATGTTCCATATTAATTGATTTCGTTGCGAGGTTTTGACCTCTATATGAGACGTTTTTCAAAGACTGCATTCATTTTAAAACAAACCATAACCTTTATTTCATCAATAAAGGTTTAAAAAGCTTTACGTAGATTATCAAATAATGATAATCTAAAATATCCTGTTTACACACGACCATTACATAATGGTTTACAATACAAATATGTTACAACAAAATAAGTTTCTTGAATGCAGTTTTTACATAATATCATACAAGCATGGACTCCAAATCTCGTCCTTATTTAAGTATGCGATAGCGGAAGCTCTTAATAATCACCTGAGAATAAACATGCTTAAAACGTCAACAAAAATGTTGGTGAGTTATAGGTTTAACCTATATATATCAAATCATAATAATAGACCACAAGATTTCATATTTCAATACACATCCCATACATAGAGATAAAAATCATTCATATGGTGAACACCTGGTAACCGACATTAACAAGATGCATATATAAGAATATCCCCATCATTCCGGGACACCCTTCGGATATGATATAAATTATGAAGTACTAAAGCATCCGGTACTTTGGATGGGGTTTGTTAGGCCCAATAGATCTATCTTTAGGATTCGCGTCAATTAGGGTTTCTGTTCCCTAATTCTTAGATTACCAGACTTAATAAAAAGGGGCATATTCGATTTTGATAATTCAACCATAGAATGTAGTTTCACGTACTTGTGTCTATTTTGTAAATCATTTATAAAACCTGCATGTATTCTCATCCCAAAAATATTATATTTTAAAAGTGGGACTATAACTCACTTTCACAGATTTTTACTTCGTCGGGAAGTAAGACTTGGCCACTGGTTGATTCACGAACCTATAACAATATATACATATATATCAAAGTATGTTCAAAATATATTTACAACACTTTTAATATATTTTGATGTTTTAAGTTTATTAAGTCAGCTGTCCTCGTTAGTAACCTACAACTAGTTGTCCACAGTTAGATGTACAGAAATAAATCGATAAATATTATCTTGAATCAATCCACGACCCAGTGTATACGTATCTCAGTATTGATCACAACTCAAACTATATATATTTTGGAATCAACCTCAACCCTGTATAGCTAACTCCAACATTCACATATAGAGTGTCTATGGTTGTTCCGAAATATATATAGATGTGTCGACATGATATGTCGAAACATTGTATACGTGTCTATGGTATCTCAAGATTACATAATATACAATACAAGTTGATTAAGTTATGGTTGGAATAGATTTGTTACCAATTTTCACGTAGCTAAAATGAGAAAAATTATCCAATCTTGTTTTACCCATAACTTCTTCATTTTAAATCCGTTTTGAACTCTATTTTATGAATCTAAACAGAAAAAGTATAGGTTTATAGTCAGAAAAATAAGTTACAAGTCGGTTTTGTAAAGGTAGTCATTTCAGTCGAAAGAACGACGTCTAGATGACCATTTTAGAAAACATACTTCCACTTTGAGTTTAACCATAATTTTTGGATATAGTTTCATGTTCATAATAAAAATCATTTTCTCAGAATAACAACTTTTAAATCAAAGTTTATCATAGTTTTTAAATAACTAACCCAAAACAGCCCGCGGTGTTACTACGACGGCGTAAATCCGGTTTTACGGTATTTTTCGTGTTTCCAGGTTTTAAATCATTAAGTTAGCATATCATATAGATATAGAACATGTGTTTAGTTGATTTTAAAAGTCAAGTTAGAAGGATTAACTTTTGTTTTTAGAATTAACTAAACTATGTTCAAGTGATTACAAGTTTAAACCTTCGAATAAGATAGCTTTATATATATGAATTGAATGATGTTATGAACATCATTACTACCTTAAGTTCCTTGGATAAACCTACTGGAAAATAGAAAAATGGATCTAGCTTCAACGGATCCTTGGATGGCTCGAAGTTCTTGAAGCAGAATCATGACACGAAAACAAGTTCAAGTAAGATCATCACTTGAAATAAGATTGTTATAGTTATAGAAATTGAACCAAAGTTTGAATATGATTATTACCTTGTATTAGAATGATAACCTACTGTAAGAAACAAAGATTTCTTGAGGTTGGATGATCACCTTACAAGATTGGAAGTGAGCTAGCAAACTTGAAAGTATTCTTGATTTTATGTAACTAGAACTTGTAGAATATATGAAGAACACTTAGAACTTGAAGATAGAACTTGAGAGAGATCAATTAGATGAAGAAAATTGAAGAATGAAAGTATTTGTAGGTGTTTTTGGTCGTTGGTGTATGGATTAGATATAAAGGATATGTAATTTTGTTTTCATGTAAATAAGTCATGAATGATTACTCATATTTTTGTAATTTTATGAGATATTTCATGCTAGTTGCCAAATGATGGTTCCCACATGTGTTAGGTGACTCACATGGGCTGCTAAGAGCTGATCATTGGAGTGTATATACCAATAGTACATACATCTAAAAGCTGTGTATTGTACGAGTACGAATACGGGTGCATACGAGTAGAATTGTTGATGAAACTGAACGAGGATGTAATTGTAAGCATTTTTGTTAATTAGAAGTATTTTGATAAGTGTATTGAAGTCTTTCAAAAGTGTATAAATACATATTAAAACACTACATGTATATACATTTTAACTGAGTCGTTAAGTCATCGTTAGTCGTTACATGTAAGTGTTGTTTTGAAACCTTTAGGTTAACGATCTTGTTAAATGTTGTTAACCCAATGTTTATAATATCAAATGAGATTTTAAATTATTATATTATCATGATATTATCATGTATGAATATCTCTTAATATGATATATATACATTAAATGTTTTTACAACGATAATCGTTACATATATGTCTCGTTTAAAAATCATTAAGTTAGTAGTCTTGTTTTTTTACATATGTAGTTCATTGTTAATATACTTAATGATATGTTTACTTATAATAGTATCATGTTAACTATATATATATCCATATATATGTCATCATATAGTTTTTACAAGTTTTAACGTTCGTGAATCACCGGTCAACTTTGGTGGTCAATTGTCTATATGAAACATATTTCAATTAATCAATTCCTAACAAGTTTGATTGCTTAACATGTTGGAAACATTTAATCATGTAAATATCAATCTCAATTAATATATATAAACATGGAAAAGTTCGGGTCACTAAAGGCAGCATAATCCGTACCACCATAATCAACGCCAACAGTACCCTTATCACCCTCAACCACAACCGCGTCGTAAACCTCAACATCATAATCTGTGCCTCGGATATCAACATCACACGCCTCAATATCACTATCTGTACTTCGAGTATGATCTTTGTTCTACATATTGTTCTACATCGATTATCTTCGCTTTACATATCGTTCTACCTCATTTATCTTCGTTCGACATGACGATTATGTAATCTCTAATGTTTTAGAGATCATGTAATCAAGTACTATCGATAAATCGAATGAGTATAATATCTTATTGACTCATTAAATTCATAATTACATTCGAAGAAAATATATATGTAAGTATATTTTCATAAAGATTGTAATCAAAAATTCTTTCGTACAAACTATTAATGATGAAAATATTTTAACGGGTAGGTAGTACCCGAGGAATATTTAGATTTCACATTAATAAGTTACACTGTACATTCTTCAAATCTAATTCAACAGCCATTTACTATACTACTTACAACTACCAATATACGTATCCGTTCACCACAGAACAACCATTTCCATTCAAATTACATATTTGGATTTTGACCTATCAGAATCCAACAAGTGGCATAACGAAGAAAACATCGGACAAAATAAAAAGTGCTAGAAACAAACGGATTAACTAATTGAAATATTGTTAAGATTCCACACTAACTGTTCCTAGCTAACTGTTCCCAGCTAACTGTTAATTTCGTATTACATTTTATCGCAATTTAATTTATTGTCATTTAATTTCTGTTATTTACTTTTATGCACTTTAAATCGTGACACATGTACACAATACGTCGGATTAATTCTGAGACAATACGTTGTACACGGGTCATGATATATATTTATTTATTTTACGCACTTTAAATAACGGGACACGTATATAAGGTTTCGACCTATCATATCGACCCATCTATATATGTAACGACCCTGGAATTTTCAACGTTATTTTATTAATAATTATTATTATTAATACGCGTGTTTAAACGAATGTACATTATTACTTTTACATGTTGCCATGATTGCCCGAACTTGACTTTTAAGTGCCCGAAACGTCTTTGTGACACCCGGAACTTTCACGAATAATATTTTTAGATATTATTTACATTCATGATTAAATTTATTAATCATTTTAATTAACTAAGACTATTAGTTAGTTACTTGGGCTTTAATTGGATTAACTTGTGAATTATTGGACTTGGGCTTGTTTAAAGCTAATGGACTCTTGAACTTGGGCTTATTGTAGTGACCCGAACTTTTCCATGTTTATATATATATTAAATGAAATTGTTATTTACATAATTAAGTGTTTCCAACATGTTAAGCAATCAAACTTGTTAAGAATTGATTAATTGAAATATGTTTCATATAGACAATTGACCACCCAATTTGCCCGGTGATTCACGAACGTTAAAACTTGTAAAAACTATATGATGACATATATATGGATATATATATAGTTAATATGATACTATGATAAGTAAACATATCATTAAGTATATTAACAATGAACTACATATGTAGAAACAAGACTACTAACTTAATGATTTTTAAACGAGACATATATGTAACGATTATCGTTGTAAAGACATTTAATGTATATATATATCATATTAAGAGATATTCATACATGATAATATCATGATAATATAATAATTTAAAATCTCATTTGATATTATAAACATTGGGTTAACAACATTTAACAAGATCGTTAACCTAAAGGTTTCAAAACAACACTTACATGTAACGACTAACGATGACTTAACGACTCAGTTAAAATGTATATACATGTAGTGTTTTAATATGTATTTATACACTTTTGAAAGACTTCAATACACCTATCAAAATACTTATACTTAATAAAAATGCTTACAATTACATCCTCGTTCAGTTTCATCAACAATTCTACTCGTATGCACCCGTATTCGTACTCGTACAATACACAGCTTTTAGATGTATGTACTATTGGTATATACACTCCAATGATCAGCTCTTAGCAGCCCATGTGAGTCACCTAACACATATGGGAACCATCATTTGGCAACTAGCATGAAATATCTCATAAAATTACAAAAATATGAGTAATCATTCATGACTTATTTACATAAAAACAAAATTACATATCCTTTATATCTAATCCATACACCAACGACCAAAAACACCTACAAACACTTTCATTCTTCAATTTTCTTCATCTAATTGATCTCTCTCAAGTTCTATCTTCAAGTTCTAAGTGTTCTTCATATATTCTACAAGTTCTAGTTACATAAAATCAAGAATACTTTCAAGTTTGCTAGCTCACTTCCAATCTTGTAAGGTGATCATCCAACCTCAAGAAATCTTTGTTTCTTACAGTAGGTTATCATTCTAATATAAGGTAATAATCATATTCAAACTTTGGTTCAATTTCTATAACTATAACAATCTTATTTCAAGTGATGATCTTACTTGAACTTGTTTTCGTGTCATGATTCTGCTTCAAGAACTTCGAGCCATCCAAGGATCCGTTGAAGCTAGATCCATTTTTCTCTTTTCCAGTAGTTTTATCCAAGGAACTTAAGGTAGTAATGATGTTCATAACATCATTCGATTCATACATATAAAGCTATCTTATTCGAAGGTTTAAACTTGTAATCACTAGAACATAGTTTAGTTAATTCTAAACTTGTTCGCAAACAAAAGTTAATCCTTCTAACTTGACTTTTAAAATCAACTAAACACATGTTCTATATCTATATGATATGCTAACTTAATGATTTAAAACCTGGAAAAACGAAAAACACCGTAAAATCGGATTTACGCCGTCGTAGTAACACCGCGGGCTGTTTTGGGTTAGTTAATTAAAAACTATGATAAACTTTGATTTAAAAGTTGTTATTCTGAAAAAATGATTTTTATTATGAACATGAAACTATATCCAAAAATTATGGTTAAACTCAAAGTGGAAGTATGTTTTCTAAAATGGTCATCTAGACGTCGTTCTTTCGATTGAAATGACTACCTTTACAAAAATGACTTGTAACTTATTTTTCTGACTATAAACCTATACTTTTTCTGTTTAGATTCATAAAATAGAGTTCAATATAAAACCATAGCAATTTGATTCACTCAAAACGGATTTAAAATGAAGAAGTTATGGGTAAACAAGATTGGATAATTTTTCTCATTTTAGCTACGTGAAAATTGGTAACAAGTCTATTCCAACCATAACTTAATCAACTTGTATTGTATATTATGTAATCTTGAGATACCATAGACACGTATACAATGTTTCGACCTATAATGTTGACACATCTATATATATTTCGGAACAACCATAGACACTCTATATGTGAATGTTGGAGTTAGCTATACAGGGTTGAGGTTGATTCCAAAATATATATAGTTTGAGTTGTGATAAATACTGAGATACGTATATACTGGGTCGTGGATTGATTCAAGATAATATTTATCGATTTATTTCTGTACATCTAACTGTGGACAACTAGTTGTAGGTTACTAACGAGGACAGCTGACTTAATAAACTTAAAACATTAAAATATATTAAAAGTGTTGTAAATATATTTTGAACATACTTTGATATATATGTATATATTGTTATAGGTTCGTGAATCAACCAGTGACCAAGTCTTACTTCCCGATGAAGTAAAAATCTGTAAAAGTGAGTTATAGTCCCACTTTTAAAATATAATATTTTTGGGATGAGAATACATGCAGGTTTTATAAATGATTTACAAAATAGACACAAGTACGTGAAACTACATTCTATGGTTGAATTATCGAAATCGAATATGCCCCTTTTTATTAAGTCTGGTAATCTAAGAATTAGGGAACAGACACCCTAATTGACGCGAATCCTAAAGATAGATCTATTGGGCCTAACAAACCCCATCCAAAGTACCGGATGCTTTAGTACTTCAAAATTTATATCATATCCTAAGGGTGTCCCAGAATGATGGGGATATTCTTATATATATGCATCTTGTTAATGTCGGTTACCAGGTGTTCACCATATGAATGATTTTTATCTCTATGTATGGGATGTGAACTGAAATATGAAATCTTGTGGTCTATTGTTACGATTTGATATATATAGGTTAAACCTATAACTCACCAACATTTTTGTTGACGTTTAAAGCATGTTTATTCTCAGGTGAATACTAAGAGCTTCCGCTATTGCATACTAAAATAAGGACAAGATTTGGAGTCCATGTTTGTATGATATTGTGTAAAAACTGCATTCAAGAAACTGATTTCGATGTAACATATTTGTATTGTAAACCATTATGTAATGGTCGTGTGTAAACAGGATATTTTAGATTATCAATATTTGATAATCTACGTAAAGCTTTTTAAACCTTTATTTATGAAATAAAGGTTATGGTTTGTTTTAAAAATGAATGCAGTCTTTGAAAAACGTCTCATATAGAGGTCAAAACCTCGCAACAAAATCAATTAATATGGAACGTTTTTAATCAATAAGAACGGGACATTTCAGTTGGTATCCGAGCGTTGGTCTTAGAGAACCAGAATTTTGCATTAGTGTGTCTTATCGAGTTTGTTAGGATGCATTAGTGAGTCTGGACTTCGACCGTGTTTACTTGAAAAATGATTGCTTAACAAATTTTGTTGGAAACTATATATTTTTAACATGTGAATATTATGTGATATATTAATCTCTTAACGCGTTTGATATTATGTGATAGATGTCTACCTCTAGAACAAGTCCCATTGACTAACCTAATAATAATGAAGAGTCAAATGTAAATTGGAATGATTCGTGGACTGATTCACAAGTTCCCGAAGAGGAACCGGAAGAAGAGTCGGAACCGGAAGAAGAATCGGAACCGGAAGAAGAATCGGAACCGGATGAAGAAATAGAACCGGTGGGGAAAATAATAAAACGGTTAAGTAAAAGAAAATCCTCAACCAACCGACCAAGGTTAATTATGGTCAATGGTGTTTCCGCCAAGGAAGCAAAATATTGGGAGGATTACCAATTCTCCGATGAATCGGATTCCGACGAGAATTCCGATGATGTTATAGAAATTACCCCAACTGAATTTAAAAAGGCAAAAGAAAATAATAAGGGAAAGGGCATAAAAATAGAGAAATCTAATTCCAACCCCGATGAACTTTATATGTATCGTCAACCCCCGAAGCCCTTAAGTTGTAACAATGACCCGGGAACCTCTAAACCACCAGGTTTTTCTAAACCAATGTGGAAAACGACGGCTCGTATTAGGAGAACATCATATATCCCTAGAAACTTGGCAAAACGAACCAAAACCGAAGAAGAAGAAACGAGCGAGTCAGAATAAGATAGTTGTATTCGTGTGGTGTAATATATGTAATATAGTGTGCTTATGCTTTATGATATATGTAAAAATTGCTTGTATTAATAAGTAATTTTTTTTATGAATCTAACTCTTGTCTATTTTACAGTTTAAAAACACAAAATGGATAGACAACCCAATATTTTAAGAGACCTACCCGGAGACACGATTGATGAAATCTTGTCTAGAGTCGGTCAGAATTCCTCGGCACAACTATTTAAGGCGAAATCAGTTTGTAAGACATTTGAAGAACGTTCCAAGAATGTCTTGTTTTATAAGAGACTTTCAAATGGGGGATATCACATTGGGAAACCCATAAGTTACGATGTGTTTACTTTGACGCATATATTGCGAGGAACCCAAATGCTATTTTACGTAACGGGTTAAGAAATTATTTTGACTCAATGTATCCGAATATAGGACTTCATGATTTAGAAAAAGCAGCTAACATGCAACATAAAGAAGCATGCTATGCTTACGGGTTAGTAATGTTCGCTTCTCACCAAAGTGAGAACAAGAACATCGGGCTACAACTATTAAACAAAACGTTCCCACAAGTAACGAAGTCGGTAATTGGGGTAAGAAATGAGGTTTTTAGATTGTTACGGGACTGTTGGACATTACGTAACCCTCGTCCCTTTGACGACATTACAACACGCTGTCTTATCAACGGCCATAACGGTTATGTTCCACAAGACCAAGGATGGGAAGTAATCCTAGTAAAACCAGAATGCATGACTTGTTTCTGGACGTATGAATTACGTGTCTTTATTGCCTTTGCTGAACGACTTGTGTACTAACTAGAATTATCTTCACAACCATCTTGTATCAAATTTATTGTGTGCTATATTTCATGCTATATGTAAAATAAGCGGTATTGTAAGTTTGTAAAATATTGTGTAAAAGTTTGAACGCGAAATATTATTATAATCAGTTTTTCATATAGAATTGTAGTAGTTGAATTGTATATTAGCTACTAAGTATGAACTTAACGGGTAGGTACTACCCGAATTTAAACTTATAAAACGCTAATATGAAGAAAAAGCTTTTATAAATGAGTTCATATTATGCTACGAAATACTATTAACTACTCTTAATATTCTGTATGATTAACTTGTTCCATTTGACTATTTTGAAGGAAATGGCACCGACTACTCGACACACCGTGAATATGAATGAAGAGGAATTCCGTACTTTTCTAGCTTCAAACATAGCCGCAGTACAGGCTGCGCTACATACCAACAATAACCTTGGATCTAGCAGTACAGGAAATCGTGTAGGATGCACCTACAAAGAATTTACTGCCTGCAAACCTTTAGAATTTGATGGAACCGAAGGACCGATCGGATTGAAACGGTGGATCGAGAAGGTCGAATCGGTGTTTGCCATAAGTAAGTGTACTGAAGAGGACAAAGTGAAGTACGCTACGCATACCTTCACAGGTTCTGCGTTAACATGGTGGAATACCTATCTAGAGCAAGTGGGACAAGATGATGCGTACGCACTACTGTGGTCAGCATTCAAGCACTTGATGAACGAGAAGTACCGTCCCAGAACCGAGGTCAATAAGCTCAAGACATAACTTAGAGGGTTATGAACCCAAGGATTTGATATTACCACGTACGAAAGGCGATTCACAGAATTGTGCCTATTGTGTCCGGGAGCGTTCGAAGATGAGGAAGAGAAGATCGACGCGTTTGTGAAAGGATTACCGGAAAGAATCCAAGAAGATATAAGTTCACACGAGCCCGCCTCCATACAACAGGCATGTAGAATGGCTCACAAACTAGTGAACCAGATTGAGGAAAGAATTAAAGAACAGACGGCTGAAGAGGCCAATGTGAAGCAAGTCAAAAGAAAGTGGGAGGAAAACGGTGATAAGAATCACCAATACAACAACAACAGCAATTACAATAATAATTGTAGTGACCCGAACTTTTCCATGTTTATATATATTAATTGAGATTGATATTTACATGATTAAATGTTTCCAACATGTTAAGCAATCAAACTTGTTAAGACTTGATTAATTGAAATATGTTTCATATAGACAATTGACCACCCAAGTTGACCGGCGATTCACGAACGTTAAAACTTGTAAAAATGACATGACGATATATATATGGATATACATATGGTTAACATGAGATTATGATAAGTAAGTATCTCCATAAGTATATTAACAATGAGTTATATACATATAAACAAGACTACTAACTTAAGGATTTCGAAACGAGACATATATGTAACGATTATCGTTGTAACGACATTTAAATGTATATATATATATATATCATATTAAGATATATTAATATATCATAATATCATGATAATATAATAATTTAACATCTCATTAGATATAATAAATAATGGGTTAACAGCATTAATTGAGATCGTTAACTTAAAGGTTTCAAAACAACACTTACATGTAACGACTAACGATGACTTAACGACTCAGTTAAAATGTATATACATGTAGTGTATTTAGATGTATTAAAATACTTTTGGAAGACTTCAAGACATATATCAAAACACTCATACTTAACGAAAATGGTTAAAGTTACTTTCACATTCTTTTCTTTCATCAAGAATTCTAGTCGTATTTTTACCCGTATTATACACAGCTTCAAAACGTACTTACTATGGGTATATACCAATAGGAACTAGCATGGGATTCCACTCTTGATTATGTCATGTATGACTAATCAATTTTAACTTCTACCATGAGCTAGTCAACTAACTAGAACTCCTTTTAACCCCACTCACCACTCACCAATTACCACTCATCATTCACTCCATTTCACTTCCAATTCTCTTTCTAATTCTCTCTCAACACACCCACACTATTATGAATGTATTTTTCCAGTAATTAATCATCATCTTCATCAAAAATCACTTCAAGAATCAAGCTATAATCATCATAGGAAGAACACTTCAAGAACACTTCAAAAATCCCTTCAAGTTTACTAATTTACTTCCAAGCTTTCTAATCCATTCCAAGTAATCATCTAAGATCAAGAAACCTTTGTTATATACAGTAGGTTATCTTTCTTATTCAAGGTAATATTCATATTCAAACTTTGATTCAATTTCTATAACTATAAACTATCTTAATTCGAGTAAAAATCTTACTTGAACTTGTTTTTGTGTCATGATCCTACTTCAAGAACTTTCAAGCCATCCAAGATCCTTTGAAGCTAGATCATTTCTTGTCACTTCCAGTAGGTTTAACTACTAAACTTGAGGTAGTAATGATGTTCATAACATCATTCGATTCATATATATAAAACTATTTTATTCGAAGGTTTAAACTCGTAATCACTAGAACATAGTTTAGTTAATTCTAAACTTGTTCGCAAACAAAAGTTAATCCTTCTAACTTGACTTTTAAAATTAACTAAACACATGTTCTATATCTATATGATATGCTAACTTAATGATTTAAAACCTGGAAACACGAAAAACACCGTAAAACCGGATTTACGCCGTCGTAGTAACACCGCGGGCTGTTTTGGGTTAGTTAATTAAAAACTATGATAAACTTTGATTTAAAAGTTGTTATTCTGAGAAAATGATTTTTATTATGAACATGAAACTATATCCAAAAATTATAGTTAAACTCAAAGTGGAAGTATGTTTTCTAAAATGGTCATCTAGACGTCGTTCTTTCGACTGAAATGACTACCTTTACAAAAACGACTTGTAACTTATTTTTCTGACTATAAACCTATACTTTTTCTGTTTAGATTCATAAAATAGAGTTTAATATGAAACCATAGCAATTTGATTCACTCAAAACGGATTTAAAATGAAGAAGTTATGGGTAAAACAAGATTGGATAATTTTTCTCATTTTAGCTACGTGAAAATTGGTAACAAATATATTCCAACCATAACTTAATCAACTTGTATTGTATATTATGTAATCTTGAGATACCATAGACACGTATACAATGTTTCGACCTATCATGTCGACACATCTATATATATTTCGGAACAACCATAGACACTCTATATGTGAATGTTGGAGTTAGCTATACAGGGTTGAGGTTGATTCCAAAATATGTATAGTTTGAGTTGTGATCAATACTGAGATACGTATACACTGGGTCGTGGATTGATTCAAGATAATATTTATCGATTTATTTCTGTATATCTAACTGTGGACAACTAGTTGTAGGTTACTAACGAGGACAGCTGACTTAATAAACTTAAAACATCAAAATATATTAAAAGTGTTGTAAATATATTTTGAACATACTTTGATATATATGTATATATTGTTATAGGTTCGTGAATCAACCAGTGGCCAAGTCTTACTTCCCGACGAAGTAAAAATCTGTGAAAGTGAGTTATAGTCCCACTTTTAAAATTTAATATTTTTGGGATGAGAATACATGCAGGTTTTATAAATGATTTACAAAATAGACACAAGTACGTGAAACTACATTCTATGGTTGAATTATCGAAATCGAATATGCCCCTTTTTATTAAGTCTGGTAATCTAAGAATTAGGGAACAGACACCCTAATTGACGCGAATCCTAAAGATAGATCTATTGGGCCTAACAAACCCCATCCAAAGTACCGGATGCTTTAGTACTTCGAAATTTATATCATATCCGAAGGGTGTCCCGGAATGATGGGGATATTCTTATATATGCATCTTGTTAATGTCGGTTACCAGGTGTTCACCATATGAATGATTTTTATCTCTATGTATGGGATGTGTATTGAAATATGAAATCTTGTGGTCTATTGTTACGATTTGATATATATAGGTTAAACCTATAACTCACCAACATTTTTGTTGACGTTTTAAGCATGTCTATTCTCAGGTGATTATTAAGAGCTTCCGCTGTCGCATACTTAAATAAGGACGAGATTTGGAGTCCATGCTTGTATGATATTGTGTAAAAACTGCATTCAAGAAACTTATTTTGTTGTAACATATTTGTATTTTAAACCATTATGTAATGGTCGTGTGTAAACAGGATATTTTAGATTATCATTATTTGATAATCTACATAAAGCTTTTTAAACCTTTATTGATGAAATAAAGGTTATGGTTTGTTTTAAAATGAATGCAGTCTTTGAAAAACGTCTCATATAGAGGTCAAAACCTCGCAACGAAATCAATTAATATGGAACGTTTTTAATCAATAAGAACGGGACATTTCAGTTGGTATCAGAGCGTTGGTCTTAGAGAACTAGAATTTTGCATTAGTGTGTCTTATCGAGTTTGTTAGGATGCATTAGTGAGTCTGGACTTCGACCGTGTTTACTTGAAAAATGATTGCTTAACAAATTATGTTGGAAACTATATATTTTTAACATGTGAATATTATGTGATATATTAATCTCTTAACGCGTTTGATATTATGTGATAGATGTCTACCTCTAGAACAAGTCCCATTGACTCACCTAATAATAATGAAGAGTCAAATGTAAATTGGAATGATTCGTGGACTGATTCACAAGTTCCCGAAGAGGAACCGGAAGAAGAGTCGGAACCGGAAGAAGAATCGGAACCGGATGAAGAAATAGAACCGGTGGGGGAAATAATAAAACGGTTAAGTAAAAGAAAATCCTCAACCAACCGACCAAGGTTAATTATGGTCAATGGTGTTTCCGCCAAGGAAGCAAAATATTGGGAGGATTACCAATTCTCTGATGAATCGGATTCTGACGAGAATTCCGATGATGTTATAGAAATTACCCCAACTGAATTTAAAAAGGCAAAAGAAAATAATAAGGGAAAGGGCATAAAAATAGAGAAATCTAATTCCAACCCCGATGAACTTTATATGTATCGTCAACCCCCGAAGTCCTTAAGTTGTAACAATGACCCGGGAACCTCTAAACCACCAGGTTTTTCTAAACCAATGTGGAAAATAACAGCTAGTATTAGGGGAACATCATATATCCCTAGAAACTTGGCAAAACGAACCAAAACCGAAGAAGAAGAAACAAGCGAGTCGGAATAAGATAGTTGTATTCGTGTGGTGTAATATATGTAATATAGTGTGCTTATGCTTTATGATATATGTAAAAATTGCTTGTATTAATAAGTATTTTTTTATGAATCTAACTCTTGTCTATTTTAGAGTATAAAAACACAAAATGGATAGACAACCCAATATTTTAAGAGACCTACCCGGAGACATGATTGATGAAATCTTGTCTAGAGTCGGTCAGAATTCTTCGGCACAACTATTTAAGGCGAGATCAGTTTGTAAGACATTCGAAGAACGTTCCAAGAATGCCTTGGTTTATAAAAGGCTTTCGTTCAAAAGATGGGGGATATCACATTGGGAAATCCATAAGTTACGATGTGTTTACTTTGACGCATATATTGCAGGGAACCCAAATGCTATTTTACGCAATGGGTTAAGAAATTATTTTGACTCAATATATCCGAATATTGGACTTCGTGATTTAGAAAAAGCGGCTAACATGCAACATAAAGAAGCATGTTATGCTTACAGATTAGTAATGTTCGCTTCTCACCAAAGTGAGAACAAGAACATCGGCCTACAACTATTAAACAAAACGTTCCCACAAGTGACGGAGTCGGTAATTGGGGTATGAAATGAGGTTTTTAGATTGTTACGGGACTGTTGGACATTACGTAACCCTCGTCCCTTTGACGACGTTACAACACGCTGTCTTATCAACGGCCATAACGGTTATGTTCCACAAGACCAAGGATGGGAAGTAATCCTAGTAAAACCAGAATGCATGACTTGTTTCTGGACGTATGAATTACGTGTCTTTATTGCCTTTGCTGAACGACTTGTGTACTAGCTAGAATTATCTTCACAACCATCTTGTATCAAATTTATTGTGTGCTATATTTCATGCTATATGTAAAATAAGCGGTATTGTAAGTTTGTAAAATATTGTGTAAAAGTTTGAACGCGAAATATTATTATAATCAGTTTTTCATATAGAATTGTAGTAGTTGAATTGTATATTAGCTACTAAGTATGAACTTAACGGGTAGGTACTACCCGAATTTAAACTTATAAAACGCTAATATGAAGAAAAAGCTTTTATAAATGAGTTCATATTATGCTACGAAATACTATTAACTACTCTTAATATTCTGTATGATTAACTTGTTCCATTTAACTATTTTGAAGGAAATGGCACCGACTACTCGACACACCGTGAATATGAATGAAGAGGAATTCCGTACTTTTCTAGCTTCAAACATAGCCGCAGTACAGGCTGCGCTACATACCAACAATAACCTTGGATCTAGCAGTACAGGAAATCGTGTAGGATGCACCTACAAAGAATTCACTGCCTGCAAACCTTTGGAATTTGATGGAACCGAAGGACCGATCGGATTGAAACGGTGGACCGAGAAGGTCGAATCGGTGTTTGCCATAAGTAAGTGTACTGAAGAGGACAAAGTGAAGTACGCTACGCATACCTTCACAGGTTCTGCGTTAACATGGTGGAATACCTATCTAGAGCAAGTGGGACAAGACGATGCGTACGCACTACCGTGGTCAGCATTCAAGCACTTGATGAACGAAAAGTACCGTCCCAGAACTGAGGTCAATAAGCTCAAGACAGAACTTAGAGGGTTACGAACCCAAGGATTTGATATTACCACGTATGAAAGACGATTCACAGAATTGTGCCTATTGTGTCCGGGAGCATTCGAAGATGAGGAAGAGAAGATCGACGCGTTTGTGAAAGGATTACCAGAAAGAATCCAAGAAGATATAAGTTCACACGAGCCTGCCTCCATACAACAGGCATGTAGAATGGCTCACAAACTAGTGAACCAGATTGAAGAAAGAATTAAAGAACAGACTGCTAAAGAGGCCAATGTGAAGCAAGTCAAAAGAAAGTGGGAGGAAAACGGTGATAAGAATCACCAATACAATAACAACAGCAATTATAACAATAATCGCAACAACTATCCTAACAATCGCAACATCAATCGCAACTACAACAAACGGCCCAACAACAACAACAACAACAGCAACCACAACAATCATCTTAACAACAATAATAACCGCAACAACAACAACAATCAGAAGCAGCTACGCCAAAGGTGTGAAAAGTATCACTCGGGGTTCTGCACCAAATTTTGCAACAAGTGTAAAAGAAATGGTCATAGCGCGGCGAAGTGTGATGTCTACGGACCAGGGGTTAACAGAACGAAAGGAACAAATGGTGTCGGAACAAGTAATGGCGGAGCAAGTAGTGTCGGAGCAAGTTATGCCAATGTAGTTTGTTATAAATGTGGAAAACCGGGCCACATTATTAGAAATTTCCCGAACCAGGAGAACACGAATGGACAAGGTCGCGGAAGAGTTTTCAATATTAATGCGGCAGAGGCACAGGAAGACCCGGAGCTTGTTACGGGTACGTTTCTTATTGACAATAAATCTGCTTACGTTTTATTTGATTCGGGTGCGGATAGAAGCTATATGAGTAGAGATTTTTGTGCTAAATTAAGTTGTCCATTGACGCCTTTGGATAGTAAATTTTTACTCGAATTAGCAAATGGTAAATTAATTTCAGCAGATAATATATGTCGGAATCGAGAAATTAAACTGGTTAGCGAAACATTTAAGATTGATTTGATACCAGTAGAGTTAGGGAGTTTTGATGTGATAATCGGTATGGACTGGTTGAAAGAAGTGAAAGCAGAGATCGTTTGTTACAAAAATGCAATTCGCATTATACGAGAAAAAGGAAAACCCTTAATGGTGTACGGAGAAAAGGGCAACACGAAGCTACATCTTATTAGTAATTTGAAGGCACAAAAACTAATAAGAAAAGGTTGTTATGCTGTTCTAGCACACATCGAGAAAGTACAAACTGAAGAAAAGAGCATCAATGATGTTCCCGTCACAAAAGAATTTCCCGATGTATTTCTGAAAGAATTACCGGGATTACCCCCACATCGATCCGTTGAATTTCAAATAGATCTTGTACCAGGAGCTGCACCAATAGCTCGTGCTCCTTACAGACTCGCACCCAGCGAGATGAAAGAACTGCAAAGCCAATTACAAGAACTTTTAGAGCGTGGTTTCATTCGACCAAGCACATCACCGTGGGGAGCTCCTGTTTTGTTTGTCAAGAAGAAAGATGGTACATTCAGGTTGTGTATCGACTACCGAGAGTTGAACAAACTTACCATCAAGAACCGCTACCCACTACCGAGAATCGACGACTTATTTGATCAACTACAAGGCTCGTTTGTTTATTCAAAGATTGACTTACGTTCCGGGTATCATCAAATGCGGGTGAAAGAAGATGATATTCCAAAGACTGCTTTCAGAACACGTTACGGTCATTACGAGTTTATGGTCATGCCGTTTGGTTTAACTAATGCACCAGCTGTGTTCATGGACCTTATGAATCGAGTGTGTGGACCATACCTTGACAAGTTTGTCATTGTTTTCATTGATGACATACTTATTTACTCAAAGAATGACCAAGAACACGGTGAACATTTGAGAAAAGTGTTAGAAGTATTGAGGAAGGAAGAATTGTACGCTAAGTTTTCAAAGTGTGCATTTTGGTTGGAAGAAGTTCAATTCCTCGGTCACATAGTGAACAAAGAAGGTATTAAGGTGGATCCGGCAAAGATAGAAACTGTTGAAAAGTGGGAAACCCCGAAAACTCCGAAACACATACGCCAATTTTTTAGGACTAGCTGGTTACTACAGAAGGTTCATCCAAGACTTTTCCAGAATAGCAAAACCCTTGACTGCATTAACGCATAAAGGAAAGAAATTTGAATGGAATGATGAACACGAGAAAGCGTTTCAGTTATTGAAGAAAAAGCTAACTATGGCACCTATATTGTCATTGCCTGAAGGGAATGATGATTTTGTGATTTATTGTGACGCATCAAAGCAAGGTCTTGGTTGTGTATTAATGCAACGAACGAAGGTGATTGCTTATGCGTCTAGACAATTGAAGATTCACGAACAAAATTATACGACGCATGATTTGGAATTAGGCGCGGTTGTTTTTGCATTAAAGACTTGGAGGCACTACTTATATGGGGTCAAAAGTATTATATATACCGACCACAAAAGTCTTCAACACATATTTAATCAGAAACAACTGAATATGAGGCAGCGTAGGTGGATTGAATTATTGAATGATTACGACTTTGAGATTCGTTACCACCCGGGGAAGGCAAATGTGGTAGCCGATGCCTTGAGCAGGAAGGACAGAGAACCCATTCGAGTGAAATCTATGAATATAATGATTCATAATAACATTACTACTCAAATAAAGGAGGCACAACAAGGAGTTTTAAAAGAGGGAAATTTAAAGGATGAAATACCCAAAGGATCGGAGAAGCATCTTAATATTCGGGAAGACGGAACCCAGTATAGGGCTGAAAGGATTTGGGTACCAAAATTTGGAGATATGAGAGAAATGATACTTAGAGAAGCTCATAAAACCAGATACTCAATAAATCCTGGAACGGGGAAGATGTACAAGGATCTCAAGAAACATTTTTGGTGGCCGGGTATGAAAGCCGATGTTGCTAAATACGTAGGAGAATGTTTGACGTGTTCTAAGGTCAAAGCTGAGCATCAGAAGCCATCAGGTCTACTTCAGCAACCCGAAATCCCGGAATGGAAATGGGAAAACATTACCATGGATTTCATCACTAAATTGCCAAGGACTGCAAGTGGTTTTGATACTATTTGGGTAATAGTTGATCGTCTTACCAAATCCGCACACTTCCTACCAATAAGAGAAGATGACAAGATGGAGAAGTTAGCACGACTGTATTTGAAGGAAGTCGTCTCCAGACATGGAATACCAATCTCTATTATCTCTGATAGGGATGGCAGATTTATTTCAAGATTCTGGCAGACATTACAGCAAGCATTAGGAACTCGTCTAGACATGAGTACTGCCTATCATCCACAAACTAATGGGCAGAGCGAAAGGATGATACAAACGCTTGAAGACATGCTACGAGCATGTGTTATTGATTTCGGAAACAGTTGGGATCGACATCTACCGTTAGCAGAATTTTCCTACAACAACAGCTACCATTCAAGCATTGAGATGGCGCCATTTGAAGCACTTTATGGTAGAAAGTGCAGGTCTCTGATTTGTTGGAGTGAAGTGGGGGATAGACAGATTACGGGTCCGGAGATTATACAAGAAACTACCGAGAAGATCATCCAAATTCAACAACGGTTGAAAACCGCCCAAAGTCGACAAAAGAGCTATCTTGACATTAAAAGAAAAGATATAGAATTTGAAATTGGAGAGATGGTCATGCTTAAAGTTGCACCTTGGAAAGGCGTTGTTCGATTTGGTAAACGAGGGAAATTAAATCCAAGGTATATTGGACCATTCAAGATTATTGATCGTGTCGGACCAGTAGCTTACCGACTTGAGTTACCTCAACAACTCGCGGCTGTACATAACACTTTCCACGTCTCGAATTTGAAGAAATGTTTTACTAAAGAAGATCTCACTATTCCGTTAGATGAAATCCAAATCAACGAAAAACTTCAATTCATCGAAGAACCCGTCGAAATAATGGATCGTGAGGTTAAAAGACTTAAGCAAAACAAGATACCAATTGTTAAGGTTCGATGGAATGCTCGTAGAGGACCCGAGTTCACCTGGGAGCGTGAAGATCAGATGAAGAAGAAATACTCGCATCTATTTCCAGAAGATTCGTCAACACCTTCAACAGCTTAAAATTTCGGGACAAAATTTATTTAACGGGTAGGTACTGTAGTGACCCGAACTTTTCCATGTTTATATATATTAATTGAGATTGATATTTACATGATTAAATGTTTCCAACATGTTAAGCAATCAAACTTGTTAAGACTTGATTAATTGAAATATGTTTCATATAGACAATTGACCACCCAAGTTGACCGGCGATTCACGAACGTTAAAACTTGTAAAAATGACATGACGATATATATATGGATATACATATGGTTAACATGAGATTATGATAAGTAAGTATCTCCATAAGTATATTAACAATGAGTTATATACATATAAACAAGACTACTAACTTAAGGATTTCGAAACGAGACATATATGTAACGATTATCGTTGTAACGACATTTAAATGTATATATATATATCATATTAAGATATATTAATATATCATAATATCATGATAATATAATAATTTAACATCTCATTAGATATAATAAATAATGGGTTAACAGCATTAATTGAGATCGTTAACTTAAAGGTTTCAAAACAACACTTACATGTAACGACTAACGATGACTTAACGACTCAGTTAAAATGTATATACATGTAGTGTATTTAGATGTATTAAAATACTTTTGGAAGACTTCAAGACATATATCAAAACACTCATACTTAACGAAAATGGTTAAAGTTACTTTCACATTCTTTTCTTTCATCAAGAATTCTAGTCGTATTTTTACCCGTATTATACACAGCTTCAAAACGTACTTACTATGGGTATATACCAATAGGAACTAGCATGGGATTCCACTCTTGATTATGTCATGTATGACTAATCAATTTTAACTTCTACCATGAGCTAGTCAACTAACTAGAACTCCTTTTAACCCCACTCACCACTCACCAATTACCACTCATCATTCACTCCATTTCACTTCCAATTCTCTTTCTAATTCTCTCTCAACACACCCACACTATTATGAACGTATTTTTCCAGTAATTAATCATCATCTTCATCAAAAATCACTTCAAGAATCAAGCTATAATCATCATAGGAAGAACACTTCAAGAACACTTCAAAAATCCCTTCAAGTTTACTAATTTACTTCCAAGCTTTCTAATCCATTCCAAGTAATCATCTAAGATCAAGAAACCTTTGTTATATACAGTAGGTTATCTTTCTTATTCAAGGTAATATTCATATTCAAACTTTGATTCAATTTCTATAACTATAAACTATCTTAATTCGAGTAAAAATCTTACTTGAACTTGTTTTTGTGTCATGATCCTACTTCAAGAACTTTCAAGCCATCCAAGATCCTTTGAAGCTAGATCATTTCTTGTCACTTCCAGTAGGTTTACCTACTAAAATTGAGGTAGTAATGATGTTCATAACATCATTCGATTCATATATATAAAACTATCTTATTCGAAGGTTTAAACTCGTAATCACTAGAACATAGTTTAGTTAATTCTAAACTTGTTCACAAACAATAGTTAATCCTTCTAACTTGACTTTTAAAATTAACTAAACACATGTTCTATATCTATATGATATTCTAACTTAATGATTTAAAACCTGGAAACACGAAAAACACCGTAAAACCGGATTTACGCCGTCGTAGTAACACCGCGGGCTGTTTTGGGTTAGTTAATTAAAAACTATGATAAACTTTGATTTAAAAGTTGTTATTCTGAGAAAATGATTTTTATTATGAACATGAAACTATATCCAAAAATTATAGTTAAACTCAAAGTGGAAGTATGTTTTCTAAAATGGTCATCTAGACGTCGTTCTTTCGACTGAAATGACTACCTTTACAAAAATGACTTGTAACTTATTTTTCTGACTATAAACCTATACTTTTTCTGTTTAGATTCATAAAATAGAGTTCAATATGAAACCATAGCAATTTGATTCACTCAAAACGGATTTAAAATGAAAGTTATGGGTAAAACAAGATTGGATAATTTTTCTCATTTTAGCTACGTGAAAATTGGTAACAAATATATTCCAACCATAACTTAATCAACTTGTATTGTATATTATGTAATCTTGAGATACCATAGACACGTATACAATGTTTCGACCTATCATGTCGACACATCTATATATATTTCGGAACAACCATAGACACTCTATATGTGAATGTTGGAGTTAGCTATACAGGGTTGAGGTTGATTCCAAAATATATATAGTTTGAGTTGTGATCAATACTGAGATACGTATACACTGGGTCGTGGATTGATTCAAGATAATATTTATCGATTTATTTCTGTATATCTAACTGTGGACAACTAGTTGTAGGTTACTAACGAGGACAGCTGACTTAATAAACTTAAAACATCAAAATATATTAAAAGTGTTGTAAATATATTTTGAACATACTTTGATATATATGTATATATTGTTATAGGTTCGTGAATCAACCAGTGGCCAAGTCTTACTTCCCGACGAAGTAAAAATCTGTGAAAGTGAGTTATAGTCCCACTTTTAAAATTTAATATTTTTGGGATGAGAATACATGCAGGTTTTATAAATGATTTACAAAATAGACACAAGTACGTGAAACTACATTCTATGGTTGAATTATCGAAATCGAATATGCCCCTTTTTATTAAGTCTGGTAATCTAAGAATTAGGGAACAGACACCCTAATTGACGCGAATCCTAAAGATAGATCTATTGGGCCTAACAAACCCCATCCAAAGTACCGGATGCTTTAGTACTTCGAAATTTATATCATATCCGAAGGGTGTCCCGGAATGATGGGGATATTCTTATATATGCATCTTGTTAATGTCGGTTACCAGGTGTTCACCATATGAATGATTTTTATCTCTATGTATGGGATGTGTATTGAAATATGAAATCTTGTGGTCTATTTTGATATATATAGGTTAAACCTATAACTCACCAACATTTTTGTTGACGTTTTAAGCATGTCTATTCTCAGGTGATTATTAAGAGCTTCCGCTGTCGCATACTTAAATAAGGACGAGATTTGGAGTCCATGCTTGTATGATATTTTGTAAAAACTGCATTCAAGAAACTTATTTTGTTGTAACATATTTGTATTGTAAACCATTATGTAATGGTCGTGTGTAAACAGGATATTTTAGATTATCATTATTTGATAATCTACATAAAGCTTTTTAAACCTTTATTGATGAAATAAAGGTTATGGTTTGTTTTAAAATGAATGCAGTCTTTGAAAAACGTCTCATATAGAGGTCAAAACCTCGCAACGAAATCAATTAATATGGAACGTTTTTAATCAATAAGAACAGGACATTTCAATAATCGCAACAATTATCCCAACAATCGCAACATCAATCGCAACTACAACAAATGGCCTAACAACAACAACAACAACAACAACAGCAACTACAACAATCATCCCAACAACAATAACAACCGTAACAACAACAACAATCAGAAGCAGCTATGCCAAAGGTGTGAAAAGTATCACTCGGGGTTCTGCACCAAATTTTGCAACAAGTGTAAAAGAAATGGTCATAGCGCGGCGAAGTGTGAGGTCTACGGACCAGGGGTTAACAGAACGAAAGGAACAAATGGTGTCGGAACGAGTAATGGCGGAGCAAGTAGTGTCGGAGCAAGTTATGCCAATGTAGTTTGTTATAAATGTGGAAAACCGGGCCACATTATTAGAAATTGCCCGAACCAGGAGAACACGAATGGACAAGGCCGCGGAAGAGTTTTCAATATTAATGCGGCAGAGGCACAGGAAGACACGGAGCTTGTTACGGGTACGTTTCTTATTGACAATAAATCTGCTTACGTTTTATTTGATTCGGGTGCGGATAGAAGCTATATGAGTAGAGATTTTTGTGCTAAATTAAGTTGTCCATTGACGCCGTTGGATAGTAAATTTTTACTCGAATTAGCAAACGGTAAATTAATTTCAGCAGATAATATATGCCGGAATCGAGAAATTAAACTGGGTAGCGAAATATTTAAGATTGATTTGATACCAGTAGAGTTAGGGAGTTTTGATGTAATAGTTAGCATGGACTGGCTGAAGAAGGTGAAAGCAGAAATCGTATGTTATAAAAATGCAATTCGCATTGTACGAGAAGAAGGAGAACCCTTAATGGTGTACGGAGAAAAGGGCAACATGAAGCTACATCTTATTAGTAATTTAAAGGCACAAAAACTAATAAGAAAAGGTTTCTATGCTGTTCTAGCCCACGTCGAGAAAGTACAAACTGAAGAAAAGAGCATCAATGATGTTCCCATTGCAAAAGAATTTCCCGATGTATTTCCGAAAGAATTACCGGGATTACCCCCACATCGATCCGTTGAATTTCAAATAGATCTTGTACCAGGAGCTGCACCAATAGCTCGTGCTCCTTACAGACTCGCACCCAGCGAGATGAAAGAACTGCAAAGCCAATTACAAGAACTTTTAGAGCGTGGTTTCATTCGACCAAGCACATCACCGTGGGGAGCTCCTGTTTTGTTTGTCAAGAAGAAAGATGGTACATTCAGGTTGTGTATCGACTACCGAGAGTTGAACAAACTTACCATCAAGAACCGCTACCCACTACCGAGAATTGACGACTTATTTGATCAACTACAAGGCTAGTCTGTTTATTCAAAGATTGACTTACGTTTCGGGTATCATCAAATGCGGGTGAAAGAAGATGATATTCCAAAGACTGCTTTCAGAACACGTTACGGTCATTACGAGTTTATGGTCATGCCGTTTGGTTTAACTAATGCACCAGCTATGTTCATGGACCTTATGAACCGAGTGTGTGGACCATACCTTGACAAGTTTGTCATTGTTTTCATTGATGACATACTTATTTACTCAAAGAATGACCAAGAACACGGTGAACATTTGAGAAAGGTGTTAGAAGTATTGAGGAAGGAAGAATTGTACGCTAAGTTTTCAAAGTGTGCATTTTGGTTGGAAGAAGTTCAATTCCTCGGTCACATAGTGAACAAAGAAGGTATTAAGGTGGATCCGGCAAAGATAGAAACTGTTGAAAAGTGGGAAACCCCGAAAACTCCGAAACACATACGCCAGTTTTTAGGATTGGCTGGTTACTACAGAAGATTCATCCAAGATTTCTCCAAAATAGCAAAACCCTTGACTGCATTAACGCATAAAGGGAAGAAATTTGAATGGAAGGATGAACAAGAAAAGGCGTTTCAATTATTGAAGAAAAAGCTAACTACGGCACCTATATTGTCATTGCCTGAAGGGAATGATGATTTTGTGATTTATTGTGACGCATCAAAGCAAGGTCTCGGTTGTGTATTAATGCAACGGACGAAGGTGATTGCTTATGCGTCTAGACAATTGAAGATTCACGAGCAAAATTATACGACGCATGATTTGGAATTAGGCGCGGTTGTTTTTGCATTAAAGACTTGGAGGCACTACTTATATGGGGTCAAAAGTATTATATATACCGACCACAAAAGTCTTCAACACATATTTAATCAGAAACAACTGAATATGAGGCAGCGTAGGTGGATTGAATTGTTGAATGATTACGACTTTGAGATTCGTTACCACCGGGGGAAGGCAAATGTGGTAGCCGACGCCTTGAGCAGAAAGGACAGAGAACCCATTCGAGTAAAATCTATGAATATAATGATTCACACTAACTTTACTACTCAAATAAAGGAGGCGCAACAAGGAGTTTTAAAAGAGGGAAATTTAAAGGATGAAATACCCAAAGGATCGGAGAAGCATCTTAATATTCGGGAAGATGGAACCCGGTATAGGGCTGAAAGAATTTGGGTACCAAAATTTGGAGATATGAGAGAAATGGTACTTAGAGAAGCTCATAAAACCAGATACTCAACACATCCTGGAACGGGGAAGATGTACAAGGATCTCAAAAAACATTTTTGGTGGCCGGGTATGAAAGTCGATGTTGCTAAATACGTAGGAGAATGTTTGACGTGTTCTAAGGTCAAAGCTGAGCATCAGAAACCATCAGGTCTACTTCAACAACCCGAAATCCCGGAATGAAAATGGGAAAATATTACCATGGATTTCATCACTAAATTGCCAAGGACTGCAAGTGGTTTTGATACTATTTGGGTAATAGTTGATCGTCTCACCAAATCAGCACACTTCCTACCAATAAGAGAAGATGACAAGATGGAGAAGTTAGCACGACTGTATTTGAAGGAAGTCGTCTCCAGACATGGAATACCAATCTCTATTATCTCTGATAGGGATGGCAGATTTATTTCAAGATTCTGGCAGATATTACAGCAAGCATTGGGAACTCGTCTAGACATGAGTACTGCCTATCATCCACAAACTGATGGGCAGAGCAAAAGGACGATACAAATGCTTGAAGACATGCTACGAGCTTGTGTTATTGATTTCGAAAACAGTTGGGATCGACATCTACCGTTAGCAGAATTTTCCTACAACAACAGCTACCATTCAAGCATTGAGATGGCGCCGTTTGAAGCACTTTATGGTAGAAAGATTACGGGTCTGGAGATAATACAACAAACTACCGAGAAAATCATCCAAATTCAACAAAGATTGAAAACCGCCCAGAGTCGACAAAAGAGCTACGCGGACAGTAAAAGAAAAGATATAGAGTTTGAAATTGGAGAAATGGTCATGCTTATGGTTTCACCTTGGAAAGGCGTTGTTCGATTTGGTAAACGGGGGAAACTAAATCCAAGGTACATTGGACCATTCAAGATTATAGATCGTGTCGGACCAGTAGCTTACCAACTGGAGCTACCTCAATAACTCGCGGCTGTACATAACACTTTCCACGTCTCAAATTTGAAGAAATGTTTTACTAAAGAAGATCTCACTATTCCGTTGGACGAAATCCAAATCAATGAAAAAATTCAATTCATTGAAGAACCCGTCGAAATAATGGATCGTGAGGTTAAGAGACTTAAACAAAACAAGATACCGATTGTTAAGGTTCGATGGAATGCTCGTAGAGTACCCGAGTTCACCTGGGAGCGTGAAGATCAGATGAAGAAGAAATACCCGCATTTATTTCCAGAAGATACGTCAACACCTCCAACTGCTTAAAATTTCGGGACGAAATTTATTTAACGGGTAGGTACTGTAGTGACCCGAACTTTTCCATGTTTATATATATATTAAATGAAATTGTTATTTACATGATTAAGTGTTTCCAACATGTTAAGCAATCAAACTTGTTAAGAATTGATTAATTGAAATATGTTTCATATAGACAATTGACCACCCAATTTGACCGGTGATTCACGAACGTTAAAACTTGTAAAAACTATATGATGACATATATATGGATATATATATAGTTAACATGATACTATGATAAGTAAACATATCATTAAGTATATTAACAATGAACTACATATGTAGAAACAAGACTACTAACTTAATGATTTTTAAACGAGACATATATGTAACGATTATCGTTGTAAAGACATTTAATGTATATATATCATATTAAGAGATATTCATACATGATAATATCATGATAATATAATAATTTAAAATCTCATTTGATATTATAAACATTGGGTTAACAACATTTAACAAGATCGTTAACCTAAAGGTTTCAAAACAACACTTACATGTAACGACTAACGATGACTTAACGACTCAGTTAAAATGTATATACATGTAGTGTTTTAATATGTATTTATACACTTTTGAAAGACTTCAATACACCTATCAAAATACTTCTACTTAATAAAAATGCTTACAATTACATCCTCGTTCTATTTCATCAACAATTCTACTCGTATGCACCCGTATTCGTACTCGTACAATACACAGCTTTTAGATGTATGTACTATTGGTATATACACTCCAATGATCAGCTCTTAGCAGCCCATGTGAGTCACCTAACACATGTGGGAACCATCATTTGGCAACTAGCATGAAATATCTCATAAAATTACAAAAATATGAGTAATCATTCATGACTTATTTACATGAAAACAAAATTACATATCCTTTATATCTAATCCATACACCAACGACCAAAAACACCTACAAACACTTTCATTCTTCAATTTTCTTCATCTAATTGATCTCTCTCAAGTTCTATCTTCAAGTTCTAAGTGTTCTTCATATATTCTACAAGTTCTAGTTACATAAAATCAAGAATACTTTCAAGTTTGCTAGCTCACTTCCAATCTTGTAAGGTGATCATCCAACCTCAAGAAATCTTTGTTTCTTACAGTAGGTTATCATTCTAATATAAGGTAATAATCATATTCAAACTTTGGTTCAATTTCTATAACTATAACAATCTTATTTCAAGTGATGATCTTACTTGAACTTGTTTTCGTGTCATGATTCTGCTTCAAGAACTTCGAGCCATCCAAGGATCCGTTGAAGCTAGATCCATTTTTCTCTTTTCCAGTAGTTTTATCCAAGGAACTTAAGGTAGTAATGATGTTCATAACATCATTCGATTCATACATATAAAGCTATCTTATTCGAAGGTTTAAACTTGTAATCACTAGAACATAGTTTAGTTAATTCTAAACTTGTTCGCAAACAAAAGTTAATCCTTCTAACTTGACTTTTAAAATCAACTAAACACATGTTCTATATCTATATGATATGCTAACTTAATGATTTAAAACCTGGAAAAACGAAAAACACCGTAAAATCGGATTTACGCCGTCGTAGTAACACCGCGGGCTGTTTTGGGTTAGTTAATTAAAAACTATGATAAACTTTGATTTAAAAGTTGTTATTCTGAGAAAATGATTTTTATTATGAACATGAAACTATATCCAAAAATTATGGTTAAACTCAAAGTGGAAGTATGTTTTCTAAAATGGTTATCTAGACGTCGTTCTTTCGATTGAAATGACTACCTTTACAAAAATGACTTGTAACTTATTTTTCTGACTATAAACCTATACATTTTCTGTTTAGATTCATAAAATAGAGTTCAATATAAAACCATAGCAATTCGATTCACTCAAAACGGATTTAAAATGAAGAAGTTATGGGTAAAACAAGATTGGATAATTTTTCTCATTTTAGCTACGTGAAAATTGGTAACAAATCTATTCCAACCATAACTTAATCAACTTGTATTGTATATTATATAATCTTGAGATACCATAGACACGTATACAATGTTTCGACCTATAATGTTGACACATCTATATATATTTCAGAACAACCATAGACACTCTATATGTGAATGTTGGAGTTAGCTATACAGGGTTGAGGTTGATTCCAAAATATATATAGTTTGAGTTGTGATCAATACTGAGATACGTATACACTGGGTCGTGGATTGATTCAAGATAATATTTATCGATTTATTTCTGTACATCTAACTGTGGACAACTAGTTGTAGGTTACTAACGAGGACAGCTGACTTAATAAACTTAAAACATCAAAATATATTAAAAGTGTTGTAAATATATTTTGAACATACTTTGATATATATGTATATATTGTTATAGGTTCGTGAATCAACCAGTGGCCAAGTCTTACTTCCCGACGAAGTAAAAATCTGTGAAAGTGAGTTATAGTCCCACTTTTAAAATATAATATTTTTGGGATGAGAATACATGCAGGTTTTATAAATGATTTACAAAATAGACACAAGTACGTGAAACTACATTCTATGGTTGAATTATCTAAATCGAATATGCCCTTTTTTATTAAGTCTGGTAATCTAAGAATTAGGGAACAGACACCCTAATTGACGCGAATCCTAAAGATAGATCTATTGGGCCTAACAAACCCCATCCAAAGTACCGGATGCTTTAGTACTTCGAAATTTATATCATATCCGAAGGGGGTCCCGGAATGATGGGGATATTCTTATATATATGCATCTTGTTAATGTCGGTTACCAGGTGTTCACCATATGAATGATTTTTATCTCTATGTATGGGATGTGAATTGAAATATGAAATCTTGTGGTCTATTGTTACGATTTGATATATATAGGTTAAACCTATAACTCACCAACATTTTTGTTGACGTTTAAAGCATGTTTATTCTCAGGTGAATACTAAGAGCTTCCACTGTTGCATACTAAAATAAGGACAAGATTTGGAGTCCATGTTTGTATGATATTGTGTAAAAACTGCATTCAAGAAACTGATTTCGATGTAACATATTTGTATTGTAAACCATTATGTAATGGTCGTGTGTAAACAGGATATTTTAGATTATCATTATTTGATAATCTACGTAAAGCTTTTTAAACCTTTATTTATGAAATAAAGGTTATGGTTTGTTTTAAAAATGAATGCAGTCTTTAAAAAACGTCTCATATAGAGGTCAAAACCTCGCAACAAAATCAATTAATATGGAACGTTTTTAATCAACAAGAACGGGACATTTCACTTATAAGCCCACCCTACACTACTAGTGGACTTAGTTAGCCCATACTACATGTAAGTATTAGTTTCAAAGTGTAACTAGTTAGTCATTTACCTAAGGAATCTAGTTATGCCTTAATCCCCATGAAACTACATCTTTTAACCACCTTTTGTAAGGCTTTACTTGCTATTAACCAACAAACACTCCTCTTCCCCCCTTGAAGGCCCCAAACCGTCAGCCACCCCTTGTAGAGGGAGTTTTATTTCATTTTTTTTATTACTTCTACTTACTTCTCATGCATTTCTCTCATTTCTTAAACACACTTCTACTTGCAATTATCTTTCTCTCTTTTTCTCTCAAGGTTTCTTTGCTCTTTGTAAGTAAACTTGAAGACATTTTCTCTTCTTCTTTTCTCCCTAAAACCGTATACATACATGCAAATCATCATCATCATTTGTTGTTCTTTGTTGTTAATGTTACTTGTCTTGTTAATTGTTGTTATTTACTTATATGTTTCAAGAATCTAACTTTCTAGTTTGATTCATCTTTTATCTTGTTTTAACAAGAACAATCAAGAACTAAACTCTCTAGTTTAGGTTCTACATATAATGTTTCAAAGATTATAAAGTTCTTGTGTTGATTAAAGACATACTTGAAGTTCATGAAGTAAACTTTAAAGTTTACTTTCTAAAGATCAAACCTTGGTTTGAATCTTTAAAGTATGAACAACCATGAACCTTTTCTTGTTTATTTAAGGTTACTTCTTCATTTTATTCACTTTAATTTCATGTAGTTAGTTTATATGGTCAAGTACTACAAGTTAGTCTTGATCTCATATCTCTTGAACAAATTAAGTTAACCTTGAAAGTTCAAGAACACACAAATAAGTTTTCTTTAAATATAACTTTGGATCTAGACTTTTGAGTCTTGGATCTTCAAGATCAAACTAAGAACTATGTTCTACTACTTATGATCTTGATTAGTTAGTTTACTTTCAAGTTTGTAACTTGTTATTAGCTTTAAAGTCCATGTATGTGTTAGATCTAAGACTTTGATGTAACTTTGGTTCATCAAACTTCATACAACTCTTAAGTGAGTTGTGCTTCATGTCTTAGACTTGCACTTGGGTTATGATGGTCAAGACTTGGTTAAGATGATGTAGATACATCAATGAGTTGTACACTTGAAGCTATATGCATCAAGGATGAGAGCCATGATGAACATCAAGCACCAAGACCACCGGAACCCTTTTAAACTTACTGTTTCTGTCCAAAAGCTACTGATCTGATGTTTCTGTAACAGACCAGTAGACCTGGGCTGTTCTAACCTTGATTTTTAGATAGAACTTTTCGAGAAGATAACTTTTCATATATTACTCGTCTTAATCTGAGTTACGGTTTAGGATTTATGGCCCTCCGATCGTTACTATGTCCTTTAACGTTGTGCAGAAATTTCTGACCTACTCGCACTTAGACCGTCGCCACGGTCAAACCAAGAAGAGTTTGCTTTTGTAAATTTTACCACACTTAAGGGACTCATATACGGAGCCATGGCCATTGGTCTCACCTTAATTTAGTAAGGGTAGAGGCCGTGGTGACTGACTGAATCAGACTTTGTTGAAAACTACTTTCATAAACGAAACCTACTTTACGCCTTTTGTTTAATGATGATTGATGATGACCCTTAAGACCTTATTTACATACTTTTAAACCTATTAATACGATTTACTGACTTAGTACTATTTGACTTAGGTTGAGGACTTTCGGACCGTTTACTTGCACACCTTTACCGGACCGACTTTACGACTACATTATCATTGTGAGTTATAGCATTCCCTTTTTACTTTAACTTATTTTGGGAACTGAGAATACATGCGGATTTTATGTTTTACATACTAGGCACGAGTACTTAAACTTATATATGTGTGGGTTATACAACGGCATAAACATTCCCTTTAGCTTGGTAACGTTTAATCATCGGTTTTTGAACCGTGAACGCGAATCTTAGATATGGATCCATAGGGTTTGACATCCCCACTCGGGCTAGTCGCGCTAGCATTTAACGAGTGTTTAATACTTCGTAGACATATGAACTTGCCAAGTGTACTTTCAGGGGGTATAAACGTTAAGTTAGTTACCAAGTGCCCACGGTTAACATATACTTTATCATACTGTTTTGAAACGCTCTTTGTAGCACTGAAATCTCGTGGCCTACCTTACATACTGTTATACTTAAACTATAGCTCACCAACCTTTGTGTTGACGTTTTTAAGCATGTATTTCTCAGGTGCTTGAGGTTGCTTCCGCTGTCTTACTTGTTGTGCTGTAGACACCCGCTGCTTAGAGTTGTCCACGCATGAACTACTTTACTTTGCATTTAAACATTCGTACTTTTGAACTATGACTTGTAATGACCATTGTGGTCACATACACTTATTATTTGCTTCTACTTAGTGAAGCATGCTTTTGAAATGTAAAACATTTGATGTCGGTTATGACATCGCCTTTTTATCGTGAATGCAACTTCTTTAATTACAGTATATAGTACTTAACCTTGTAATGATCCTGTTGTTGATGATTCGTACACGATGGTTTTGTACGGGGCATCACATTTGGTATCAGAGCATTGGTTGTAGGGAATTAGGTTGTATTAGTGAGTCTAAGACCGACCCGAGTAGGATTCACTAATAGGACTAATCTACAACTTGCTAGTTTACTTGTTTCCACCGAATTTACTGCATGCTACTGCTTACTTTTTCTGCTATATGCCGTATGCTACTATATGATTTCACTACTGCATGATGCTACTTGCTTTTGATTGCATGCTACTTTCATACGAATTGCTGTTATTGCCATGATAGTTACTGTTATACATGATTTAAACTGTTGGCCTATTATTTGCTTGCTTTATGACATACTGACATGGAAAATTTATTTTTCCTCGTTCAGATGTCGGATGTTCCACCTGCTGGCATTTCGGGCAGTACAGACTCAGACCCCGTCGCCCTACCTACTGCTACACCTGCTGCTGCTACTGCCGATACACTGGCCCCGACACCCACTAGTGATCCCGGTGCTTCCACTTCCGGAGCTGGTACTAGTGCACCTGCCCCAGTGTCTGCTCCCGGACCCTCGAGGTCACAGCCCCGCATTAGTGGTATTGAGATCCCCGCGGAGTTCGGGGAAGGGCCGTTTCGTAACCACATGCGCACACCTTGCCGACGCACTCCCGACGGACTTTTAGTCGTGATTCCGCCAGGCAGACACAGACAGATGTTGGCCGCCTTCGGACGCTTCGGATTACCAGCTCAGCCACCAGTGTCACCACCACACTATTCGGATGACTCATCATCCGCCAATTCTTCATCATCAGACGACTCCAGCGATGATGAGGATCCTGCTGATAGACCTATTCAGGCACCCTCCACCCCGCCGAAGAAGCGGTACCGTTTCGACGGCACCGTCATTCCAGGGGTGAATGGAGGTCGTGCTTTTACTGACGCTTTTGGCCATCGTCGTAGGGTAACTGCTCGTAAACGAGTTGTGCCATACCCTGCCGACCCACAGATACGTAAGGTTCCCCGTTACGTATTGACTATTCCTGGAACCGTACCACCTAGATTTAGATACGGACCACTTACATCTAGGGACGTACCGTCTACATCCGGAGCCGGACCATCTACATCAGCACCACCGGCACCACCCGCACCACCCGCCCCACCTGCACTGCCTGCCCCACCAGCTCCCTCTAACGAGGAACTGATGAGGGAGATTGAGACTCTCCGAGCTCGAGTCACTGAGCTCGAGGAGCAGTTCACCCGCCTTCACCGTAGGACCTTGTATTTAGATTTCATGATGTAATCTAGTTGTAGCTTCTTGTATCATTTATGTATTGTACGGACTTATCCAGATGTATGAAACTTATTATTATTAATGAATGGAACTTTGCGTTATTTAAATTCTTGCACGATGTTCTATTTACATTACTGTACGATGACTCTGTGGTATTTGTACCTAGATGCGTTATTTAATAACATGTGATGTTTTGATTCCATGTTGGTTAATATATACTATATTATTACATGTTGAATGCTGGATTTTGACTTAAGTCAAAACTTTTGTTTAGAATACCATGGCCAACGGAAGAACCACACCTACCGCAGCCCAGATTGAGGACATGATCAACGAACGGGTCGCTGCAGCCCTAGCAGAAAGAAATCTCGAAGCTCCACCGCCACCACCACCGGTTATTCCACCCGTTCGAAATGGGTGTACTTACAAGGAATTCCAGAGCTGCAAACCGCATAACTTCAGTGGCACCGAGGGACCAGTTGGTCTCACCAGATGGTTCGAGAAACTTGAATCAGTATTCCGAGTTAGCAATTATTCAGAGGACAATAAGACCAAGTTTGCATCTTGCACGCTATCTGACGGCGCGCTAACGTGGTGGAACACGTTAGCTCAAGCGAAAGGTATCGATGAGGCGTATGCTACGCCATGGGAGGAATTCAAGGAGGCTATGATTGATGAGTGTTGTCCGAGAACAGAAATTCAGAAGATGGAAATTGAATTCATGCAGTTGAAGGCTGTAGGGAACGACCTTAACAGTTATAATCGTAGGTTTTTGGAGTTAGCACTGATGTGTCCGACCATGGTCACCCCCGAATTCAAGCGCATGGAGAAATACTTCTCGGGACTCCCTAAGTCCATCAAAGGAAATGTCACCTCATCCAAACCACCGAATGTTCCCAAAGCAATGCGCATGGCGCATACTCTCCTAAATCAAATCATCCTTGACGAGCCGGAGAAGGCTAAGTTTGAAGCCGGTAGTAGTGAAAAGAAGAAATGGGACAACAACCATAACAACCACAACAACCACTCTTTTAAGACGAATATATTTTACTCATCTCACTCTTTTACGATAGTCTCATTTATATTCTTCGCATAATCGAATCGTTTTATCTACATTACTCAATGATGATAAAACTCCATTATCACCTTATATTTGTCATGAAAACCTTCTTATTGTTATCCATAACAACCTCTATCAAATTTCGGGGACGAAATTTCTTTAACGGGTAGGTACTGTAATGACCCGGAATTTTCCGACCAAATTATACTTATGAGATTAATATTTACATAAATTAAACCATACCAACATGATAAGCAATCCAAATTGTTGAGACTTGTGTTTTTGAAAAGAGTTTTACACAACGTTTGACCGTCCAATATGACCGATGATATCACGAACTATATAACATACGATAATTATACGTTTGTGTATATATATATGTATTTATATATATTTAACATGATCTAAGGATGGTTTAACATCTCATTGTGTACTAATGACAATGAGTTATAAGTATATTTTGAAACTACTAACTTAAGTTTTCAAAACGATAATTATACGTAACATTCTTTGATATATATACTTATAATCTATAATGCTTATACATGTATCGTATATATAATGTATTTAATCACTTTTTAAGGACTTAAATACATAAAACAATATAAGTATATTCACAAAAGATAGCTATATTTGAATTCTCGTTCCGTTTCCTCAAGATTTCTATACGTATATCTAGGGTATATGTACCCGTATCATACCCAGCTTCTATACGTATTTACTATTGGTATATACACATCAAATCAACATCCTAATCAACATTATTACTGCCCTAGATATGAGGTAACTAGGATTTGTCAAGTAGTATGAATTATTAGTAAGAAAACAAAATTAGGAATCCTTTTCTTTCTTTATAAACTAAAAACGTTTTTATAAATGAACACCATTTCTTCACTCCATTTTCTCATACCTACACCCTCATTTCTCTCTCAAAATACTCCTAACTTCATACTTGATCATCTCCAAGCATTTTCCCCATCATTTAGCTTCAATTATAAGCCTTAAACACCATAAGAAAACTCTTTCAAGAACATATCAAAATAACCACCCATTTGAAGAAGTTTACTTCCAACCTTTTGATCTAACTCCACCACTCTTTGATTCCAAGATTATTTCTTATCTTTTGCAGTAACTTTGTCCAAGTAACTTGAGGAAGTAACCTTGTTCATAATCTTATTCATTTCATATTCATATAGCTATCTTATTTTGTGGTATAAAATTTTAACAACAAGAACATAGTTTGAATGATTTCAAACTTGTTCGCAAACTAAATAGATCCTTCTAACTTGACTTTTAGAACACTTAAAGACCTGTAATATATCATAATGATATGCTAACCTAACAAGATATAACTTGGTTTTACAAAGAACTTCTTAAAAACTGAATCTACGTCGTCGGAGTGCAACCGGAGGCTGTTTTGGGTTGGATAATTAAAAACCATCTTGAACTTTGAATTGGAAGTTCATGTTCTGGAAAAATGATATTTCTTATGAATATGTTAACACATAAAAATTTCATGGTTTAACTCAAAGTGTAAGTATTTTTAGAAAAATGATCATTAAATGTTGTTTTTATGATGGAAAATGATCACTTTCATAAGTTTCACCAAAGTTTGACCTATAACCTATGATTTCGAATACAAACTAAGGTATTTTCAGTTCATATTCTTAAAATTTTACTTGATCCAAGGAAGTTGCAAGTTGAACCAACAAAAACGGAGTTGTAATGAAGAAACTACGATTAAAACAAGATTGGGTATCCGAAGCTAGTTTAGCTACGAAAATATTTGGAGAAAAAGTAAATTAATCATATCTTTTCTAATTAATATGATATTTTATATATAATTACTTATGATTTGATTTTATGTATTTCAGGACCACCCGTAAACAACACGAGAAGATTAATCATAAGACCTCATGATTGTACGCAACACGTCATTTGACAACACGGTACTTTATGTACGCAACACGTCATTTGACAACATGTAACATGGGTCGAGATTAATTCTGATCAATACGAATACGATGGGGTCTTTATTTATTTTATTTAAGCAACTAATTGTGGTCCACTAACATCGGACTGCTAACTACGGACTAAGAAAATATTAAAAGTATTAAAAGTATATATATATATGTAACGATTACTTAAAAAGAAAATATGTTGATATATTATATATATGGTTAGGTTCATGATATCTATCGGAGACCAAGTCAAATTAAATACCTTCAAGGCAAAAGTGAGTTTCATTTGCTCCCTTTTTAATTGCTTTTGCAATATATATTTTTGGGCTGAGAATACATGCGCTGCTTTTATAAATGTTTACAAAATAGACACAAGTACTTAAAAATATATTCTACGTTGAGTTGTACCACTGACATATTTCCCTGTAGCTTGGTAACTACTATTTACATGGGTATTGTAAATGCGAATCCTGTTGATAGATCTATCGGGCCTGACAACCCCAACCGGACTGGACGACCAGTATTCAACGGTTGCACAGTACTTCGTTTTGGTGACTACACTTGGTACGGTGTAGTGAGATTTCATAATAAAGGGAATATGCGACGTTGATTAAATGTTAAGTATGGTTACCAAGTGCTCAACCACTTAGAATGCTTTACATACACTTGCGAGTGTATTATGTTTATGATTATGAAATCTTGTGGTCTATTAACATATTGAAATGATTGTTATGATAAACCTATGAACTCACCAACCTTTTGGTTGACACTTTAAAGCATGTTTATTCTCAGGTACGAATTAAGTCTTCCGCTGTGCATTTGCTCAAAATAAGGACATTACTTGGAGCCAATCATCGCAATGGGACCAAATGTTGATGACTTCGTCCAGGTGGATTAGGACGGGTCCTTTCAGTTGGTATCAGAGCGGTGGTCGTAGCGAACCAGGTCTTGCATTAGTGTGTCTAACTAGTAGTTGTTAGTATGCATTAATGAGTCTGGACTTCGACCGTGTCTACATGTCAAAAGTTTTGCTTATCATTTCTAGTCGGAAATCATCTGCTTATCATCCTTAGGAAATTACCTGCTTATCATTCATAAGTCTAGACACATTTTACTGCATTTACTGCATTGATAGTGTATAGACGAATTCTTATCTTAGCATATCTGTTATTGCGAACTTTTCCTGATACCTTTTCAAAGATTCTCCATAATTTACGGGATTTTGGTATTATATATACATATGTAAATTATGTATTGAAGAGTACTAAATCTAACTCCTATAATCTATTCCATACCAAAAATTCATTTTTCCCATTATACAAGATGGATTCCGCATCTAGTTCGAATTCTTCAGATTCCGACAGTTATGCCGATATGGATTTCCATTCGGGCTCCGAAAGCAGTGTCACCGGAATGGATCAACCAATTTCCCATCATCTATTCTGGATGAATTGGGGATGGGTTCGTAATATACTAAGTCACTGGAGACAAGAAGAAGGTGATCCATTCCATCCACCAAATTGCTCTCTTGGCGATGAACCTGAAGCACTTACCGGCGAACCTATTCGAAACACCATTTTCTCTCTCATTTCTAGAGTATCTCGTCACGATTATATACTATCCCATATTACAAATCTTGTTCATTCGCTCGCTCCAACCGCCAATCATCCCGGTGTACTAGCAGAAGTTAACGAACTTCGCGCTCGCGTGACGGCTTTGGAGAACATGGTGCGAAGGTTGCAAACACCAGCAGCAGCACCAGCAGCATAATCAGCACCACCATCAATAACATCAACAATACCATCATCACCACTAACAAACAACATCCGCATCACACGTCTCGACATCATAATTTGTCCCACAAACATCAACATCATACGCACCATAGATACCAAGGAGTACCAACAATAATGAACGATGAAGTATTGATCCATAACTTCATTGATATTCTGCGAAGAATATGTGGTTTCAAAAAGTTTTAGAGATTTCTTATTCTAGCTCAAACCGAAAAGCAAATGAGATTAATATCATATTAACTCATTAAATTCACGATTTCATCTGAAGAAAATATATATGTATATATGTTTTCATAAAGATTGTAATTAAAAGTTCTTTTGTACAAAATATTAATGGTGAAATTTTTTTTTTAACGGGTAGGTAATACCTTAGGAATAATTAGATTTCATCTTAATAAGTTACATTGTACATTCGTCGAAACTGATTCAACAGTCATTTACTATCCTACTTACAACCACCGATATACGTATCCGTTCACCGCAGAATAACCATTTTCATTCAATTTCATATTTGGATTTTGACTTCCCAGAATCCAACAAGTGGCATATGAAGAAAACATATGACAAAATAAAATCTGTTAGAAACAAACAAATTAACTATGAAAAATTTTGTTAAGAATCCACGCTAACTGTTCCAGCTAACTGTTCCTAGCTAACTGATTACATTTTATTTATCGCAGTTTATTTATCGCAATTTAATTATCGCACTTTTATTTATCGTCATTTAATTTCTGTAATTATTTTACGCACTTTAAATATCGGGACACGTATACAATGTTTTGACATATCATATCGACGCATCTATATATATTATTTGGAATCACCATAGACACTCTATATGCAGTAATGATCGAGTTCTCTATACAGGGTTGAGGTTGATTCTACAATAATATATATAGTTTGAGTTGTGATCGAGTCTGAGACGTATACGGGTCACGACACGTATTAATTAATTCGTATATTATATATTAAACTATATATGAATTATTGGACTGTTACTGTGGACTATCGACTGTGGACTAATGACATTGGACAATTAAAATGAATTAAAATATTGATTATAACATATGAAACTAAACATTTCTTCAAGATTGCCACTTGATTTCATCTTAAACCTCATTGTATCTCGACGATTACAATCAGCGTTCAAATCTATCATGATTCTTAAAAACACCTCAATTGAGAGGATAAACCAACCGCACTTCATCTACGGAAGAAAAGATTGATGCATATAGTTATGCACCTGAAAAACCCTCGGAAACTGAGTAAACGTTTGACACGTATCTGTTCTAGTTCCTTTGACATTGTTATTACCGAAGATCGTTTTGCAATCCCTTTCCAAAGTAGCTAATTTTGTCACAGCTCCAGCAAGTCAACTCTGACTTTTCATCCGAAACAACTTTATTATAACCGCGATATATATGCGCACTCTTTATTGTTACTGGGGAACCTTTTATATTCCACAATATTACCATCAGCGATTAATCATTCTAAAAAACACAATTCTCCTGAAACTACCTCGGTTTGATAATCGATGACCCAGATCAGTTAACTTTGAAAATGCTGACGAAGCAGCATGTTGTAGATGATCTTAATGGCCAAAAGTTTGATGATAAAGAAAGGAGTGTTAGGAACGCTCGATAGAAAATTTAGTACTGAAAAGCGGATTATGCGAAACTATGAAGAAAGCCGTGGACAAATCACAAAGAATAAGTTTTCTTTCAAAGAATCCAAATGATTTTGTGCTTGCTGAAATCGTTAGCAAACATCTTATTTCTCATTCTAAACCTTCACAGACAAATCTTCTTCATCATCCATTGATATTAGAAATTCTAAGATATTCTCGTATGTTCTATTATAAATATCCTCCATATTTCTGGCGATATTTTCACAACTATTCTTATCTGAGATCATTTATCTCTTCGTAATATCTGCAACATAAAAGAAACTGTGTTAGTTTCTAAATTCTGAAACCTTCGAGTTTAAAATATGAATGTTTTGAAGTAGTGTTGGGAACTGAAGCATGGATTAGTATAATATAATGACACTTGATCAACGTCATTATATTACAGTAAGTCATGCTGAGTTTCTAATGAAGCATGATGATTCACAGTACCGTCATCATGTCCCATTTACACGACTCTTACATTCTATCTAATCTCTAAACATATCAAGAGAATATTTTTCTGGATGACTCGGTCTTCTCCAGGGTATTCTGGTAATTTAACAAATCAAAATCGTTCTATTACCATTTTCTTCTTAGAGCATTAGCTATGTTCATTCTGAATTTCATATCTACGAATTCTGGACCATTACTCGCTTGACTCGAAGTCGGGAAGAGAAAACGAAAGCATGAAGCTCCGAAAAATAATGAAGAATATAAACTTTGATAATAACCCCGAAATTACAAACCGTGTATATCGATGCAGATAGCAATATAGAGACATGGGAGAATTAGAAACACTATAAACACAAGAGTATAGTAGAAGTAAATAGATTCTTCTGGTGGTAGATGAAAAAGAAGAATGACAGATATAAAAGTTAGGAGTATATCAAGAATCAGGACTGGATGGAGCATATTGATGAATGCTTTAAAGTAAGAATCAAGGGAGAAAGAATAGGTGTGAGTCGTGGAAAATAAGGAAACGAAGGGGTGAATTTATAGTGAAATATCCGACAGAGCAATCGAAACAGATTATTGCATATAATCAAAGAAGATCCTGATTTCCTTAATCACCAAAGAACCAAATCTTATTACGTAAGATTCTCTTTAAATCCCTTAAATCCCGAAAATCAATCATAACTACGTCATCGGTTAAGACGAATATATTTTACTCATCTCACTCTTTTACGATAGTCTCATTTATATTCTTCGCATAATCGAATCGTTTTATCTACATTACTCAATGATGATAAAACTCCATTATCACCTTATATTTTTCATGAAAACCTTCTTATTATTATCCATAACAACCTCTATCAAATTTCAGGGACGAAATTTCTTTAACGGGTAGGTACTGTAATGACCCGGAATTTTTCGACCAAATTATACTTATGAGATTAATATTTACATAAATTAAACCATACCAACATGATAAGCAATCCAAATTGTCGAGACTTGTGTTTTTGAAAAGAGTTTTACACAACGTTTGACCGTCCAATATGACCGATGATATCACGAACTATATAACATACGATAATTATACGTTTGTGTATATATATGTATTTATATATATTTAACATGATCTAAGGATGGTTTAACATCTCATTGTGTACTAATGACAATGAGTTATAAGTATATTTTGAAACTACTAACTTAAGTTTTCAAAACGATAATTATACGTAACATTCTTTGATATATATACTTATAATCTATAATGCTTATACATGTATCGTATATATAATGTATTTAATCACTTTTTAAGGACTTAAATACATAAAACAATATAAGTATATTCACAAAAGATAGCTATATTTGAATTCTCGTTCCGTTTCCTCAAGATTTCTATACGTATATCTAGGGTATATGTACCCGTATCATACCCAGCTTCTATACGTATTTACTATTGGTATATACACATCAAATCAACATCCTAATCAACATTATTACTGCCCTAGATATGAGGTAACTAGGATTTTTCAAGTATTATGAATTATTAGTAAGAAAACAAAATTAGGAATCCTTTTCTTTCTTTATAAACTAAAAACGTTTTTATAAATGAACACCATTTCTTCACTCCATTTTCTCATACCTACACCCTCATTTCTCTCTCAAAATACTCCTAACTTCATACTTGATCATCTCCAAGCATTTTCCCCATCATTTAGCTTCAATTATAAGCCTTAAACACCATAAGAAAACTCTTTCAAGAACATATCAAAATAACCACCCATTTGAAGAAGTTTACTTCCAACCTTTTGATCTAACTCCACCACTCTTTGATTCCAAGATTATTTCTTATCTTTTGAAGTAACTTTGTCCAAGTAACTTGAGGAAGTAACCTTGTTCATAATCTTATTCATTTCATATTCATATAGCTATCTTATTTTGTGGTATAAAATTTTAACAACAAGAACATAGTTTGAATGATTTCAAACTTGTTCGCAAACTAAATAGATCCTTCTAACTTGACTTTTAAAACACTTAAAGACCTGTAATATATCATAATGATATGCTAACCTAACAAGATATAACTTGGTTTTACAAAGAACTTCTTAAAAACTGAATCTACGTCGTTCGAGTGCAACCGGAGGCTGTTTTGGGTTGGATAATTAAAAACCATCTTGAACTTTGAATTGGAAGTTCATGTTCTGGAAAAATGATATTTCTTATGAATATGTTAACACATAAAAATTTCATGGTTTAACTCAAAGTGTAAGTATTTTTAGAAAAATGATCATTAAATGTTGTTTTTATGATGGAAAATGATCACTTTCATAAGTTTCACCAAAGTTTGACCTATAGCCTATGATTTCGAATACAAACTAAGGTATTTTCAGTTCATATTCTTAAAATTTGACTCGATCCAAGGAATTTGCAAGTTGAACCAACAAAAACGGAGTTGTAATGAAGAAACTACGATTAAAACAAGATTGGGTATCCGAAGCTAGTTTAGCTACGAAAATATTTGGAGAAAAAGTAAATTAATCATATCTTTTCTAATTAATATGATATTTTATATATAATTACTTATGATTTGATTTTATATATTTCAGGACCACCCGTAAACAACACGAGAAGATTAATCATAAGACCTCATGATTGTACGCAACACGTCATTTGACAACACGGTATTTTATGTACGCAACACGCCATTTGACAACATGGTAACATGGGTCAAGATTAATTCTGATCAATACGAATACGATGGGTCTTTATTTATTTTATTTAAGCAACTAATTGTGGGCCACTAACATCGGACTGCTAACTACGGACTAAGAAAATATTAAAAGTATTAAAAGTATATATATATATGTAACGATTACTTAAAAAGAAAATATGTTGATATATTATATATATGGTTAGGTTCGTGATATCTATCGGAGACCAAGTCGAATTAAATACCTTCAAGGGAAAAGTGAGTTTCATTTGCTCCCTTTTTAATTGCTTTTGCAATATATATTTTTGGGCTGAGAATACATGCGCTGCTTTTATAAATGTTTACAAAATAGACACAAGTACTTAAAAATATATTCTACGTTGAGTTATACCACTGACATATTCCCCTGTAGCTTGGTAACTACTATTTACATGGGTATTGTAAACGCGAATCATGTTGATAGATCTATCGGGCCTGACAACCCCAACCGGACTGGACGACCAGTATTCAACGGTTGCACAGTACTTCGTTTTGGTGACTACACTTGGTACGGTGTAGTGAGATTTCATAATAAAGGGAATATGCGACGTTGATTAAATGTTAAGTATGGTTACCAAGTGCTCAACCACTTAGAATGCTTTACATACACTTGCGAGTGTATTATGTTTATGATTATGAAATCTTGTGGTCTATTAACATATTGAAATGATTGTTATGATAAACCTATGAACTCACCAACCTTTTGGTTGACACTTTAAAGCATGTTTATTCTCAGGTACGAATTAAGTCTTCCGCTGTGCATTTGCTCAATATAAGGACATTACTTGGAGCTGATCATCGCAATGGGACCAAATGTTGATGACTTCGTCCAGGTGGATTAGGACGGGTCCTTTCATTAGTTGCGTGAAAGTGCAAAAGATTATGAAGAAGGGACGTTTTGCTGTCCTAGCACATGTGAAAGCGGTAGAAACTGAGGTGAAGAGCGTGAACGACGTTCGAATTGTGAACGAATTTTCCGATGTCTTCCTAGAGGAATTGCCTGGATTGCCGCCGCAGAGAGCCGTAGAGTTTCAGATTGATTTAGTGCCAGGAGCTGCACCTGTAGCTCGCGCACCTTATAGACTCGCACCTTCCGAGATGCAAGAATTACAGAGTCAACTACAAGAGCTACTTGACCGAGGATTTATCCAACCAAGTTTCTCGCCTTGGGGCGCACCTGTTCTGTTTGTGAAGAAGAAGGATGGATCCTTTCGTATGTGTATCGACTACCGTGAGCTCAACAAATTGACATTCAAGAATCGGTATCCTCTTCCACGAATTGACGATCTTTTTGATCAACTACAAGGATCGAGTGTCTACTCAAAGATCGATTTGCTATCCGGTTATCACCAGTTGAGGGTGAAGGAAAGTGACGTGATGAAGACTGCATTCAGGACCCGTTATGGTCATTATGAGTTTCTCGTAATGCCATTCGGTTTGACAAATGCACCTGCCGTGTTCATGGACCTCATGAATCGTGTCTGCAAGCCTTACTTAGATAAGTTTGTTATCGTCTTCATAGATGATATCCTCATCTACTCTAAGAGCAAAGAAGAACATGAGCAACACCTCCGATTAGTGCTTGAACTCTTTAGACAAGAGCAACTTTACGCCAAATTCTCCAAGTGTGAATTTTGGTTGAAGGAAGTACAATTTTTGGGTCATGTTGTAAGCGACCAGGGTATCAAAGTTGATCCCGCCAAGATTGAAGCCATCAGCAAGTGGGAGACCCCCACTACTCTGACACATATTCGCCAATTCCTAGGTCTCGCCGATTATTACCGAAGATTCATCGAAGGATTTTCTCTGATTGCGCGTCCTTTGACCGCGCTGACTCACAAGGGCAAGAAGTTCACTTGGGAACCCGCACACGAATCAGCATTCCAAACCTTGAAGAAGAAGTTGACCACCGCACCTATCCTATCACTTCCTGAAGGCAGTGACGACTTTGTTATTTATTGTGATGCATCGAAGAGTGGTTTTGGTTGTGTACTGATGCAACGATCAAAAGTTATTGCCTATGCCTCCCGACAATTGAAGATTCACGAGCGGAACTACACTACGCATGATCTTGAACTTGGAGCCGTTGTCTTTGCGCTCAAATTATGGAGACATTATTTGTATGGAACTAAGAGCACTATTTTCACCTATCACAAGAGTCTCCAGCACATCTTTGATCAGAAGCAACTGAATATGAGATAGCGTCGATGGATCGAGACGCTCAACGACTACGATTGTGAACTCCGTTATCACCCTGGCAAGGCCAATGTTGTAGCTGACGCTTTAAGCCGAAAGGAGAGGACGGCACCTCTTCGTGTTAGGGCCCTGAACATCACCATCCATTCGAACCTCAACAGCCAGATCAGAGTAGCCCAAGATGAGGCTCTCAAAGAGGAGAACATATCTCATGAACATTTGAACATACTTGTCTCTCGATTCGAGGTTAGGGAGTCTGGACTCCGATGTTATGCCGGAAGAATTTGGGTACCTCTTTATGGAGATCTACGGAACCTGATACTTGATGAAGCACACAAGTCGAGATATTCGATTCATCCTGGAGTGGGAAAAATGTACCACGGCCTTAAAGAACAGTATTGGTGGCCGAATCTTAAGAAGGACGTTGCGACTTATGTTGGTAAGTGTTTGACTTGCTCGAAGGTTAAAGCCGAGCATCAGAGACCTTCTGGTTTACTTCAACAATTGGAAATCCCACAATGGAAGTGGGAAAGGATAACAATGGACTTCATTACTAAGCTGCCGAAGACGGTGGGCGGATACGATACTATTTGGGTTATTGTTGACCGCCTTACCAAATCTGCACACTTCCTAGCGATGAAGGAAACTGATACAATGGAAAGACTTGCTCAGCTGTACATCAAAGAGGTTGTATCTCGTTATGGTGTACCTTTATCGATCATCTCCGATCGCGATCCCCGTTTTGCTTCTAGATTTTGGCGTTCTTTGCAAGAAGCCATGGGAACTCGTCTCGACATGAGTACTGCGTATCATCCTCAGACTGACGGGCAAAGTGAACGAATGATTCAGACCTTGGAGGACATGTTGCGTGCATGTGTTATTGATTTTGGAAAGGCCTGGGAAAGGCATTTACCACTCGCCGAATTCTCGTACAACAACAGTTATCACTCTAGCATTAATGCTGCACCTTTTGAAGCATTGTATGGCCGTAAGTGCCGATCTCCTATTTGTTGGGCCGAAGTAGGCGAAAAGAAAATCACCGGACCCGAGGTAGTCCACGAAACCACGGAGAAGATTGCTCAGATTCAAGCTAGACTTAAGACTGCCCGTGACCGCCAAAAGAGTTATGCCGATCTTAAACGTAAAGACTTTGAATTCAACGTTGGTGATCATGTAATGTTGAAGGTTGCACCTTGGAAAGGTTTGATCTGTTTTGGAAAACGTGGAAAGTTAAACCCACGATACATTGTTCCTTTCGAAATCTTGGAACGTGTTGGACCCGTTGCATACCGTTTGGATCTACCAGCACAATTGAGCTCAGTTCATCCTACCTTCCACGTGTCGAACTTGAAGAGGTGTCTTGCTGCACCGAAACTTATCATACCACTTGAGGAACTTACGATTGATGACAAACTCCACTTTGTGGAGGAACCTGTTGAAATTATAGATCGTGAGATCAAAACTTTGAAACACAACAAGATTCCGATCGTCCGAGTACGATGGAATGCCAAACGAGGACCTGAGTTTACTTGGGAGCGAGAGGATCAAATGATGCGGAAGTATCCTCACCTTTTCCCGACTCCTCCATCTACCTCAGCTTAAATTTCGGGACAAAATTTTCTTTAACAGGTGGGTAATGTAACGACCCTGGAATTTCCAACGTTATTTTATTAATAATTATTATTATTAATACGCATGTTTAAACGAATGTACGTTATTACTTTTACATGTTGCCATGATTGCCCGAACTTGACTTTTAAGTGCCCGAAACGTCTTTGTGACACCCGGAACTTTCACGAATAATATTTTTAGATATTATTTACATTCATGATTAAATTTATTAATCATTTTAATTAACTAAGACTATTAGTTAGTTACTTGGGCTTTAATTGGATTAACTTGTGAATTATTGGACTTGGGCTTGTTTAAAGCTAATGGACTCTTGAACTTGGGCTTATAAGCCCACCCTACACTACTAGTGGACTTAGTTAGCCCATACTACATGTAAGTATTAGTTTCAAAGTGTAACTAGTTAGTCATTTACCTAAGGAATCTAGTTATGCCTTAATCCCCATGAAACTACATCTTTTAACCACCTTTTGTAAGGCTTTACTTGCTATTAACCAACAAACACTCCTCTTCCCCCCTTGAAGGCCCCAAACCATCGGCCACCCCTTGTAGAGGGAGTTTTATTTCATTTTTTTTTATTACTTCTACTTACTTCTCATGCATTTCTCTCATTTCTCAAACACACTTCTACTTGCAATTATCTTTCTCTCTTTTTCTCTCAAGGTTTCTTTGCTCTTTGTAAGTAAACTTGAAGACATTTTCTCTTCTTCTTTTCTCCCTAAAACCGTATACATACATGCAAATCATCATCATCATTTGTTGTTCTTTGTTGTTAATGTTACTTGTCTTGTTAATTGTTGTTATTTACTTACATGTTTCAAGAATCTAACTTTCTAGTTTGATTCATCTTTTATCTTGTTTTAACAAGAACAATCAAGAACTAAACTCTCTAGTTTAGGTTCTACATATAATGTTTCAAAGATTATAAAGTTCTTGTGTTGATTAAAGACATACTTGAAGTTCATGAAGTAAACTTTAAAGTTTACTTTCTAAAGATCAAACCTTGGTTTGAATCTTTAAAGTATGAACAACCATGAACCTTTTCTTGTTTATTTAAGGTTACTTCTTCATTTTATGCACTTTAATTTCATGTAGTTAGTTTATATGGTCAAGTACTACAAGTTAGTCTTGATCTCATATCTCTTGAACAAATTAAGTTAACCTTGAAAGTTCAAGAACACACAAATAAGTTTTCTTTAAATATAACTTTGGATCTAGACTTTTGAGTCTTGGATCTTCAAGATCAAACTAAGAACTATGTTCTACTACTTATGATCTTGATTAGTTAGTTTACTTTCAAGTTTGTAACTTGTTATTAGCTTTAAAGTCCATGTATGTGTTAGATCTAAGACTTTGATGTAACTTTGGTTCATCAAACTTCATACAACTCTTAAGTGAGTTGTGCTTCATGTCTTAGACTTGCACTTGGGTTATGATGGTCAAGACTTGGTTAAGATGATGTAGATACATCAATGAGTTGTACACTTGAAGCTATATGCATCAAGGATGAGAGCCATGATGAACATCAAGCACCAAGACCACCGGAACCCTTTTAAACTTACTGTTTCTGTCCAAAAGCTACTGATCTGATGTTTCTGTAGCAGACCAGTAGACCTGGGCTGTTCTAACCTTGATTTTTAGATAGAACTTTTTGAGTAGATAACTTTTCATATAGGACTCGTCTTAATCCGAGTTACGGTTTAGGATTTATGGCCCTCCGATCGTTACTATGTCCTTTAACGTTGTGCAGAAATTTCTGACCTACTCGCACTTAGACCATCGCCACGGTCAAACCAAGACGAGTTTGCTTCTGTAAATTTTACCACACTTAAGGGACTCATAGACGGAGCCATGGCCACTGGTCTCACCTTAATTTAGTAAGGGTAGAGGCCGTGGTGATTGACTTAAGTCAGACTTTGTTGAAAACTACTTTCATAAACGAAACCTACTTTACGCCTTTTGTTTAAAGATGATTGATGATGACCCTTAAGACCTTATTTACATACTTTTAAACCTATTAAAACGATTTACTGACTTAGTACTATTTGACTTAGGTTGAGGACTTTCGGACCGTTTACTTGCACACCTTTACCGGACCGACTTTACGACTACATTATCATTGTGAGTTATAGCATTCCCTTTTTACTTTAACTTATTTTGGAAACTGAGAATACATGCGGATTTTATGTTTTACATACTAGGCACGAGTACTTAAACTTATATATGTGTGGGTTATACAACGGCATAAACATTCCCTTTAGCTCGGTAACGTTTAATCATCGGTTTTTGAACCGTGAACGCGAATCTTAGATATGGATCCATAGGGTTTGACATCCCCACTCGGGCTAGTCGCGCTAGCATTTAACGAGTGTTTAATACTTCGTAGACATACGCACTTGCCAAGTGTACTTTCAGGGGGTATAAACGTTAAGTTAATTACCAAGTGCCCACGGTTAACATATACTTTATCATACTGTTTTGAAACGCTCTTTGTAGCACTGAAATCTCGTGGCCTACCTTACATACTGTTATACTTAAACTATAGCTCACCAACCTTTGTGTTGACGTTTTTAAGCATGTATTTCTCAGGTGCTTGAGGTTGCTTCCGCTGTCTTACTTGTTGTGCTGTAGACACCCGCTGCTTAGAGTTGTCCACGCATGAACTACTTTACTTTGCATTTAAACATTCGTCCTTTTGAACTATGACTTGTAACGACCGTTGTGGTCACATACACTTATTATTTGCTTCTACTTAGTGAAGCATGCTTTTGAAATGTAAAACATTTGATGTCGGTTATGACATCACCTTTTTATCGTGAATGCAACTTCTTTAATTACAGCATATAGTACTTAACCTTGTAATGATCCTGTTGTTGATGATTCGTACACGATGGTTTTGTACGGGGCATCACAATATATATATTTCGGAACAACCATAGACACTCTATATGTGAATGTGGGAGTTGGCTATACAGGGTCGGAGTTGATTCCAAAATATATATATGGTTTGAGTTGTGATCAATACTGAGACCGGTACACGGGTCACGATACGTATTAAATAATTATATATGAATTTATTGGACTATTGGACAAATGGACAATTGGACTGCTAACTTTGGACAATTAAAATGAATTAAAATATTGATTATAACATATGAAACTAAACAATTCTTCAAGTTTGCCACTTGATTTCACCTTAAACCTCATTTGTACCTTGACGATTACGATTCGCGTTTAAACCTTTCATGATTCTTGAAAATATCTCAAACGAGAGGTTGAACCAACCGCACTTCATTTACGGAAGAAAAGATTTATGCATACAGTTATGCACATGAAAACTCTCGAACCCAAAGACATAGCTTAACACGTGACCGCATCGAATTCTTTACCATTTGTTAGCAAAAACAACCTTACGATTCCTTTTCAAAGTAGACAAATTTTGTCACAGCTCCAACGAGTCAACTTCGACTTTTTCAGTTGGACTAACCTTATTATAACCTTGAAATATATACGTTGTCTTTTCGCCCTCGTTACCGGAAAATGTTTTATGTTTAACTCTGCTACCATCAGCGTTTAATTATCTAAAAATACAATTCTCCTAAAACCACCTTGGTTTGATAACCGATGACCCGGATCCGTTAACTTTGAAAATGCTGATGAAGCAGCATGTTGTAGATGGTCTTAATGGCCAAAAGTTGATGACAAAGAAGGAAGTGTTAGGAACAACCAATAGAAAATTTAGCACCAAAAAGCAGATTATGCGAAACTATGACGGAAGCCGTGGACAAATCACAAAGAATAAGTTTGACTTCAAAGGATCCAAATGATTCAGTGTCTGCTGAGGTCGTCAACAAACACCTTATTTCTCATTCTAAACCTTCGCAGACAAATCTTCTTCATCATCCATTGATGTTAGAAATTCTAAAATATCATCGTGCCTTTCATTATAAATATTCTCGATATTTCTGAAGATATTTTATCTGAGATCATGTATCTCTCCGTAATATCTGCGTTACAACATAAAAGAAAATGTGTTAGTTTCTAAATTCTGAAACCTTCGAGTTTAAAATAGGAATGTTTTGAAGTAGTGTTGGAAACTGATGCATGAATTAGTATAATATAATGACACATGATCAACGTCATTATATTATAGTAAGTCATGTTGAGTTTCTAATGGAATGTGATGATTCACAGTACCCTCATCATGTGCCATGTTACACGGCTCTTACATTCTATCTAATCTCTAAACATATCAAGAAAATATTTCTTGATGATTCGGTCTGTTCCAGGATAATCTGGTAATTTGACAAATCAAAATCGTGCCATTACCATTTCTTTCTGAGAGCATTAGCTATGTTCATCCAAAACTTCATACCTACGAATTCCGAACCATTATTCGCTTGACTCAAAGTCGGGAAGTTAATAACACTATAATCCCATGATAATAGTACAAGTAAATAAAATTCTTCTGGCGGTAGATGAAAGAGGAGAATGAAAGATATGAAAGTTAGAAGTATAACAAGAATTAGAACGGGATGGAGCAATTTAAAGAATACTTTAAAGTATGAACTGAGGAGAAAGAATAGGATGTGAGATATGGAAATAAGGAAACGAAGAGGGTAGATTTATAAAGAAATATCCGACAGAGCAATTGAAACAGATTATTTCATTTCATCAAAGAAGATTCTGATTTCCTAAATCACCGAAGAACCAAATCTTATTACGTAAGATTTTCTTTAAATTCCGCAAATTCTGGAAATCAATCATAACTACGTCATCGGTAAAAACGAGTATATTCTTACTCATTTCACGCTTTTGTGATAGCTTCACTCGTATGCTTCACATGATCAAATCGTTTTATCTATATCTCTCAATAATGATAAAACTCCATTATTACCTCATATTCGTCATAAAAACATTCTTATTGATATTCATGACGACCTCTATCAAATTTCGGGGACGAAATTTCTTTAACGGGTAGGTACTGTAATGACCCGGAAATTTCCGACCAAATTTACACCTTAATCTTTATATGTTTCCGACACGATAAGCAAAATCTGTAATGTTAAGTCTAGAAAGTTTGAAATCTATATTTAGGTAATCAATTACCCTTTGACTGTTCCCGACGATCCACGAACAATTGTTTGTAAGTAAATAGGTGAACAATATATATATATATATATATATATATATATATATATATATATATATATATATATATATATATATATAGATATATAAATTTCGATAAGTATAAGTTGTGGTATTATTATTATTATTATTAGTATTAATATTATTATTATTAATAATATTAAAATAAGTAGTATTATTATTAACATTACTAATAATATTATTGTTATTATCCTTATTTTGATTAGTATTATTAAACTTATTAAAAATTATTATTATCATTAATAATGTGATCATTATTATATTTACAATTATAATTAGATATTATCATTAGTATTATTGATATATTTATCATTATTAATTCTGTTATTATTACTACTAGTTTCATTGTTATTAACAAAGTTAATATTAAATAGTAATGTTTATATATAAATAACATTATTATGTTGCTCTATATAAATAATGTACAAAGATATATATATATGTGTGATATATACAAATTATATATAAAAAAAAGAAGAATTAATATTATTATTTATTATTATTAATATTATTATTATTAAATCTATCATAATAGAAAATTTAATTATTATTAATATAATTATAAATAATTACATATAAACTAATACGTTTCTGTTTTATATATCAATTAAACTGTACTAGATTGATTCTCTTGTCTACAAATCGGTAATCAGGAATCAAAATTAGATAGATATATTCTAAATCTGCTACAATCAAGATCACCTTTTAATTTTTTTTTATTTTCTTTTTGTACTCATTTATTTGTTTGAGAATCAGATGTCGACATCCACAGCTATATCAACCATAATTATTCCTTTATATGATGCTAGTTATCACTAAAAAACCGAGGAGAATGAAACCCAAAAAGAATTGAAGAAACACAGCTTTTTAATTTTTTTAAACTCTGTTCTTACTTTGTTTTTCAAGCTAAACAATTTCGTAATTAATTTAAAATTCTGTTAATGTGGTTATGTCAGTAACCGTTTACTTAAACTTCTCACAAAACCTCAAGCTCCAATTCATCCTAACAGATTCTAATTTTGGAAGTCAAAGACTGATTTTGAAAGTCAACCGATTTGTTTATACAAAAATTCGAAGTCTGTTTAAAGTTTTAAGTTCAATTGATAATTTGGATAGTTTATAAGAGTGATATGAAGTATATTTCATGTTGTAAATTCAACCTAAAAAGATTTAGAATTGAAAATCACGATTGAAGTTCATAAGCATATATGTCGACTGCCATTTGCTTTTGTTTCATTCTTTTCTGTTATGGAAATTTAATCAAACATTTATAGTCGTTTTCGGTGTCATCAACAGACTTAAGTTAAACTGGAAAATGAATTTTTTTGGTTTGAATCGTTTTGGTCAATTTTGTTTCGTGAGGAAGATGAAGGAAGACAGATTAATACGGATTATAAATAAATAAAACTGACATAAATCAGAAAAAGGGGCACAGCCCAAATGGTTTAGGTGTTGGAAGAGTGAACAAAGGGTCCTGGGTTCGAACCCAGGCCACTATTTTTTTAATTTATCAAGAAAAGCTGATGGGCCAAGGTTTAAAGTTGTATTGGGTTAAGCAAATCATGTTGGGCCGAGATTCAGCTTTTTATGTTGGGCTGAATTGTTGTTAACGGACTAGAAACAGCAAACAAGGATTAAATATAAATGGGTTTGTGATTTAATCAAGAATGTGTAATCAGCTGGGTGGTTTATGTGTGTGTTAGGGGGGTTTGTTAGAGGTCACGGGTTCGAGTCCCCTCTCGGGCAGCATATTTATTTTTAACACTTCTAAGGTATAATTTGATATTATTATTATTATTATTATTATTATTATTATTATTATTATTATTATTATTATTATTATTATTATTATTATTATTATTATTATTATTATTACGTTAGTTATTATTATCATTTTTACTAATTTAGTTTACATTATTATAATTAAAATAAATATTATGAGTATTATTATATTCAGTATGAACGCAAGTATTAGTATTAAAGCTATTATTATTATTATTATTATTATTATTATTATTATCATTATTAATTTTATATTAACAATATTATCATAATAAATAAATATTTTCTATAAAAGAGTATATTTGTTACAACTACCCTAATATTTCATATAATTATATATATTAAGATTATTTATATAAATATTTACATATTACAAATTATTTATAATATTAAACTATATAAGTATTAACTATTTTAAATATATACAAGTTAAATATATACGATATATAATTTAAGATATAATATATAAATTTATTTGATTACGAATATATGTATTAATATACATATAAATGATATAGGTTCGTGAATCTGAGGCCAACCTTATACTTGATCAATGATGTTATATGTATTTTTACTACAAAATACAGTGTGGTGAGTATATAGTCCCCTTTTAAACTCTAAATATTTTTAGGCTGAGAATACATGCGCTACTTTTATAAATGATTTACGTTATGGACACAAGTGACTAAAATTACGTTCTACGTTGAGTTGTACCACTGCATATCTCCCTATAACTTGGTAACTATTAATTACATGGACCAGTGTAAATGCGAATCCTGTTGATAGATCTATCGGGCTGACATCCCCAACCGGGCTGGACGACCAGTTTTCAACGGTTGCACAGTACTTCGTTTAGGTGGCTACACTTGGTACGGTGTAGTGCGATTATATATAAAGGGAATATGTGCTGTTTTATACTTGTAAAGTTTGGTTACCAGGTGCTCAACAAACTTAGAATGTCTTTCATACACTTGCGAGTGTACTATGTTTAAAATATATGAAATCTTGTGGTCCATAGTTATAACGCTGCTAGCATCAAACCTATATATCTCACCAACTTTATGTTGATGTTTTAAAGCATGTTATTCTCAGGTACGAATTAAGTCTTCCGCTGTGCATTTGTTCATTTTAAGGACAGTACTTGGAGTCGAACATCGCAATGAGACCAACTGTTGAAGACTTTGTCCGGGTGGATTAGGACCGGTCCTTTCACTCAACCAAAGATATACTTAATATAGTACATGTATAGCTTTTTTTGCTATTATATCTCAAACTTGCAGTATATGTAGGTTATTGGTTGGACTGAAGATACATCGGGGAAACTTGTATATGAATTCGCTGCTTGCATTACAATAGTTATATCTCGAGTAGCACAATGTCTGAAAGCTTCCGTGGCCACCAAAGATTCTGGGGTGGGCATAAATAGTCTTAAAGAGATATTGGATCATGCTAAAGCATCAGGTGTCATACATACTCTGCTTTCTTGTTTAGTGACTTGCGGTACAAGTCTTATGTTTGGTTCTTCAAATTTTTTACATGCTGCTTGTGAAGCATGTCACTACAGGAAAATCGTACATTAGGAACGACAGGATCTGTCCATTAGGGACGACATGTCGTCCCTAAACAGGCATTAGGGACGACATGTCGTCCCTAATCAGTCGTCCCTATTGCATCGTCGCTAAATTTTTTTTGAAACGATGGTTGGGGACGACACTGGGGCCCACTTTGATTTCTTGTTGGCAGTTGGGAAGAAATTTCGGGACGACATATGGGGACGACATGTCGTCCCTAACATATTATTTTATTTTTTTGATTAATAAATATTATTTTATTATATAAATGTTTGGAACGATCATTGGGGACGACATGTCGTCCCTAAGAATCTGATATATATTTTAGAACGAAATTATTTAATTAAAAATATATAATTGGAAAATGGATTGGGGACGGCCAGTGGGGACGACATGTCATCCCCAATAAACTACTGTACAAATTTCAGCTTATTTTAGCTGTTTCAGTCCATCACTAAAAACGACACCATACCAACAAACAAAAAACCTGTTGTAATAACATAAGATAATTCGCAAACACAACCATAACATTAAATTAAAACAAGTCTCCAAGTTAAACAATTATCTAACGATTACATTAATCCAAAACAAAGTTTACACATTAAACGTTAAGCATATCCGAGTAGCAAACTCAAATACCATAC